>NC_058130.1:375402264-375442963 GCF_016433145.1 Gracilinanus agilis
ATATATATATATATATATATAATATGTGTGTATAGGCATATACATACATGTATATATATATATATATATAATTTACAACACACTGTATGCTCATTATCTGATTTATTTTTGGATAATATATTTTGATCTAAAAGTTTTGGAGCTTAGAAATCATGTAGTCCAACTCCCTGATTTTACAGAGAAGCAAACTGAGGCTGAGAGAGGTGAAGCATTTTACCCAAGGTCAAGCAGTTAATAAGTGGCCAAGATAGGATTTGAACTCAGGTGCTGTAAGTCAAACTTTAGAGTTCATTCTGCCATACCCAGGTGAGTGCTGGTAAATATTCAACAGTTGGCTGGCCAGGACAGGTAGAGAAGGGGGTATGTCTTTAAAGTTAAACCTACATTATCAACATTTTCACTATCACTCCATTGCACATCTAGACAATCAGCAAAACAATAAATCAAGCCCTCATTTGTCACATTTGTTGACATCCAAGATGCAAATGCTCACTCTAAAAATTTAGCAATAGCTTTAGAGCCAGTTTGAACTGACTCCAGCACCCCCTGGACACTGCCTCCCGATTTGATCCTTATAATAAATCTAATGAAGTAGCTACTTATTGTTATACCATTTCACAGATGAGGAAACTTAGATTTAAAGAAGTTAAATGGTTTAGGTGTGGTCATGCAACAAGCAAGTTTCAGAGCCAAGATTCAAATACAGGACTCTGAGTCCAAGTCCAAGATTTTTTCAACACTACCTACAGGAGGCTTAAGAAAGACTAAGAAGAACTACAAACATTTTACCCAAGTTTAGTCTTCAATCTAGAAGGACTTCAGGAATTAAAAGAAAAAGATTCCAGGGAAAGGTAATATTTTTTGAATTATTATTAAATGTAATTGGCAACCAGGCAACTCAATGGATTGAATGCCTGACTAGAGATCAGAAGTTCCCTAGGTTCAAATCTAGTCTCAGACACTTCTTACCTGTTTATGACTGAGCAAGTCACTTAACCTCAACTGCCTAGCCCTTACTACTCTTCTGCCTCGGAACCAATAAACCATATTAATTCTAAGATGGAAGGTAAGGGTTTTAAAATAAAAGAGAGTGGGACATGGCCAAATTATTATCAAATGTGTTTATATCACCTTCTGTGTTCACTAACAAATCTTTGGGATAATTGGATATGGAGAGTAAGTCAAAATCTACCTACCTTTTTTAATTCAATAATTACTTTTTAATTTCCAACTATACACAAGGCACAGTGTTGAGTGCTCATGATAAAGGGAAATTATCAAGGGGTTATTTGCAATAAGATGACCTTAGAATTGGGCAGGTAGGTGGTACAGTGGTTAGAATACAGAGCCTGGAGTCAGGAAGACTCCTTTTCTTGAGTTCAAATTCATCCTCAGACATTTATTAGCTCTGCAACTCCAATTGAATTCCTTAATCCTGCTTATTTCGGTTTCCTGATTTGTAAAATGAATTGGAAAAGAAAATAACAAACCACTCCAGTATCTTTATCAAGAAAATGCCAAAAAGGGTCATGAAGAATTGAATGCAACCAAAAAACAAAACAAGACCCCTTAGAATCATCAACTCTTAGAGCTGTAAGGGACCTTAGAGATAAGGGACCCATCAAAGAAGACAGAGAGGAGTCTAAAGGGGCTGAGGGCTGGTTAAATGGGAGAGGGGAAGGAGACTAAGGGGAAAAAAGAAAAACTAGAAAAATAAAAATTCATGCAGAGAAAACTAAATACATAAACAATCAGGAAGACATTTATCCAATTTTTAACAGGCTTCATGGAATGAACTAAGACAAGCTCATTTCTTGCAGAAATTTCTTCTACATTTGAAAAACTGCCTGGTTGGGTGCCAGATTTTGTGCCAGATATCTAATCAAATTCATCACAGCTTCAACACATATCTCCTCACAGGCCTCTCAGTTTTCTTTCTGCAGTGCCCATTCCCTCCCCACTTCTCTACAGATGTGACCTAAAGCTATCAGGAGTTTCAAAAAAGACTTCAGAGCAAGATCATGTTCCGAGGTAAAGAAACACGATAAGATGAGTAAATGAAAACGTCCTCACACTCCCAAGATTATCTGAATGTGGTTATGCAGAACAATTACAGAATCAATGAAAACATGTTCCTGGACACCAGAAGAATGGTGCTAGTAAAAACCTAAAAATTAAAAGCCCAACTCCTCCAAGAAAGAGAATAGCATGCACTTTGAGGGGATGTATCATTATGGCAATATTCCTTCTGACAGGACACAAAAGTAATTATATTACAAGGTTATCTTTCTTCAGCTTCATATCAAAAGACTTTCTGAAAATTGCTAACTCTAAGGAATACTGGGGAGAAGTGGGTATCTTTAGCCCCATTCTTTAAAAGAAACTCAAGCATGTTTAGCTGGTGACAAGAGAAATGCTAATAGCCTTAGAAAGGTATCTTCCTCAAGGCAGGCCAAACTGATGAGCTCATTGCCCTCACCATGGCATTTCTACAGAATTCCCAAGTTCCTCAAAGCCTTTTTGTAACCAAACATTGTTTTAAAACAAAGAAGATGACTGACTCGGAGTCACAACTATCAGTTCTGGAGTCTAAGATTCAGGTTGAGCCTTTAAATAAACTTTGTAATTCATGATTTTAAAATAATGTCATAAGTAACGAAGACAAATTAATTTGAGTAGGAGCCAAAATTTGCTACTTTAGGGACTCATAGAAGGTTCAATTCTTTTTTTGGTATTAATGATTCTATCAGTGCAGAGAACTCCCTGTGAGGAAATTCCCTTTTCCAATGCAATCTGCTATTGTTCTGCAATATAGTTTTAGAGTTGCCTTGGCACAGAAAAGTTAATCATGTTGAGAAAAGTTTATACTGCCATTATGAGCCAAGGGCAGAATTTAAACCCACATCATCTTTACTCCACATCCAGCTTTCTGTCCACTATACCTGACTGTCTCTTTTGGGTATGATTAATAGTAACTAACTAGGTACTAAATCTGGTTTTTGCTAAACTGTGAAGAATAGAAATGCTGGGTTAAATTTTTGTATCCTCTAAGTTTTGATGTGCTGGGGCAAAGCTTCAATTTCCTTTCCCTAGGCTTGAGTACTTAATGGTTTGATTGTGCAAATCAGGCATTGCTGTCAAGGAATCACAGTCCCTAAATCATTCCAACAGAGAGTTCTCATCCAAGCAGCATCACTTCCTAGCTACAAGCTATAAGTGGTCAAATTCAAGTTCTTTGGACATTATGATGGCAGCAATGATATTTTCTCATCATGAAACAAAGGTAAGAGGAATAGCCAACATGCATGACAGAATAGGGATCCAAGAAAGATCTTCATCAGCTAGAATACTGGGCCAAATCTAATTAGATGAAATTTAACAGTTACACTTGGAGTCAAAAAATTAACTTCCCAAGTACAGCAACTCATCTAAAAAAGATATGGGTCACATTAGTGGACTGCAAACTCAATTGTCAATCAACAATGTGGTATGAGAGCCAATAAAAGCTAATGAACTGTTATGCTGCATTAACCAGAGCATGGTATCTAAGACTGAGGTATCTGAGAGAGTCCCATTGTGCTCCTCTCTTCTTGAAGATCCTAGAGTATTGTTTTCAGTTCTGGGCACCACATTTTAGGAAGGACATTGATAAACTTGAGAGTGTTCAGAGGAAAGAATTTGTTTGTTTGTTTTTCCAATGCATCTGACTCCTCATTTGGGATTTTCTTGGCAGAGATATTGGAATGGTTTCCTATTTCCCTCTCCAGTTCATTTTACAGATGTGGAAACTAAGGCAAACAGGGTTAAGTGACTTGCCCATGCTAGTAAGTAGATAAGGTCAGGGTACTGAGTCTTCTTGACTCCAGACCAAGCATTCTATTCACTTCACCTCCTAGGTGCCTCTTCCTCCTCCTCCTCCTCCTCCTCCTCCTCCTCCTCCTATTACTACTACTACTACTACTACTACTACTACAGTTGCCACTACTATTGCTATAACTACTACCACTATTATTGCTGCTTCTGTTGCTGTTGCTACTAGTACTCCTCATATTACTACTAGAATCAAGTACTGGAGTCAGGAAAGTCTGAGTTCAAATCCAAACTCAGACACTAACTATCTGTGTAATGCTGAGAAATCACTTAACCTCTCTTTGCCTCAGTTTCCTCATCTGTAAAATGGAGATAATTATGGCACCTACCTTAAAGGGTTGTTGTGAGGATCAAATGGGATCATAATTGTCAACTGTTTAGCACAGTGCCTGGCATTATATAAATTAACTACTACTACTACTACTTCTACTACTACAACTACTACTACTACTAACATTTATATAGTATAATAAAGTTTGAAAAAGTATACATATTATCTCCCTTTATCCTCACCACTATCCAAGGAGGAGGATACTATTATTATCCCCATTTTACAGATGAGAAAACTGAGGCAAACAAAGACTCAGTAACTTATCCAAAGTCACACAGCTAATAAAGTATCCATTCGCTGTACCACCTGTCAGATCTGATTGATGGGGATCCAACTGGAGGCAAATGAGACAGAGTTGAGAAATGCAAAAGAGCTTAATTGTGGGAAGGTGGGGTGAGAGTAAAGGAGAGCAAAACCTGCAGATGGCCAGGGGTCTCCACCTTGGTGGAGAAGGGAGCAATATTTTGCTCATTGGAAGCTCATTGGATGACCCTAAGGAGTTGGGAACCTCAGTCTCTGGGGGTAGGAAGTTCTCAGGTCTGATGGTCAGTGATGTGGGGAGGTCATTTGTCTAGGCCTGACAGCAAAGTCCTGATGTTCTGCCAGGTTTTACTGGGGCTTTGTCTCATGGTTTGGACTGGTGCTGGAGTGGGAGAGCTATTGGTCTCAGCAGGGAAGGGGGAAGAGAAAAAAAGGTTTTGGTCCCAAGGTCTATCACCACCTTCCTCCTTCAAGTTTGGTGATTATTAGCAAGTCAATTCTTGTGACTCAGTGTCCTCATTTGTATTTAAAGATTATAATACTTTACTCCCTAAATCTCTGGATTGTTGTGAGGAACGTTCTTTGTAAACTTTTAATTATCAATATTACCAATTATCAATCAATTGATCAAAATTATCAATATTATCAATGGAAATTATCAATATGATGAGTGTTGGTATGACTTATACCTCTGTCCTTTCCAAGAAAGAGTAATTTTTTTTCTTGGTAACAGATTGAGTATGGGGGAAAAGAGTTCTTAGGAGGAAAATGTTGAGAGAGAGTGAATCATGACTCCTCAGTTATAAGCCTGGGTGCCTGGGGGTAGGGTCATGCCCCTACCAGCAATAAGGAAGAAATTCAAAGAATATCTCTACTCCATCATCTACAACCCAAGTTAACATTGAATCAGCAATTCCTGTTTGGGTTTGCTTGGAAATCACCATCAGCAACTTGAGGTGAGATGATCTCAAAAGAGTTCCATGGAATGATAAAAACAAACCTTCCCCTTCCTTTTTTCCTGCCTCTCTAAGGAGATTCTGTCCCCTGTTTGACCATTTTTGCTGTAACTTTTGTAAGTCTTTCATTTGATTTATAAAAAGAATGCCAATATGAATGTAGTTGGTTTTCTCCATTTAAGAATGAACTGCCTGGCTTTTGGATAGAGTCCTCACTTTAACAGTAACATGTCTAATTAACATTTGTGGAGTATAAAAGTGGTATCTGGATTAGCACTCTTTTCTCCCATTTCTGATTCTGCAGTCCATTGTTACACAAAGAGAAGGGAGCCACAAAGAATTAAGTGCTAATGATTTATCTTTATTAATCCTACGAGTCTCTATTACCAAAGAATACATCACCTTAATGGCTAATTCTCTGTCCTCATTCTGCCTAATGTCACTACAGCTTCGGGCATTATTAACCACTATCCTCCAGCCCCATAATATCTTTTTTTTTAACCTTTACCTTCCATCTTACAGTGAATACTGTGTAGAAGAGCACTAAGGGCTAGGCAATGGGGGTTAAGTGACTTGCCCAGGGTCACACCACTAGTAAGTATTGTTGTGAGGGTTATTTAGCAATTAATTTAGTATTAGTGTTGGACCTAGCAGGAAGGGCTGGAGGATTCCAAGAAGGAATGAAGGAGCAGGAAGTGGGGCTTGGACTCTGAGAGAGACTCCATTAGTGGTTGGGGACATAACTGTTACTAACCCTGGGAGATCTCAGAGTTAGGGGAAAACTGCATCCAGATTCCCTGGGATCCTGAGAGGTGGAGGCTTTCAGCAGTGGACAACTGACCTGCAGAGCAGCACCAAGTGGGGAAGTGGTTTGGGATCTGGTGGACAGCATTTCAAACTCATTCTCCCTACCTGGGTACCTTGGATCACCTGGTGGAGTTGGCTCTTGGCATCCTGTAACCATCCTTGGATTTACTGTGAGACCCCAATTGAAAGCCATCCTCAGGCCCTTTAGCTGAGCTGACCAAACCTGGCTGGAACCAGGTTTGGAGGAGCTTTTCCTGTGACTTCAGTACTGCTTCCTTTGGGCCCTGCCTGGCTTAGGTCAATAGAATAGTGTAGTCAAGTCCTTCCCTTGCCCCTGTGGTTTGTCCTTTGGTTATAAGTATAGAAACTCATAATCCCATCCTTCATTATTATTTCCCTCAATTAAACTGTTATAAACTTTTACCTTTTTACTTGCTAGTTCCATAGACCCTGGCCTAAGTGGGCTGAATGACTGTTGGGCCTAATTGTCATTCCTGTGACAGTTAAAAGCTTGGCAGTAAATCCTGGTCTCCATATCCTGGTTGGTCCTGTCTCTCCTTCAACCCAGTGTGAACCCACAAACCATTTAGTTACATTTTAATAATAATAGTTAACATCCCTGGTGCCTCACCATTATAGTTTCTGAGGTCATATTTGAACCCGGGACTTCCCATCCCTAGATCTGGCCCTCAAGGCATTGAGAGAACTAGCTGCATTCTCCCCACCCCCAATAATCTCTTCTACTGGTTTTCATAATACTATTTTTTTTCTCCTGCTTCTCTTACTACTTGTTTACTACTATTTCTCAGTTTCCCTTACAAGATCTTCATGCTTTACCTGTGCCTCCAAGACTTTTCCAGGCACTCATTTTTTACTCCTTTCAACTCCCATTAGCAATTATCCTCTTTATGAAAATAATTCGCAGATTTATCTATTCAGCCCTTCTCTCCACTGAGTTCTAATCTGGCATCATCAACTTGCTCTTGAACATCTCCACCTGACTGTGCCATAGGCATCTCAATATCAAGTCTAAAAGGCATTATAGGCATCCCTTCTACTTAATTGAGGTTAGGGGAATCCCCCTTAGCCCCACAACAGTCTGGAAAATCTGTGTAAAGTTTTTTATCTCTCCCTTCATCCCAGAGACATCATCCAATTTTTTTTCTTCTTTTGATAAGAGGTGTTTACAGTAAAAGAAATTGTAGATATTTATGGTATTAAAAGGTAGAACATGTTGATATTATACAATGTTTTATGCATGTCTTAAGAATTTCTGAGTCTCTAAACTTTTTCTATTCATCTGCTGGGATTTGAATATCATCTGTGGCTTCTACAAAACTCCCCCCAAATTTCCATTTAATTTCTATATGCCAGCCTGCAATATATCAAAACAGCAAAGGGGAAAATCATGTGGAAGGGAGATCTATAGTCTATATAGGAGAGCCTATAGTCATTGCTCCTTTAGACTTCCCTTTTTCTATTGAAGGCATTTCAGAAAAAATAAATCATGTAAAATATTAATAGGATATATACTGTGAAATACAGAAGGAAGGAGCTCCCTCATTAAGAGCAAGATAATTCAGCTCAACTAAGAGACAGCCCTAGATCTCATTCAAGAAGAAGTCTCTGAAGGCTCTAGTGTGGTAAGCTAAGGATATGGACATGATGGAAACTACCAGCTCATCTCATGTTGACTTCTTCCCAGAGTCATTTTCTTCAGCAATCTGAAGTAGGGTTGGCATCTTCTATTTCCCCTCTCCAAGCTTTTAGCACGAAGTACCTGAAATTACTAAAGTACCCAAAGAGACTAAAAAATCCTGGAGAAACCACAGAAGAACCTTTAGTTCTCTTCTCTCTTGATATTGCTAACTCTTCCCCACCTGTCACCCAGGCTTGGAGTATTGATTTCCACCATTAAGGAAAGAATTTCATATCAATGGGCTTTGGGACTCAGTTTACACATTTTTCTAGCTGCTAATCTCCTGACAGGAAAGAAATGAACTCAATATGGAGAATGGAACAAGCATTTTTGGAAATGGACACTGTTCTAGCTGATTGAGATCTTTCTTGGATCCCTATTCTGTCATACATGTTGGCTATTCCTCTTATCTTTATTTCATGATTGCTGCCATCATGATGTCCAAAGAACTTGAATTTGACCACTTATAGCTTGTAGCTAGGAAGTGATGCTGCTTGGATGAGAACTCTCTGTTGGAATGATTTAGGGATTGTGATTCCTTGACAGCAATGCCTGATTTGTACAATCAAACCATTAAGTACTCAAGCCTAGGGAAAGGGAACTGAAGCTTTGTCCCAGCACATCAAAACTTAGAGGATTCAAAAATTTAACCCAGCATTTCTATTCTTCACAACACTGTAGAAAAAAAACCAAATTTAGTACCTAGTTAGTTACTATTAATCACACCCAAAAGAAACAGTCAGGTATAGTGGACAGAAAGCTGGATGTGGAGTAAAGATGATCTGGATTTAAATTCTGCCCTTGACTCATAATGGCAGTATAAACTTTTCTCAACTTGATTAACTTTTCTGTGCCAAGGCAACTCTAAAACTATATTGCAGAACAATAGCAGATTGCATTGGAAAAGGGAATTTCCTCACAGGGAGTTCTCTGCACTGACAAGAGTCTCTTTAGCATCCTTGTACCTGGCCCTAAAGAGAAATTCATAAATGAACTTCACTTTAATTTATCAGTGTAGATACTTTTGATTACATCTATCAAAAGTATCAGAACAGTCTTGAACCTTTATTTATATAGTTTTCGCCCATTTATTTTTATAGCTCGTTTTTTATTTTTACAGGCTACACCAACAAAAGAGCACCTCAGACCCCACTCCTCGAAGTCTCAGACCCTGGCAATGAGTTCCAGAGGTTAATAGGCTCAGAGTTCACTAGGGCTCTCAAGTCTCTGCTGGGGCAGTGAAGAGAGCCCCAGTGCAAAACTCTGTGTACTAGAAGTGAAGACAGAAATGGCCAGCAACGTGCACATTTCCCTGTCCACTGGTGGAAAAATGAGCAAACAGAACCAAAAAAAAAAACCCTCTTGACCCTCAAAATTTCTACAGGGAAAAGGAGCACAGAACAAAAGCAAAAGGAGATGAAATACAAGAAAACACATGTAAAAATCTCCCCCCAAAAATGGGAATTGGTTGCAAGCTCTAGAAGGTGGGGTTTTAGTTGGGACTTAAGGGAAACAAGGGATGTCAGTAGTTGGAGGGGAGGAAGAACAGCATTCCAAGCATAGGGGACAGCAAGAGAAAATGCCACCCAAAAGATAGTGTCTTGTTTGTGGAATAGCCTAGAAGTCAATGTCTTTGGATTGAAGAGTATATGTTGGGGAGATGGGTATAAGAATACTGAAAAGGTAGGAGGAGGCTATAGAGAAAGATTTGAAAAGTCATATAAAGACTTTATAAAAGAGATTTGAATGCCAAAAAAGCATTTCATATTTGCTGCTGAGGGCAACAGGAAGCCACTGGAGTTTATTGCATAGTAAGGTGACATGATTGGATCCACATTTTAGGAAAATCACTTTATTGGCTAAATAGAAAATATATCTGAGTGGGGAAAAGCCTGAGGCAGGCTGACCCACCGGTAAGCTATTGCAGTATTCAAGATGTGAGGTGATACAGACCTGAACTAAAGTGGTGGCTGGTCAGAGGAAAGAGGGATTGTATTCAAGAGAGGTTGCAAAAGTATGATCCCAAGTAGTCATCTCACCAAGGATATCTTTGCTTGTAAAGAGAATACTAATGGGAGAGGGTGGGTAACTGGACATGACCCATAAGTACTGTTTAACTCAAATTATATTTCCAGCTGTCAAAGTCTTAACCATATTATCATCATCTCCAAAGGGTAGGATATAATTTTTTAGAGAAGCTAGGTGGCACAAATAGATAGCTGTCCTTGGAGTCAGGAAGGTCTGAGTTTGAGTTTAGCCTCAGATTCTTCCTAGCTATCTGATTCTGGGCAAGTCACTTGATCTTTATTTGCCTCCATTTCCTCATCTGTAAAATAGGGGCTAATAATGCATCTCCCTCACAGGACTATTGTGAATATCAAATGAGATAATAATTGTAAAACGCTTAGCATAATGCCAGTAAGTGCTTTATAAATATTATTGTTATTATTATTAAAACATGGTCTCGGACACTTTCTAAGCTATCTTAAATTGGTCAACTCACATAATCTCTCTGAGCTTCAGGTTCCTCATCTGTTTTGTTGTTGAATCATTTATCAATTGTGCCCAATTTTTCCTGTCCCTATTTGGGGTTTTCTTTACAAAGATACTACAATAGTTTGCCATTTCCTTCTCCAGTTTATTTTACAGATGAGGAATTTGAAGCAAATAAGGTTCAGTGACTTACCTAGGGTCACATAGCTAGTAAGTATCTGAAGCCAAACTCAAACTCAAGAAGATGAGTTTTCCTGATTCCAGACCCTGCACTCTATCCATTATGCCACTAGCTGCCCCTTCCTCATTTGTAAAACAGAGGCAATAGTAGCTCTTTCTTCGCAGGGTTGTTTTGAAGATTAAAGGAGATAAAATATGCTAAGTGCTTTACAAACCTTTAAGGCATTATAAAAATACTATTATTGTAATTATCACATAAATATATATAAAATATGTGCACAATATGTACAAAATTCACAACACTAAAATAATATGCATATTAAATTTGTTGCCTCAAAACAAAGAAAGAAAAAAAGAACAAATACAAGTCCAAATTAAAATTATATTTTCTTGGGATAAAAAACATATGTACAACAGTTTGGAGACTAAAAAGTACATATTCTCTACTGGAAACATTTTTGGATTTAAGAAAATCAACATTCTCCAACTAGTTTTCATTTAAGAGTAAAGTTCTCTCACCTTAGCATAGCACTTCAAATAATTATAATCCAAACATAATGTCACTGCATGTGTTAACTTTTTTTAAATAACTAACAGATTTTATTTTAGATGTACTATCATTTTTTCTCACAGTAACAGGCAGAACATTTTGATTTTATTTAGAAATCTCTTAGCCATTTTACAATTTTTTAAGTTCTTTCTTTGACTATCTCAAATGACCACCTTGAGGGGCAGGACAAATATTATTTTTCCCTTTGGACAGATGAGGAAGCTGAGGCTTGATAGTCAAATATTCAGCAAAGGGATAGAATTATCTGACTTTCCAGGTGTCCTTTCTTTCCACCTCACCACCCAGCTTCTTGCTTTCTCTAGGAGAATTAACACAGTTAGTCAAATTTCTTTTTCTCTTGAAAAGATGTTCTCCTCTCACATGGAAGCTTAGAACTACCTTTTTCTGGATCTTTTCCCAGCTCCCCATTATCCCCTTCCATTTTTAATTGATGCCCTGGCCTCTTGCCTTCCCTCTTATGCCTCTCTCACTAGATTCTGCCCTTGGCACTCTGGGTTCTGAGAGCGGAACTTTCCCCTTGACTTCTTGGAAGTAGGCCTGCAAATGACTTCCCAGGTTTGTCTGAACCACACTCGTGTGTACATATTCCCTCCCCTACCCCACTTCTAGCTCTCTTTTTTGTGTCCTCTTTCCTCATTAAGATGTAAGCTCCTAAAATACGTCTCTGAAGAAAAAATAAGAAAAGATACCTCCTGTCCCAATATACACATCCCAGTTTCTTTACAAAGGTGTGAGGTCCACAGGTATGGAGGTGAAGCATTTCTTATATTTTCAAAGTCTGAATATATCAATATTCAATTCATTTTGTTTATTTTCTCCCCTACTCGTCCTATTTTTTTCTTCTAAATAGTTCTATAAAATAGCTAGGGGAGGAAGGAAAGGAAATGAGCATTTATTAAGTGACTGCTATGTGCCAACCACTGTGCTAAGTACTTTACAGATATTATCTTATTTAATAATATTAGTTATTTGATCCTCACAACAACCCTGCTAAGAGAGGTGCTACTATTATAATCCCCATTTCATGGATGGGGAAACTGAGTCAGGTAGAAGTTAAGGTTTTCCCCCAGCATCACACAGTGTCTTAAGTTAGATTTGAAATCAAGTCTTTCTAATTCCAGGGCCAACATTCTATGAACTCTGCCACCTAGTTGGTGGAGAAGGAAGAGGTGGGGAATAGGAGGGTATACTGGGAGAAATGTAAAAATGAAAAAAATATCAATAACATTTATTTTAGAAAAAAGAATGTAAGCTCTTTGAAGAAAAAGACTATCTTATTTGCTTGTATATGTATCATGTCTGGCCCCTAATATAAGCTTTTTTCATTCATTCATTTGCTGTCCCTAAATGCAATACACATGCACACACCATTCTAAGTGCATTTAATTTTTCAAACCCTCCCAGACTCAGAATATAAGAGTTTTAGAAGAATTACTGAGTAATTCTCAATGCTGCTCTTCCTGTTAAATGCTTTATCTCCCTCAAAGTATCTGAACAAAAACTGACATTGAATTTGAAACGCCACCAATCAGTTCTGTCTCTTGAGAATATTACCTGACTAAGACCAACTAAAGAAGCTCAGAATGCTTGATGAGTCGATTTTGCATCCAAAGGGAAATAACTCATTAGCATTTTCTCTCATTTGGGCAATTTGGCTTTTATGCATTTGTCTGGTAGAGAAAAGTGGCAAGGGGAGTTTTGTGTGTGTGTGTGTGTTCAGAATAGCTACTCAAATACTGTCATGTTCCAACAGAACAGCGAAAAAGGGAATGAAAAGAATTAGCATAATAGTATCCTGTTCTCCAATTCTCTTGATAGTTTCTACAAATCTATCACTTTGTTTTCTCTTACAAAGAAACATCAATCTTTCAGGGTAGGTGATAACTATGTCCAGGCACATGAAAGCACCTTGCCTACAAGCTTGGTATTTTTTCCTGGTTTTATAACCCAGAAGGAAAACAACAATTTCCTTTTTTCCAAAATTTCATGAAGCTTCTTAAGCAGATATTCCTTCAGATACATATGTGTGTTTTCTGACACATAATATCAACAGTGTTTTTGTCATTGTTCAGTAATTTTTAGTGGTGTTTGATTTTTTGTGATCCCATTGGGAGTTTTCTTGGCAAAGATACTAGAATGCCATTTTCTTCTCCAGATCATTTGACAGATGAGGAAACTGAGACAAATAACATTAGGTGACTTGATCACATTCCCACAACTAGTAACTTTCTGAGGTCAGATTTGAACACAGATATTCCTGACGCCAGGGCTAGTGCTTTTTCCACTATCCCTCCCACATGCTCAATAAATAGCTTAGAAGACATTAATTAAGCACTTATTATGTACCTGGTAATGTGCTAAGTGCTAGAAATATAAATATAAAAACAAAAGAATGAATGAATAAAGTAGTCCCTGCTCTCAAAGAGTTTAAATTTTAATGGGGAATACAATATATTTGAGAAGCAGTAGGCATGGAGGAGTGTTTTGTTCCAGGAAGTCATCAGGATGGTGAATGTAGCCATATGAGAATTGATTGTTATATTCTTTACAGGAACAGTAATGTTGATTTGATTACTGAAACCAGACATGAAAAGGACAGTGAAGAAATAGAATAAAATGAAGATAGTGAGAATAATGTACCATGGTCTCCGTTGGCCAAGATATGGAGGACTCTCACCAGTCAGAAGCCCGGGGCCAATGGACAATCTCTGGCGGTTGGGTCCAATTCTGAGGGAAAAGACTAAGCAAGGAGGCATGAAATGGAAATGGCCAGAGAGCTAAATTTTCAAATTCAGAGAGTTCTGGTATCTGAGTTGTGTTAAATAGACAAGGAAACTGTAGCCCAGGGAAATAATGTTGAAGGCAATATTCAAACCCAAATCCTCTTTAGAGCCAAATATATGATGGAGGAATAATAGGGTTGAGGGGAATGAAATAAATGAAAGGAAAAGGGATAAAAAGAATGAAGTAAAGAGGAATTAGAACCGCTGGTAAACATCTTTTCTGAACAAATATTGTTTGGATTTCAAAATATCCTATTCTGAGACTATTTAAAACACCTTTGTAGACTATTCCCAGGAGTATACCTTTAACATTCACTCACCTTGTTAATAAATTTTAGCTGAAATAGCCAATAACACAACTTACTCCTTATATATCCCATTGCATATCATTGACTTTCCCAGTGTTCCCAATGCAACAGGACAGGAATAATATAAGTTTGAGTCTAAAATTAGTGGTGCCAAACTCAAATAGAAATGGGGGCCACTAAAGAGTATATAAGGATCCCTGAAGGCTGAATATTAACTTAGAAAAACAAATATTAATACTATTTATGTTTTATTTTAGTTTTATTTATTTTTTTAAATGTTTGACCAATTATATTTTAATTTTCCTCAGGTTGGGATTGTAATGGAATATATATATATTTGTTGACTAGCATGTGTTTTACATCTTTCTTCTAAACCAGTGATGGGCAAATTTTTTAAAGAGGGGGCCAAAGGAAAGGAAATCCTCATCTGTCAGTCTATTTCTAAAGCAATTCTTTCAAAGTTTCATTGTATTATATTCTACTCATTGTATTTGTCAGATTAGGAATATTGTCCAGGGCAGAAAGAACATTTCAGGGGGCCGCATCTAGCCCGCAGGCCATAGTTTGCCCATCACTACTCTAAACCATTTCTTGGTGGGATATTAGAATGTTATGAATTGACTTGAATTACAACTTCTTTCCTTCTTTTGAAGCTATTTTCCAAGAACAAGTGAAAGACTTTGAGAAGCTGCATTCTGTCAGATCAAAAGGGCTTTACCCAAAGAATTAGAAAAATAGGGCTGCTAGGGGCAGGGAGGGGTGTGTAAAAAGGCCTGGTGTATGGGGAGATGATATGGTTCTCAATATAGTCCATCAACACAATATTAACACAATTATCTGACTTATATGAACTGTTGCAAAGTGAAGTGAGCAGAACTACATCATTCAAAATAACAGCAATATTGCATAATGAACTGTGAATGACCTAGCTATTTTCAGCAATACATTGATCCAAGACAATCCCAAAAATTCATGAGGAAAAATACATCTGCCTCCAGAGAAAAAACTGGTAGAGTTTGAATGCAGATCAAAACATATTATATTTCAGTATCCTTTTTTTTCAAGATCTTTTCCACAAAATGACTAGTATGGAAAGTGTTTTACATAATTGCATATGTATAATCTCCATCACACTGCTTACCATTTCATAAGAAGAAAAATTAGAACTCAAATTAAAAAAAGAAACAAATGTTCAAAGTTGTTTTTACATGAAATTTGAGAGGAAATAAAATATTTTTAATTTTAAAGGAAAAAAAAGCACAAATTTCTCCAAAAAAATCAGAAGATCTACTCTTTATAGCTGCCAAGACTACTTAAAGAGCATACAATCCAATTCCCTTATTTTACAGTTGAGAAAATTGAGGGACAGGAAGGTAAAAATGACTTGTCTAATCAAGTTCATAATGGTAATAAAAAAAAAATTAGAGCCAAGGTTAGAACCTCCAGGTCCAAATAACCTTTCTGTTTATCTTTGACTTCTCTTGTCACGCCAAGAGGTGGGAGAGACACAAAGAGAGACAAGAGAAAGAGGAAAGGAAGGAGGAAAAGGAGAGAGAAAAACAGAGAGATAAAAAGACAGAGGTGAAGAAAGGAGGAAAAGAGAGAGAAAAGGGAGAGAAAGAGAGAGTGCACTTTTGATTAAGGTTTTCAAAAATATACACATAGACCAATAAATAATTGTATTAACAAGTCTTTGTGGAAGACTTCAGCAATAGTAGGATAAATGATATAAACTTAAAACAAGAAATTTGAGTTTAAGATCTGATATAATCAATAAAATAGCTAGCCTGTATAATAATCCTTTAAGGTTTGCAAAGCCTTTTACCTATGTTAACTGATTTGATATGATTTAATACAATAACACTACGAGGAAGGGGCTTTGCCCAGAGTCACACAGTTTTTAAGTGTTTGAGGTGGGATTTGAATCCTGATTTTTCTGACTCCAAGTCCATCACTCTATTTATTGTGCCAAAAGATTTGACTATACTTATTTTTAAGGGCAGACTCTACATAAGGTTTTTGAGGGCAGAGATGGCTTAGATTTTGTCTCTACAACTGGTTTAGAGTCAAAGGAACACAGAATTCATACAATTTAGTACTTCATTTAGAGGGATCTAAAGGTGATCTTATAGTGATCAGTGTTAAGAATGAATCTTAATTTTATCATAAATTTTATTCATAATTTGTTCATATAATTTATTTATTAGTTAATATTATTTTAGTATTTGGAAGGGATAGTGCAAAGTGAAATTTTCAAATTCAAAGATGGCACTCACCTTCAGCTTCTGCTGCCAGATGGGGAAGATCTGAATAGGAAAAACACAGAAACTCCAGCGAATTGGACACAGGTTTTGGAAGAACTCAAAAAACACAATTCAAAAAACAATTAAGAGAGGCTGAAGACAATTGGGAAAAGAACTTAAAAATGCAAAATAAGTCATCTGGAAACAGAGGCACATGAACTAAAACAAGAAAATAGTATCTTGAAAGCCAGAATTGACCAGCTTGAAACTGAAGCAAAGAAAGTGAAAGATGATTCTTGGTAACCAAGAATAAAAATTTAAGTAATTTTTAACACTAAAAAATATAACAGATTTGGATAAAGCTTAGAAATAGCCAAGTAAAATAATCCAAGGGATAGAGAATTTTCCATATGAAAAGACTCAGACCTGTATCTAGTTTAAAGGGGGAGTAACATTGGACTTGCTTCAGAGTGCCATCCAAAGGTGGGTTAGAACCAGCTCCAATATATGGGGAGAGCCCCATTGTTAAATTTTCATTATGAGTCTTCACACCTTAGAATTCAGCAAATACTACAAATCATGGCTAACTTTATAATGTTATTGATTGTCTAGACTTAAGGTGATGGAAAATACATAGTAAAACGGGTTAAAATTTAAAGTGTTATGCAATCATTGCTGAAGGGGAGATCTGAATGTTAAACATTTATTGACATGGACTTCATCTTCAGGGGGACACAATTTTCTCAACCACTGCCCCTAGAGCTCACCCCTTAGTCTTCTGCCAGTGATTCTCTGAGGGAAAGCTTGCCTTCTTTCCAGGAATGTCTATGCCCAGAGTTCAACTATACTCAGCTACAATACTGTTCCACCCATCTAAAAGTGCCAATCATAGTTAAAACTTTGACAAGACTTGACTTTAGACAGGAAGATAAAGATAATTTATGTTCATGGAGAGTGCAAATTTTTATAAAATCATAAAAGGCATGAAGAGATGAAAATGGGAAGCAGCAGGGTCCAGTGGAAAGAGCACTGACTTGGATTCAAAGCCTACATTTGATACTTACTATCTTAGTGACCTCCTGGGCTGTGGTTTTCTCATTGATAAAAAAAAAAAAAAAAAAAAAAAAAAAAAAAGTGGAATTTGGACTTAGAGAGCTCTTGAGGTGCCATTTCAATTCCATTTCTATGATCCTGGATCTTATGGTCCTACCGACTTACTTACCTGAAATCCTAAAAATAAGGAGTGCCTTTGATGTTTTAAAGATATGCAGGGACATTGAGGCAACAGTAATACCTTGAATAAGAGGAAATACATTTAGGGGCAGGAACTACAATCACTATAGGGCAGAAAAGCTGAATTTTTAGGTGTGACAGAAAGAGGAAATAAGCCCCACTAGGCTAGGAATTTCTAACCTCAGGGGGAACTGTGGTAGTTATTTCATACTTCCTTTGAACTTTGTATACAATGAAATGTCCTTCTCCACATTTTTACAGGACTAAGACCCTCAAGCCAATGGACCATTAAAGCATGCAGTTCAGGGTTCATGATTCCATATGGAGCACTGCCCTCTCCTGGCTGAACTGTCAGGAAGGCTCCTTCCCATATATTTCTATTCCTTCTTTCACCAAGTTCTAAGTTTGCTGTCAAGGTCTTGTAGCTGGGAGTTCTCATAACTATTTTTCCATAAAAGGATGTCTCCTCTTCCAGCTTTTCCTCATCCTATTCATCCTCAGATAGAAGGAAGTTGTGGCAGGAGAAAGAGAGAAGAGAGAAGAGAGAAGAGAAGAGAAGAGAAGAGGAGAGGAGAGGAGAGGAGAGGAGAGGAGAGGAGAGGAGAGGAGAGAGAGAGAGAGAGAGAGAGAGAGAGAGAGAGAGAGAGAGAGAGAGAGAATGAGAATGCTGTTTCAGGATTTGAATCCTGTAGTCCTGAGTGAGATTTCAGCAATACATCATTGGTCCCAAAACATCTCATGCCTGATTGGTCCAGGATACCTTAGCACTGGAATTCTGGTCTGGCATCAGCCTCTACTTTTCCTCTCCTAAGTTTATGTGACTTCTCATAGCCTCCACTTATCTAGTTCCATATGCTAGGTCTCTTACTGAGAACTAGGTTCCTTCTCAGGTATGTCTGGACCCTGCAAAGTTTCTCAAATCAATTCCTCTTGAGCTATTCTACATTTTTTTAAAAAGAAATTCACAGGGGCATGGTGGATCATTTCTTTGCCCATGTGGTCATTGTTCTCTTTCTATTTCATTCAAAGTTCTTTATAAAGATATCACTATATGTGGCAACATTTTTAGTTAGTTGAGTGACTTGTCTGTCTATCCTTACCTTCTAAGATTAGATCCTAAGCTTTTTTTATCCCCTTTCTTCTGTCTTAGAATCAGTACTGTGTATTGGTTCCAAGGCAGAAGAATGGCAAGGGCTAAGCAATAGAGGTTAAATGACCTGTATAGAGTCCCATAGCTAGAAGTGTTTGGGCCACATTTTTTTAAATCCTTACTTTCTGTCTTAGAATCAATACTGTGTATTGGTTCCAAGACAGAAGAGTGGTAAGGGCAAGGCAATGGGAGTCAAATGACTTGCCCAAAATCACACAACTAGAAAGTATCTGAGACTAGATTTGAACCCAAAATCTCCCATTTCTAAGCTGGCTCTCAATCCACTGAGCCACCTAGGTGCCCCCCTTGAATCGACATTTGAACCCAAGACCTCCTATCTTAAGGCCCAACTCTCAATCCATTGAGCCACCTAGCTGCCCCCACCCTAGTCCTACATTTCTAAACCAAATTTGTAAAGGATGGGCAAAGAGCATCACCATGCTCTGTAGCTGAAGTTCTAGGCAGAAATGTCTCCAAATCCAGTGTTCTCCCTCTGTTTGAATTAATTATTGGTTATAGTACACAGTGTCTTCTTCACTTGAAATGTTGACTCGGGCAGTCTTTGCCCAATTGATAGGTGATTTCTTTTGCTTAGCATCTTCTGAGGTAAATGTCCATCAACTTCTTCCTGATGATCAGGTAGACCAACGAAGTCTCCTATCATCAACAAGTACCTGTGGTAAATTGTCTCTATAGGGCCCTTCTAGTTTCTGGGGAAATTCTAATAATAGACAAATTGCCCATCTCTCTATTACCAGGATGGAGCAACTTTTCATCAACCTACTATCGTATGTTACCCACAAATATCACATTTCCTAGCCAACTCCATTCTCCATCTTGAAAGCTTTAACAATGAACTTAAAAAAGAGATTGTTGTTTTCGTAGGCAATTGGTAAGATTCTGTTAATTTCTCAGATCACTCCTTCCTGTACTTTCCAAAGCTTCAGAGGCTTGATTTGAATTCAGATCTTCCTAACTCCAGGTCCAAGGCTCTATCTTCTGCATAATTTAGTTACCCAGTAAAGAAGAAGGAAGCCCGGGGTGATGGGATCTTGATGGATACTCATAAATTGTGGAGTGAATTGAATGGGTTTGTACAGAAAATCTGTTCGGCTTGGTTGGGCGACTCCATCGTGCCCTATGGAGCACATAGAAAACCAATATGCTACTTGGAATTGAGGATTCAAGCATTTGTTGACTTAGTGACAAGGGAGAATGATTACAAACTTTTGGCCCACAAGCCCTCTTCTCTGTGCTCCTTGACCAGAGAAAGATCTCTTGAACTTCAAACAGAAAGAGGACTTGGACTTATCATCAGCATTTTAGCAGCATCTCCAGGAAAATAATGGCTAGTGAAGGTATCTATATCGGGGGCCAAGGATAATCTGAATGTTCTGAGGAAAAGGCAAACTCTAAGCTCTTTAAGAAACTCAGGAGAAACACTATGCTGTTCCCAAGGAGAACATACTGAGGATTCCAGGAAAAAGACATCCAAGAGCTACTGAGTCACCCCTTTACTACATGTTTTCTGTAAGTTTATACCTGCCTCTCCTCTGGGCTCTGTATGTGCTGGTGGAGAAGTGTGTCTGATTTTGGGGGGGATGTTTTGTACCAAGTCACCATACTCATTCTAAAAGCTAAATGTATGACTTATTAACCAATATCAAATAATAATCATGGGAAGGAAGTATTCCAGTGGCAGCATTTAACAAACAGGTTTAGAAAAGACTCCCCCCAGCCCCTCATGGCTACTCCTAGTATATCCCATCTCTAGGAATACAATCTTGGAACAAGGGATTCAAGAGTATGTGCTATAGAACAGAAAGAAACACTTTTATTGAAAATAAGTACAACCGTCTGTCCAGATACTGAGATTTCCTGAACAATGATTCAGAATTTTATTATTCTTGTGCAGTAAGAATCTAGATTTTTCTCTCCTAGATGCAGTTATATCCCTCCCACATAGTCCTAATGGTACTCTTGTGTGGTACATCCAGGGGAGAGATTTTTCTCCAATATTATTAGCCCATGACCTTACTCCAAGGTACTTAACCCACCCATCAAATAAGTTATATGTGAAGTAGTTTGAGTACTATACAAATGCTATCAAATAATGAAACAATGGGTGTATTGGAAAATGACAAACTACTCTAGTGTCTTTGCCAAGAAAACCCCAAAGGGGGTCACAAAGAATTGGCCACTACTGAACAACAGCAACAATATGTTCATCAGAAGCATCAACTTGTTTTTTAAATAACCACAGATGATTAGTGCCTTACTTTCATTTAGCCAATTAACATCAATTAGCTTTTTTTTTTAAAACCCTTACCTTCCGTCTTGGAGTCAATACTGTGTATTGGCTTCAAGGCAGAAGAGTGGTAAGGGTAGGCAATGGGGGTCAAGTGACTTGCCCAGGGTCACACAGCTGGGAAGTGTCTGAGGCCAGATTTGAACCTAGGACCTCCTGTCTCTAGGCCTGACTCTCAATCCACTGAGCTACCCAGCTGCCCCACATTAATTAACTTTTACAGAAAAATATTTATTGCAAAGCCTTCTAACAAAACTAGAAGTACAAGCATTCTCCGTCTCCCCACAACATCTGGGAGGGTCACTCTCTTCTATCCTACTTCCAATTCTAGAAATAATAGGCTAAATCTTAAAGTAGTTTCCATATAGCATTTGCCCACCAAGTTCACTCCCAAATGTGGCATAACCAATTGATAAATAAGTTTGCTTCTCTGTGACTGTTGGACTGGGCCAGGTGGGTCATTCAGGACTTTGCTCATCCCTGCCCAGCTTCTGGCAAATCCCAATATGGACTCCACTCTCTGATTTCTAGTAACTCGATATTTAAAAATTCACAAAATCACAGGCATTTCTAATCTTCACCCAAAAGGAGGAAAGACTATACTCAACAGAAACAGAAGTAACAAATCCTTGCCTCCTCACTTGAATGTAGTGCACAATAAATAATTATTAAATGACTACTCCATGTAAAGCACTACTTTGGGACTAAGAGAGACACAAAGGAAGATAAGATGGATTCCTTTTGTTCTTAAAAAAAACTTAAAATCCAAGAATGAAGAAAAGATATGGACATAATCAAAAAATTAAATAAAACGTAAAAAAAAGAGTAGCAAGAATATTGACGTGAAGGAAGCTTAAATTCTGAAAGAAATTCCCTAAGAAGAATTCACAAAATGTTTTGAGATGGGAGCACCAGGCTGCCAAAAGAGGACTCACCTTTAAAGTAACCACTTTGCAGGAGATATTACTCCTGTTTGTGTGCAATTTCTGCTGTATTTATTGAAAAAATCAGGAATACTACTTGAGATTTATACCTTGTAAGAAGTAATTCAAAATAAATGAATAATATTCTTTCCCAAAGTCTTTCTACATTATTTATATTAGGCTAATAAAAGTAGCAGTAGCCTGTCTCCCCAGAAATGCTGGGGGTGGAGAATATATAGGAGATTACTCTTTTATTCTAGATTAATAGGCTAAAGAAAGAAGAAAAAGGCAGCTTTTAATTTATTCATTCAACAAATATTTATAGAATGAAGATATGCTTCTAGTGTATTTTGTAGTTACAATTCAAAGAATCATGTGGACTTTGGATATAATAGAAGGAGGTGAATGAGGAATAGAAAAGACTCTTGGAGTATGCTCATACTAGTTTTATTCATTGTATCGCATTGTTCCTAATTTAAGACACTTAAAAAAACTTTTTTCATAGAAAAGAATTTGTAATTTTTGCATAAAGAATAGTAAAAAACATTTTTGGTCAGTAGCAGAGTAACTCTAGAAATCCTGATTATATTAAAGTTAGAAAAGTAGAACTAGAAGACTATGGAACATACTAAGAGGAAAAAGTGAATGAAAATTAAAGGTCAAAGAATCCTAATTAGGATTTAGGATGACTGAGAATCTTATGAAACTTTATGCTTTGAAGGTAATTTTAATTATAAATAGTTCCTAAGTAAGCATAATTCATTTCATTGGTGTTTCATGTTAAGATTTTATTTATTTAAAAGTTCAGTCAGGGCCTGTTTTCTCCAAAGATATAAGATTTTTCTCTTATGGGAAATTCCTTGAATCAATTCCAGATTAGCAAATAACCTACAACTTAACTGCCTTGGGCATTGAGAAATTAAATGATTTGCCCAGGATCACAGAGCCAGCATATAAGGGAGACAAGATGAACCTGTATTGTCTTAACTAACTCTGAGACAAATTGTTTATAAAAATAAAAAGTATTTTCTTAATCTTACAACCTAAAGCACCCCTTTTCCTCAAGTTCCTATACAGCTTCACCCTGGCTACTTGAGTCCCTGACTCCCCAATATACTCAGACTTCAATTCATACCAACTAACCCTACTTCCAGGAGTAATTTGGACAGATTTGTGCTTTAGGAATATCATTTTGGCTGCTGTGTGTGGAAAGATAGATCAAATAACAACAATAATAGAATTTACATAATGCTTTAAGATTTGCAAATATAAATATATATTTACACAAATATAAAACATAAACAAACTCATTTGATCCTCACAACAATAATGTAAGATAAGTGTTATTATTTTCCTTATTCTCGTTATTGTCCAGTAACTCTTTGTGATCCCATTTGGAGTCTTCTTAGCAAAGATACTGGAGTGGCTTGCCATTTTCTTCTCCAGCTCATTTTGCAGTTAAAGAAACTGAGGTAAATAGGATTAAATGATTTGCCCAAAGACACACAGGTTGTAAGTGTCTGAGGCCAGATTTGAATTTAGGAAGAAGAATCTTCCTAACTTGAGGCCTGGCACTCTAGCCACAGTGCAACCTAGCTGCCCATTTTACAGGTTAGGAAATGGAGGAATATTGAGGTTAAGTGACTTACCCAGAGTCACACATATGAGTCAGGATATGAACTTAGGTCGCCCTGACTGAGTCCTATGTTCTATTCACTGTACCACATCACTGCCTACATTAGAAATCAAGACCAAATAAGAGGTTCTTGTAAGAGTCTAAACAAAAGGGGATGCGGATCTGATCCCTCATCCATGGGGCCATTGTGAGTTTAGAGTAGGGGATGCAAGTGAGAGATATTGGGAGAAAAAAGGATATTAAAAAATCAGAGGTTTGGTATTCCACTCACTTACCTACAGGAACTTGGGAATCCAGTGCAGGAAATCAAAAGAAGGTATGTTTGGAGACCTCAGGCAAGAGTGATCCAAAATAGGGCCAGATCCCTTTCCAGGATGATCCCACTGGCTTCCACATCAGGGATCATGGCATGTTCCAAATCCAGTCGCAAGAGGCACAGTTTTAAGGAATTCAAGCACCTCCGAAGTCAAAGGAGACATGATATATTACTTCTTTCTAAAATTTTGACAAAGGCAAGATAACATACGCCAGGATGCAATTTATGTGCAATGTCTAGAAGTTAAATCCTTAGGATAGGACTCTGAACATGTAATGTAATGGCATGCTCAGTGTAGCATGGAGTTAATGAAACAAATGATTTATATAATTTAGGTTTTCAAATGTGTTCTCAGTTGCTCTTAGGGTCACCGTGTCCTTGGATGGCTTTCTATTTCCTGTTCAGGGTTTCCCAGATGGAAAATTTCAGAAAAGTTGGTGCAGGTCCAGAGTAGCCTGGTCTCCACCAGAGTGCCCCAGGAAGCTTCACATAGACTTGTGTCATCCTCAGTTCTGAATTGGCTCCCAGGCCATCTCATAGCACATCTAAGCAGGGCCAGAGTGGCCTTAGAGAATCCCAGACTTAATGAGATTCCTAAGCCTGCCCTAGTATATTTCCCTGTCTTAAGAGGTCCACCAGCTTATGGCCATATGGGTAAAAGAAGCTGCTCATTCCAACTGATACCTGATAGTGGTCTCTGGAAAAATGGGCTCATGACATAGTTCAGTGTCAATGAAATTCTGGTTTGAATTTGAATTCACTTCAAAACACTGTGGATTTGAAATCATCTAACTCCAGCCAGTTGGGGGAAACTATCCTGTATGTATTACGATGTTAGAGATGAAGTCTTTTCTTTTTAAAAAAAAAATAAAAACATCTTACATTGGGACACTAATGAATTGCTGGTGGAGTTGTGAATTGATTGGCCCATTCTAGAGAGCAATTTGGAATTATGCCTAAAGGGCTATAAAAGAATGAATACCTTTTGATCCAGTAATACCACTACCAGGACTGCATCCCAAAGAGATTTTTTAAAATGGGAAAGGACTTGTTTATACAAAAATATTTACGGTTGTACATTTTGTAGTGGCAAAAAATTGGAAACTAAATGGATGTCCCTCAATTGGGGAATGGCTGAACAAATTGTGGTATAAGATGGTGATGGAATACTATTGTGCTATAAGGAATGATGAGCAGAGTGATTTCAAAAAGAGCTGGAAAGAACTACATGAACTGATGTGGAGTGAAATGAGCACAACTCAGGAGAACATTATCTATCATACAGAGTAGCTAAAATATTGCGGGACGATCAAATGTGATAGACTTTATTACTAATAGCGATACAATGATCCAGGACTTCTGAGGAACTTATGGAAAAGAATGCTATCTACTTCCATGGAAAGAAGTGTTGGAGTAAAAATGCAGATGAGAATATATGATTTATCATTTATTTATTTGGGGATATGATTTGGGGTTTTCATTCTGTCAGATTATTCACTTACAAAAATGAATAATATGGAAATATGTTTTGCTTAATAATATATGTATAACCCAGATTGAATTGTTTGTCAGCTCTGGGAGAGGGGAGGGAATAAAGGAGGGAGACAATATGAATCATATAACTTTGGAAAATTTATGTGGAAATTTGCAATTAAAACTAAATAAAAACTAAAACTAAAATTAAAACTAAAAAAATAAAGATAAATTGCAATTAAAACTAAATAAAAACTAAAACTAAAATGAAAACTAAAAAAATAAAGATAAAACATAAAAAATAAAATAAAATAAAATTACTTATCTAAAAACAAAACAAACAAGCAAAAAACTTTACCTTCTGACTTAGAATCAATACTGTACAATGGTTCCAAGGCAGAAGAGCAGTAAGGGCTGGGCAATGGGGGTTAAGTGGTTTACCCAAAGTCACATGACTAAGAAATGTCTGAGGCCAGATTTGAACTGGTTGTCAATCCACTGAGCCCCCTAAATGCCCCCCAGATGAAGTCTTAATATGAGAAGTATGAAATAGATCTTTCCAAATGTCAAACCACTTAATGTGGGAGAGAAAATAAGCCCTTAGCTAAGAGGCACAGAGGACAAAGTGCCAGACCTAGACTCAAGAAGATCTGAAATCTGGCCTCGGGTACTTAATAGCTGTGTGACTCTGGGAAAGTCACTCAATCTTTCTGTGTCTGTTTCCTTGTCTATAAAATGAGAATAATAATAACACTTACTTCTCAAGATGATTATAAAAGTCAAATGAATTATATGTGAAATGCTCTGCAAATCTTAATGCCTATATAAATGCCAAATAATAAAACAACGGGTATGATAGGAAATGGCATAATAGGAAATGACTTCAGAATCTTGGTCAAGAAAAACCCAAATGGGGTCATAAAGAGTTGGACATGACTGAAATGACTGAACAACAACAAAAGCACATTAGTCGTAAGCATCTGCTTGTTTTTCAAATAAACGAAAGAGGGGAAAAGCAGAAGCAGGGCAAGAACATTGCCGTAGCCAGGTGACACAACAGAAATTAGTGCAAGATTGATAGTAAGGAAGACCTGTGTTCAAATGCTGCTTCAAGACACTAACTGTGTGACCCTGGGAAAGCCATTTAACTGTTTTGTGTCTCAGTTTCTATATCTGAAAATGGAAATAATGATGGAATTTACTTCTCAAAATTGTTATTACAATCAAATGAGTTGGAGGTGAAGTGCTTTGCAAATCTTAGATCCTATATGAATGCTACCAAATAAAACAACAATAAGCATAATAGTCCAAAAAGGAAATGGGAAAAGATACACACACACACACACACACACACACACACACACACACACACACACACACAATATCTATCATTTCGCATTTGTTGTATTTTCTCTACTCACCTGGAAACAATTCTTGTCTAGATGCCAATTACGTTTCATCTGGACTATCACAATTGTCTACACTAATTGTTATCTTTGCTTCAGTTCTCTTCCCTCTCTAATCTACCCTCCACATCATCTCTTGGTCAGTATATTTAAAGTGAAGGTCCAGACATGAACCTACTCTCCTCAAAAATCTTTAGTGATTCCCTGTTGCCTTAAAGATAAAATATAAACTCTTCTGCCTGGCATTTAAAGCCCTTCATAATTTGGCTTTAGCCTATGTTTCCAAACTTGTTTTATAGTATTTACCATCATGTTCTCCATATTTCAACCAAGGAAGTCTATTTGTTGTTCCCTATATTCAGTTTTCCTCCCCTGCCTTCACTGCCTTGCCTAGTATAGCCTTCAGGCTTGGAATGCCCTCCTTCGGTATTCTTATCTCATGAAATCTCCAGCTTTCTTCAAGATTCTGCTCAGGTGGCATCTCCTAATATGTCCCTTCCTGATCTCTTCTCCCCGTTTGTTAGTGCTCCCTCTCTATGTAAATATTCCCAAAATGTACATTTACTTTGCTTATAGTTTGTATTAATTATCTGTATGTATAGTTGTGTTTCATCCATGTAGGTTACATGCCCACATGGGCTTATCTAAGTAGGTTCATGGGATGGCATGAATAGATAACTCTAGAGTCACTTCCACTCACCCTTTTCCAAGGCTGACTTTGATTCCTGCCTGGAAGGGAGCAGAAGATTGGAGTCATAAGGCTGGTCTTCTTAGAGAGTGGATGTCATATTAAAATTATATTAAATATTGCTAGTCATGAGGAAATGATTTTTAGGTTCAAGTCACTCTTTCTTTTCCTATGATGGAGAAGGAAAGGTACAAGTTGTACCTGAAGGCTTGATTCCCCACAAAATGCTAATTACACACACACATAATCACACATAAGAAATAGCAAATAAATCCATTTATCTAAGCCAAAAGAAAACAGAAACCATAAAAGTTATATGAATTACACTGAATGAATTGCTTGCTCTCCTATTAGGAGCAAGATAACTCAATTCAACTGAGAGAAGAAAGAGTCCTTGACCTTACCCAGGAGGAAACTGTCCAATGTTTCTCATGCAGAAAGCTAGGAAGAGGGACACACTTAAACCTATTAACTTCTTCCAGGAGTCTCTCTCCCTCCAAGGTCATCTCCTTGAAAATACCCTGGAACCAAGTATGTCTTCTCTTGGAGCAAAAAAGCCAAAAAACCAAGATTTCTCCTCTCTGAAGCTCTCATCAACTCTGCCTCTCATAGATGGCTGGAAAGTTGAGTAATAATTCTCTTCACCAGTAAAGTGAATCTTATGGAAATGTCAGGTTTAAGCCCCAGATTACATATATGCATGCCATATCCCCTAGTAAAATATCCCTGGGAGTAGAGAATATTTTGGTTTTGTCTTTGCTTTCCCTGCACCTAGCACAAAACTCTGCACATAACAAGGATTTAACAAATGCTTGGTTTGAATTAAGTTTTTTCAACCCTCCTAGTCATAATTTACTTTCAGGACCATACGATGCTAATTCTTTAGTAGCTGTATGGAGCCACCTGTAGTTCTTGCACTTTCAAATATGCAGAAGGGAATAGCAGTGGAAACCTACCACATCTGGAAACTATTCTGTGGCTGGGCATCCTGGGTTTTTGTCCAATATGGGCATTCATTTGAGTAGCCTGATCCTGACTGCTTTTTTTTTCCCTAAATAATTCAGAAATGAGAACAACAACAACAACAAAAAAACATGAGTGCATCTATTATGTCTATTATAATCATACTGTGTTATCTGGTGTCCATGTTCAGCTAGAAAAGTCATTGGAACATAAAACAAGCAGCTAGAAATGAATTTGGGAAGCCTCTCCTCTCTCCACTAACACATTCCATCATTAGTGCTTTGGACATGAAAACACAATACCTCGTCCCAATCAGGGATCAGGAAGAGACCCAAGTGGAGTAATTCAACATGTTACTTTCCCCCTCTGAGCCATACAATAAAGCACCTCTCTCTGGGCTTCCGTGGTAGGTTTCTCCAGATGAATTGAAAGCCTGCGGCAGTGCAACCCTGTCCAACAGCACAATAAATGCTGCTTTTATTCGCAGCTTTCAGAACGGGCCACCAGCTGGTGCTCAAATAACAGCAAAACCATTTTCATCAATTCCAAGATAGTCGGTTTGGCTGGATGTGAACAGTGGGCTGTGATTATGATCGTGAACTGTCATCAAGGACTCTTGTTGAAGGGAAGGCGGTTTTAGCATCCTGTGGGCTGCCTGTCTTAATTTGAAATTCAGATAGCATGACCTATGTCAAAGAAATAGAAAGAAAAAAAAGGGAAGGCATAATATACAAGAATGAAAGCAAAATTGCTTCTCAATTTTGCTATTACTCCAGACTTTCACATTAATAAATATTAATCACAGTACTACATAAAGATTTTCATTTTTAAAATGCTTTGATATTCACTATTCATTTTTTTCTACAAAGCAGTTATAATAATAGATTATGTTTAATTTCCTTTTAAAGGAAAATGGCCTGCTTGGCTCAGGAAAATCAAGCATTTGAAGTTTGGAAGTATTCAATCATGACTGAGTCTATATGGGCAAGGAAAAAAACAAAAAAGATGAAGCAATTATTTCTATAATTCAGGCAACACTTTCCTCTGTAGGACTTTGGGGGAAAATAGTGTGAAATGCTAAAAAAAGAATGCTGATCCACTAGATACTATAATTTTCTGGCTTTACCCTTGATGTTCCATTATGCAAACAGACTTGAATGGTTCCCCATGTTTGAAGCAAAGGGTGGCCTAATGGTGAAAGATGTAAAGGAGGAACAAGAGAACTCTAGACCTGTGATGGCAAACCTATGGCACACATGTTAGCAGTGACACATGTAGCCATTTTCAAATGACACGTGGCCATATGCTGAGGATGAAACATTTGCTATAGTGTAGTGTAGACACTCTGTACACTACAGATAACAATTCTACACATATTAATTTACCTATTTTTGTTTATTAAATACAGTTATATATTACAATTATACATTTTTATTATTTAAACTATAAATATTATGAAATTACATGTTTTTTCTTGAAGTAACACACCACTCGAGTTATGCTCGTTTTTTGGGCAAATTTTGACCAAGCTCAAAAGGTTGCCCATCACTGCTCTAGACTGGTCATCCTAATTACATAGTATTCAATTTAATCTTATTGTTCTTTCCATTCACATTATTAAAGCACTCTGGTGTATTGTTTTCAAATGCCTTTCCATACATCTTTGGATTCTTCACCTTTCAGGAGATGTAAGAAGGGGTGTGTGTGTGTGTGTGTGTGTGTGTGTGTGTGTGTGTGTGTGTGTGTGTGTGTGNATGTAAGAAGGTGTGTGTGTGTGTGTGTGTGTGTGTGTGTGTGTGTGTGTGTGTGTGCCTGTTTCTGTGTGTCTGTGTGAGACAGAGACAGAGAAGATTCTTAGCCAGGCCTAAACCTAGCCGATCTGTATGCATAAGGATACCACATCACAATCCTGAGACCATAAAGTGTTTGACAAACTGAGGTCACAGAAAAATCAGCAGTGTACACTGAGATGATAAACAGATCTACATCTGGGCAAAATGAGCTCAGAATCAGTTCCCTCATATCATCATATGTTTCAAATTGTGGTCCTAACTGGTGAGAAGGAAAGGAAGGAAGGAAGGAAGGGAGGGAGGGAGGGAGGAAGGAAGGAAGGAAGGGAGGGAGGAAGGAAGAAAGGGAGGGAGAAAGCTGGAAGAATATCCATTGGCCATGAATATGTTTCATACTAAGGCTCTGATTATACAATTCACAGTAAATTTTAATTATAAAAGATTTCTTAAATAATTAGAAGCATGGCATATTCATTGCTCATGCTTTGGGATACACTGCTATAAAAATGAATACCTAAGTTAATTTAGAGATATAGTGCTATACCAATTAAGAGGGTACTTTATAAAGAGATGCTTTATAGAACCACCAAGAGGGTACTTTATAGAGAGAAAGAAAATAATAAATTTCATTTGAAGGAACAAAAGGTCGAGAATATTAAGGTGAAAATATTTTTAAAGTAGGAATAAAAAACAATTAGCATTTCCATATCTCAAATTATCAAAACTATTTGGTAGTGGTTAAAAATGAAAAGGAGAATAGAAAGAAAACTAGACAATGGAGAAACAGAAAGAAGAGAACCTAGCATTCAATAAACCCATGAACATCAATTACTTAGAGAAGAATTTCTAATTAACAAAAGTAACTGAAATTGGAAAGCATGTTGGTACAAATCAGTTTAGGGCCAACACTTTTTTCTAACAAAATGTTATAGTAAGCTCAAATGCAAGTTTTTTCATGTGATTAAAAAATCAGCTGAGAATAAGACTAAGTTACCTTTCATAATTATGTCTAGGAAAGAATTCTTTTTTTAAAAAAGTAGAGGTCAAAAAAGACAAAATAGATAATTTTGATTACAAGAAATTAAAAAGCTTTTATACAAACGAAATTAATGCTGCACAGTTAAAAAAGGTAAATTGGAGAAAAACATAAACAAAGCACTTTTGCATCAAATTTCTCTACTAAGTATCTAATATCCAAGATATGTAGGAAAGCAACACAAATGTATACGATTAAGAGTCATTCCTAAGTAGATTCATGGTCAAAGGATATGTACAAACAGATCTCAAACAAATTACAAACTACAGTACTAACAGACATCTGAAAGTTTCATCCAAATCACTAATAAAGAAAAATGCAAAATAGCACAATCAAGTTTTTGCCTTATACCTGGCAAATTGACAAAGATAATCAAAAATAGAAACAGTTATTATTAAAGGGAATACAAGAACACAGGACACCTCTTTTGATAGAGATGTGAATTGGCTCCATCATTCCAAAAAGCGATTTGGAATTTTGCTTTAAAAAAAGTCACTAAAATTTCCATATCCTATGGTCTAGAAATCCCATTGTTAGACATTTACTCCAAGGTGGTCAAAAACAGAAAGAAGTATCTCATGTTCTTAAAAGTTAGTAAAACAATGACAACACAGAAAAAGAAGTGAGCTGATCATCAGTCTTCTGGTCTAATGAATAGTTCTTAACCTTAGGTTCTCATTTTATCTTTCCTCTTAACTTGCTAGGTGATTTTAGATAAGTAACAACTTCTCTGAACCTTGAGCTTCTATATCTGTAAATGAAATTATTACAGATGACAGTTTCTCAGTTCCCTTGTATTTCTAACACTCTAATATTTTATAATTTAAAAAAACAGAAAGTAAAATCCAGAATTAATCAAAGAATAAATTTTATGCTAGATGAATTCTATGGAAATGTAATAATAATAATAATAATAACCAATAGATGTAATATTATTTCATAATTGTAATAAAAGTTCTAGTTTGAGCTGAAATGGCCCTGTAAATAAAAGAGTGGCTGATCAAATTGAACTAGAATTTTAGGCATGGATCGATTTTGTTAATTCAATATTGAGTGATGGTCCTCACTTTATTGTCAGGATACCTCCTAGAGCAGACCAACATATCATAAATCTGAACAGTAGGCTTTATTCATCAACTTGCATTTTCCTATGTGACTGTTAAGTCAAACTATTTTCAGTAATTATGGATTTCATTTAGTAGGCTCTGTAATATTTGAGGAGTAGTGCATTCAGGATGTTATTTACAATAGAAGAATCATCTGAAGAACATGATTTATAGGAAATTTCTCCATTTAGACTCTGTGATGGACATCCACCACTAAAATATTGAACACCTTTGACAAGTATACATTTATTATATGCTGCACCTGATATCAATAATTAGAGGGTCATTTAACATTGTAGTCATTCTTATATATTTCTGCCTTTATACAAACTGTCCCATATGTCTGAGGGCACTCCTTCAGATCTGAGTCCTTAGTTTCCTTCAAAGTTCAGGTCAAGTGTAGCCTTTTACTTAAGGCTCCTTCTGATATCCCCAGTGACTGAGTGACTGAGACTATATTTAAACTCAGGAAAATGAATCGTGCTGACTCCAGGCTCAGCACTCTCTCCACTTCTCCAGATAAAGAATTCTCCTTGTACCCAGTGAGTAAGTGGCATCTCTCATTCCTTCTCTTTTCTTCCATATATTATCCTTTCCTTAATTTCCTTTCAATTCTTCTGTTAAAATCAATAAAACATAACAAATTTCACTCCTAAGCCCTCCATCTTTTTTTGTTTCCTCTATTACTCCTGTGGACATAACAGTTCCTAGAGGATGCTTGTATCATCATCATCTCCCTGACCATTAGAGGTGTGATAGATGTTCAAGGAAGATCTGCACCTCTGGTGTGAGGGCTTCATGAGCCCTTCTTTAGATTGCTTAGCCACCTTTGGTGTCCACCTGGTACTCAACTCTCATGTATGGCTCCAAGAAGTTTTAGCATGTGTGTCAGTCCTCCGGTAAACCATCTCAGCAGACCAGGCTGAGGATAACTAATTGTCCACAAATCTTTCATTGAATTAAGGGGATGTCTATCTTGAGCATGTGAAGACTTCTCCCAGAATGGGTAGATGACAAGCGTTTGTTTCCATGGTCATAAAGGTGGCTAAAGCAGGCATGGTGGAGATCCTAGAGATCAGTCAGGCAAAGAATACACTAAGGTTCAATCATTGCATCCTGAGCCATTGCTAGTCATCCTACTTTTTGTCTTCCATTGAGCTTTGATGACTCTAGAAGAGGGTGAGGCTGATGACTGTGCAACTCTGCCTCACTTGAATCCAATTCTTGCTCGTCAAGAAATCATCCTGTAATGGCCTTGGTCCTCTTTAAAAACCAAGGAAAACAATAAGAATGTAAACAACTCATCCTTTTAAAATCTTTTCTGATTATTTACTTAAATTCACTTTTTACTCCTGAAGTTTTATTTCAAAGTTTCTACTAAGTTCCAGTCTTTTCATTTGGAATGATTAGGCATGTTCCATTTCATTAAAGGTTCATTTTTTTCCTCTTATAGAATTATACTGTTTTTATTAATAAATTCTTCTTAGTTGTAAGTCTTTTCATTTTCAATGCTCACTGCTCCTCTGAAGTGGTAGCTGCTGTCATTATTTGATTCTAACTATTTCCTCAGAATTTAAAGTCTTTCTTTCTGGCTACTTACAGTATTTTTATGTTTACATGGAAGTTCTGGATTTTCACTATGATATTCCTGGGAATTTTTATTTTGAGATTTCTTTTGGGAAGCAACTGGTAGAAGCTTTCTATTTTCACTTTACCCCCTGGTTCTAAGAGATCTGGACATACTTCTTTTGCAATTTCTTGAAATATGATGATCCAGACTTTTTTGTTATAAATATGTAATAAGTTATAATAAATATGCTTATCCAAGAGAAACAAATTCCCATAATAGCTATGTTCAAAAAACTGTGTCATTGTTTTCCTCCTTCCTTCCATACCCTCCCCAAGAATGCAGGTAATGATATAGGTTATACATATGTTATCATATAACACATATTTCCCAATTTGTCATATTGTGAAACAAGACACATATTGCTTGCGCTAGAGGAAAAATTCATGGAGGAAATAAAGTGAAGAATGGTATGTTTCAATCTGCATGCAGACTGTTTCTTCTATTACAGTGGATATCCTTTTTCTTCATGAGTCCCTTGGAATTATTCTGTATCCTTGCCTTCTTGATAATAGTTGCCATTTATAATTGATCATCATATATTTTTCTTGTGTTTACAACATTCTTTGGGTTATGCCCCTTCACTTTACATTCCAGGCTCTTTTTTTGACCATAGATTTCAGGTAATTTAATGATTCTTAAATTGTCTCTCTTCAAACTGTTTTCCAGGTATTGTTTTTTATATGATAAACTATATGTTTTTATGTGATAAACTTCTATTTTTTCAATCATTTCATTATTTTGTATTAATATTTTTTGTTTTCTCATGTAATCATTAACTTTTGTTTGGTCCATTTTCATTTTCAGGGAATCTATTACTTGGGTAAGGCTTTATATCTTTTCTGCCAAGCTCCTAATTCTTTTCAAATTTCACTCCCTCAGTTCTCATTTCTTTTCAATTCTTTGCCTAATCATTTTTATTTCAGTGGATCATCATACAATATTACTGTTACTGTGTACAATGTTCTCTTGGTTCTGCTTATTTTGCTTTGCATCAGTTTTTGTAGGTACTTCCATCTTTTTTGAAAACATTCAGCTTATCATTTCTTATACCTCACTAATATTCTATCACCATCATATACTACAATATGTTCAGCCACTCCCCTATTGATATACATAGATTTTTTTTAATAGTTAGAAGTTTTCACACTGGGTGACGGAGTATGCTGATTTCTAATAATACACACCCCTGCACTCTTATAAATTCTTCTTGTTCATAACAAATTTTTTACATAATGTGTTTTCATTTGAATAATAATATATAATATTTGGCAAATAGAAATGTTTAGGTATAGGGTTATTTTTTACATCTAAAAATAATCTATACAATATAAAAACTGTATTGGAAATAGGATTTTTAGATTAAAGAAGAAAAGACTTGGGAGAAACATTTTTGAGGACTGTCAAGTAAAAAAGGAACTAGATTTATTTATGTTGGTTGCAGGGAGCAGAACAAGGATCAATGGGTGAAAATTACAAGGAGGCAGATTTCAGATTGATATGAGGAAGAACTTCTAAGGAGTAGAGTCACCAAAAATGAAATGAGATCATTTAGGTGGTATATTCTCTGACACTTGAAGTCTTAAAGAAGAAGCTTGGATGATCAATTGTTGAGAATGCCTCAGGTAGGGATTAAACTAGATGACTTAAACTAGATGACATCTGAGATCCCTCCCAATTTTTGGATTCTGTGATTCAATGAGATTCACTCTGTGTCAATCAGTATCACCCGAAGGACCATCAATTCTGTCTTGTTCCTTTTCTAGCCCTACTTTTTATTAAATAAAATGGAACACTGCAGAACATCGTTGTGGCAATACGGGGCTAAATTTTAATTGCCTAGGCAACTATATATCTTACTGTTCTTTAAGAAAAATGTTGACAAAACAAATTAATTTTAAAAATGAATGTTTCTGGTTCTTCAAACAAAGAATTTCATACTAAGGTTTTGCTATGCCAATAAGAGGGTAGCATGACTTAACAATAAAGTTTCTTCTGGCCTCCCCCCCAAAGCTCCCAAAGGTTTAGGTTTAAGAGTTTTGATCAACACAGAAATGAAGGAATTCTAGAAGACAAAGGATTTCACATGGGGTAAGTCAGCATTGGAATAAGGATCATTCAGAACCTCCCTTCCATTCTTCGTCAATGTTGGTTTCATTTGTTTTCCATTATTTCTTTGCTCACTTTGGAGAGTGACCATAAACTCATTTTTAATACTGCCGCAAAACAAGACTCAATGAAACTTTTCCCATGTCCCCTATCAACCTTTTCTATTTTCTCCTGTGACAGCCTGTGACACTGGCAGCCCTAGGATCACCTGTGTACTTAATTCCATATAGTGTTCCATAGAGAAGAGAATCAATGGACAATGTTTACAATTCATTAGCAGCCTGTTTTAGCATTAAATGGCAAACCAAAATGTGTTCTTGAGCTTATTCAAGTTATTCTATAATTAACTTACTTCATCTAGTTAAGAGCATTCAGGATGCATTAACCATTTTCCTAGTCAGCACAAAAATGAAAAATGTGTTTGTGCAGAAGCCAATCAATAATCACTCTAACTCCATAACACAAAATAAGCCATTTCAAGTTTCTATTTTTCAGGCTTTTTCCTCTAAAGCTCTACTTGGACCATTGTATTTGAAGAATTCTCAGTAACCATCAAGATTCCTCTTTTACTCTAACCACCTTCAGTTTAATACCTGGAGTTAAAATTAATACCTGGAGTTAAACCTTAAGCTGGCAAGGGATATGGCTTTCATATAAAAAAAAGTTTAAAAAAAAGTGACAGCAAATAGTGCTGAGTACTAGGCTTGGAGTCAAGAAGACTCATCTTCCTAAGTTCAAGTCTGGCCTCAGACATTTATTAACTCTGTGACCCTGGGTGAGTCATTTAATATTGCTTGCCTCAGTTTCCTCATCTGTCAAATGAATGGGAGAAGAAGATGGTAAATCACTCCCATTTCTTTGCCAAGTAAACCCCAAATGGGGTAACAAAGAGTTAGATACAACTGAAACAACTGAACAACAAAAGTATATATACATACACACATACACACATACACACATACATACATACATACATATGTATACATGTTTATAGATATGTATATATATTGTATATGTATATAAGTACATATGTTTTATAAATATAGATATAGATGATTGTCTTAAAAAAGTGATACAAAGTAAGTGCCTGAATAAATATTTACATTCAATTCACTGTAAGGGATGTTAAGATGTCATTTCTGTTTGCCACACTATCTAAATATCTCAAACTTGGCCCAGTTTCAAAAGTTCTTAGAAAAGATTTTAAGGATTTCCTATTTTCACTTCTGGCATGCTCATATTTTATTTTTAGTTTTCTTCATTGCGAACTTAAAAAAATCAGTAAACATTTTAATATTTTAAGTGGCTTTTACAAGGAAATGAATTTCTGTTATGTATAGTCTGCTTGTGCATGTGTATGTGTGTTAAACTTAACAAGGCAATAATGTTTCTTGTGTCCCCTTCTGTACTTTTCTTCATTATTTAAAAAAGTTTTATTGATATTCTTTTCTTTTTCCTATCTATCATAACCCATTGTACTATCACCTCAACCATGGAGTAGAAGCCCTCTCTTGTAATATCATATGTAATATCATCTGGCAGATGGTTATATCTGAAAATGTACGTGCATCTCTCGGTACATTAACTATCTGTCAAGATCACATTTATAAATCTCACAAAATCTAAGTAACTTTATTATAATATTATAACTTTATCAAAACTATTCCTAGTTAATTTTAGTAGTTCATTTCATTTCCCCATATTTCTCTCTGATTTATTTTTTCCATGTTACAATTGTGCCATCTACTGGAAATATGATCTTAAGAGTTTTCATATTTCAAAATATGGTTGTGTTTTAACTATTAGAGTAGAATCATTCACAAGCAAACTGGAAAAGATTATCTTATATGGTCTTTAGGGAAAAAAAACAAGCAATCTTAAATTATCTCTGACAAAGTAATGTCTAGCAAAAAATAAACCTTTAATAATTTGACTGTTTGATGTCCATCCTATTCTTTAAAATCTCTATAGAGGGAAACTATTCAACTACTCTGACATCTTTTTCAAGCAACACAGCTCATTTTTCTTCTATGACTCTAATATGCTCCTTTATTAGACCAGGACATCAGTAGAAAGTTGCTATTTCATGAAACACAGTGTCATAGTGCTTTAACGTGGTGTTTCAAACTACATTATTGTCAACATTTTAAAGGGCAATTTTTACTAAAACTGCATACAGAGACAACATAAACAATATTTTCTGATACGGAGTGGTTACCATTGGCTATCTTACATTTCCTGATGTTCTTTAACATTCTTTCAGGGCAGTTTAATAGACTCCAGTGAAACATAACTAAAAAAAAATTTTAATGTGGTAAAGTAGTGTTTTTTAAGACCAAGATCTGTGGTTATAACTTATGTACAGATGTGGGGGGAACTGAAGGAAGAGAACCAAGAGGAAACAACTTGTTGATAAAGCAATAGAGCCAAAATATAACAAACTAAATTAAAACTATACTAAAGCAAAATGTCAAGCAATATATTAGTTTGGTAAGAACTTGTTCTACAGACCAGGAAAAATAGTAACAGAAACAAATTTAAGGTGATAACGAGTTGAAGTTGCTATTACAACTCTTAGAAATGGATTAGGAAATATATTGATTAGGTACTGATAAGAACTTTGAGAAAAGGGTCTCTGAGGTTGCAGGCAAGGCAGAGTGCTATGCATGAGATCAGAATTTGGGAGATAAGAAGCAGATAAAATTCTGACAGTTGGTGACTGAGCTGGGAGAGTTACTGACACTCATTTAACTGGCTTCAGTTAGTGAACTCTCTCTGGCTTCTGGTGAAGACAGACAACTCAGACCTTTATGAAGATTAAAATTAATATTCAATAACTATTATATTTTATAAAGTTTTATTAATAATAAACTATATAATATAATATAATAAATAATATAATATATAATATAATATAATAATTTAATAAATAAATAATAACTAACATAAAAAGCTAACTAAAAAGGTACTAACCCAGCCCACTCTCGAGAACAAAAGAGGAAGAAGGAGGAGATACAGTCGTGTAAAACAATAACATGACCATATAAATGTGGAAGTGCAGGAGAGATTAAAGGGAATTTTGGGAAATACTAAGGGGCTTCTGGGGGATGAAGTCCAAAGGTTCAATATCTACATTTATACATATCCCCCTATGATCCTCTGGGGAGACTGGTCTCCCCAAAGGATCATAAAAACATAATCAACTTAAAAATTGCAATAATTTGTGGATAAAAGGAAAAGAGAACAAAATTAATGATTGCTACATTGATTGCTACATTGACAAAAAGCCAATTAGAGGGCAGTCCCCTTTGGCATAAAAGTATACATTCAGGACAAATGCTTTCAACCTCCCATAATTCAATTCACATGCCAAAGTTCAATATGGATCTTCTGGTGCAGCATGTGGTCTCTGCAGGCATCTTCATGGCTCCTTCTCCAAACAGGTTCATCTTCTGGATTCTGGGAGGTAGCAAGTTTCTTATCCTAAAATTACTAAAATTCAAATCAAAGTTCACAACAATAACATAGTACCCCTGAGGAGAATAATAAGAAAACATAGGCATCACTCAGGGATGCATGGTTGAGTTATGAGGTATATGAATCAATTTGCAAAAGAAATAAAAAACATTTAAAAAATCCAAATAAAAGAGAAAAAATAACTCGTGGATAATATATAAATTATCAAAATCTTATGTCTGAAAAATCTAAGTAAAGGAAAAATAAACTTATAACAGATCCTTGCATCAGGGCCCAATTAAAGTGATTTATGTAATTATGCATTTACCCAATCAGTAGTCAGGACTACAGAAAGTTTGCCACACTATGAAAGACAGAAAAGGGACTAGATTATAGGAGCCAGGATGATAGCCATATTGAGGTGCTTGTTAGGGCTCAGAGGAAGTCCTGCCTCTGACATATGTCAAAACAGCCACAACCTTGAACCCCAAACAAGTTCAAATCCTCTTGTCTTGGCTCAAAATTACATCAATCCCACTGGGATTGGTTTGGTCTCTTTGACCTTGTCCTTGATAGGCACTATACAAGGTTAGCTTTGTACTTCTTTGGCACTGTACAGTGGCTCTTTTTATATTTCCTTTTTCCTGGAATCAGACAGAATCATTAAGCAAAATCTCATAATTTTTGAAACAATCAATGGCATTATTTCTATAGTTTAAAGCCTTTGAGTATGCAGTTACATTAAAACGAATGTTTGGACTTCCGGGTAAGATGGTGGCAGTGTAAGGAGCAGCTGCTCGATCTCTCCTGACCGAAGCATACAGGACCCCTCAAGGGGAAATAAAAATGAGTCCAGAGGAACGGAGGAACCCCACAACAGGGCGCGGCATTGAAGGTAAGCAGAATCGAGGCATTTCCACACTATAAAGGGGTGAAACAGCTCTCACTAAAACGCGAGAGGAAGAAGCCCCTCCCCC
>NC_058130.1:375451402-375479650 GCF_016433145.1 Gracilinanus agilis
TAGTATACTTGTCAGATCTCTGGGAAAGGAAAGATTTTAAAACCAAGCAAGAGTTAGAGAAAATTACAAAATTTAAATTTAATGGTTTTGATTATATTAAGCTAAAAAGCTTTTGTTCAAACAAAAACAATGTAGTCAAAATCAGAAGGGAAACAACAAATTGAGAAAAAATCTTTATAATGAAAAACTCTGACAGGGGTCTAATTACTCAAATATACAAGGAGTTAAAGCAAATGTATAAAAAATCAAGCCATTACCCAATTGATAAATGGGCAAGAGACATGAATAGGCAATTTTCAGGTAAAGAAATCAAAAGTATCAATAAACAAATGGGAAAGTGTTCTAAATCTCTAATAATTAGAGAAATGCAAATCAAAACAACTCTGAGGTATCACCTCACACCTAGCAGATTGGCTAAAATGAAAGAAGGGGAGAGTAATGAATGTTGGAGGAGATGTGGCAAAATTGGGACATTGATGCATTGCTGGTGGAGTTGTGAAATGATCCGGCCATTCTGGCTGGCAATTTGGAACTATGCCCAAAGGGCTATAAAAGAATGCCTGCCCTTTGATCCAGCCATACCATTGCTGGGTTTGTTCCCCAAACAGATCATAGATAAACAGACTTGTATGAAAATATTTATAGCTGCGCTTTTTGTGGTGGCAAAAAACTGGAAAATGAGGGGATGTCCTTCAATTGGGGAATGGCTGAACAAATTGTGGTATATGCGGGTGATGGAATACTATTGTGCTAAAAGGAATAATAAACTGGAGGAATTCCATGCAAATTGGAGAGACCTCCAGGAAGTGATGCAGAGCGAAAGGAGCAGAACCAGAAGAACATTGTACACAGAGACTGATATACTATGGTAAAATCAAATGTAATGGGCTCCTGTACCAGCAGCACTGCAATGACACAAGACAGCTCTGAGGGATTTATGGTAAAGATGCTACCCACATTCAGAGGAAGGACTGCAGGAGAGGAAACATATAAGATAAACAATTGCTTGAATGCATGGACTGAGGAGGACATTAATGGGAAATAGACCCTGAACAAGGACACTTGTTACAACCAGTGGAAATGTACGTTGGCCATGGGTGGGGGGAGAGCGGGGGGGTGAAGGGGAAAGTAGGGGCATAAAGTATGTAAACAGATTAAAAACAAATATTAATAAAGAAAAAACAAAAAAAACGAATGTTTTTTAAGCTTATGTTACTGAAAAATAAAAAAATTAATATTGATTATATGTACTTCAAAGTACTCCAATACTATACTGAAAATACAAGAAAAAACAGTAATAAAAATGTTTTAAAAATCAAAATATATAGCTTAGAATCAGTGACACACTGTGTTAGCCAAGGAGAGGTAGAATACAAAGGTTTCTCACCAAAAAATGAGATCCATTTCCTTTTTCAACTTAGCCATGAACGACTGTGTGAGTGCAAATGATTTTTAGAAAATAACAGATTTATAAAAACAGTAAGATAGTAGATAATGCACATTCAAAGAAAGTACCAAAGTCCCCAAAATTCACAATAGCCCAGTTATTGACAATAGCAAACAAACCCATTATTATATAGGATTTACAAGAGTTTATATAACGCTACTTGCTGTGTGATATTAAAAAAAAAAACTATGAACTGCTGTATACTTGTCACAAATCTACAGATATAGGAAATCTTTCACCCTTGGCAACTGCTGATGAAAACCTATTTTGAGTCTACAACATCACCAAGAAATCTAAATTGTTCTGGTGGAAGTAAATTAAACCAAAGAGTTAAAACATCACGCATGCAGGAGCTCTTTTTCGCTTGCTGCTTTATATATAAAAAGTTTTGGTAGGAACTTCTACTTGGTTCTCTACCTTTTAATACAACATTTTGTATAATATGTATATTATATTTATACCCCATCCTTAACTGTCACCTTGGTACATGCTCTGGGGTGCTTTGCCAGGTTCTGTGTTCCAAAGTGGCAAAGTGTTATCTTGTACCTACAGAAAATGGCTGCTCATTTCTGCATATCACAGGGGGTAACAGCTATCTACTTGTTTCACAAATGCCATAAAAATAAATTAATAAAATTGAGGTGAAAGCACTTAATTGCCTCTTTATCTGAAACTCTCAATAAATTCAAACTATTCTACTGATACTATTCAAGGGCCTTTGAAAAAATTCCATTTGATTTCTATAGCCATTTAGGATCAGTGTTTATTTAGCTTCATCATTTAATGATATACATATTTTAATGCTAAGAACAATTTAAGGGACATTTAAAAAACTTTTTTGGGTCTCAAATTCTCTCTCTCCCTCATTACCCTTCCCTCTCACTGAGACATTATGTAATCTGAGAGAGATTTTACATGTGAAATCTTGTACGACATTTTTCTTTATGAATCATTTTGTGGAAGAAAACTTGAACCAAAAAAAATGAAGAAACTGAAATATAATGTGCTTTGGTCTGGATTCAGACTCCATCAGTTCTTTCTCTGGAAGCAGCTGGAATTTTTCATCAAGAGTCCTTTGGGATTGTTCATTGTAAACTATTGCCATTACTGTGTACACAGTGTTCTTCTGGTTCTGCTTACCTCACTCTGCATCAGTGTGCATAAGTCTTTACAGGTTTTTTAAATCCTTCTGTTTGGCATTTCTTATAGCACAATATTATTTCATTACAATCATATACCACAACTTACTTAGAATGGCATTAAGTATTTGTCACATTGTTAGAAAAAGGGTTCTTGCTATCATTCCCTCCTTAAAACTTGTACCAGGACAAGGTCTGTACTGAAGAATACCTTTGACTAACATGAAGAAGAGAAAATAGGGCATAGAAACATCCAACAATTATGGCCTGGCTATTATAATGGATCTATGACCAAACACAAGGGACCACCTTGTAATGAGAAATTAGGAAATTAGATATTTAAGGTAAGATAAAACCCAGGCTGTCTCTAAAGACCTGAGAGTTCCATAATGGAATGAAGCCAAGGTTTGAAGAGAGAGTGTGGTTTGAACAAGCTGAAGGAAGGAGGTTTTGTCAAATATCCAAGGAGCAGAGAGTGGAATATCACTGAGAAGATACTTCAATCAACTATCATGGCCTAGGTAGAGGGAAGGTCTTGGTCATCTGCTGGTGGACAGCAGATTTATCTACCTTACTCCCTAGAGCGTTTGTGGATTAACTGGCTGTGTATAGGACTTGTTCCTGGTTCCTGTGACATCTGTGATCATCTTGGAGCACCATGGATCAGTGTAGTGAGGATCCTACCTCTCCAGACTTCTTATTCTAGTTGTAGAGGTTTAGCTTAGTTTAGACCTTAGTTTAATTAAATCATTTGGGTTATTCCATAGTGTAGTAAACCCTTCTCTTCCACTTCCCTTATTTAATATCAATAAACCCAGTTTATTTGTACTTCCTGTCTCCTCTAAGCAATTAAGAACCCAAATCTTAAAGTTACCCTGGCTTTCCCTGGTTGATAGATTGTCAGTTAGCTGACCAACTGTCATTTCCCAAACCTCACATCCCCATTTGGTTTCCCTGTGTTTATCTGTCAATCCTTCCCTTATGAGGTATGGGAATGTCCCCAGTTTGTCTGGCATCTAGTCATTCCTCTATTCCCAGTATTTTCTTTTTCAACCTACAACCAAGAAAAGTTTAAGGTAGATCCTGATTTGGGAGTGCAGAAAGTGAAACATGGATTGAAGGGGAAAAGAGGTCCTGGACATTGGAGGATAAAGTGGCCGGCCATGCAGAAAAGAAGTCAAATAAAAAATTATGAAAATAATTCAAACCTTTCTTATGAGAGGTAACTTGTTCTAATCCTTTATTTTGTCATAATTATCTTTTTGTTTCAATATGATTTGTTTCTTTGAAAATTCTTTGAAAATGAGCACGAATCCATAAGCTTCTTCAGACTGCCAATGAGTCCATGACAAAAAGTTATTAAGGAGGGGCAGCTGGGTAGCTCAGTGGATTGAGAGCCAGGCCTAGAGAGAGGAGGTCCTAGGTTCAAATCCGGCCTCAGACACTTCCCAGCTGTGTGACCCTGGGCAAGTCACTTGACCCCCATTGCCTACCCTTACCAATCTTCCACCTATAAGTCAATACACACACAAAAAAGTTAAGGGTTTAAAATTTTAAAAAAAAGTTATTAAGGACCCCTGGTCTGGAAGAACACTTTTTCAGAGTATAGGCAAAATGGCTGTTTAATGAATGAGTGAATGAATATATTTTTCAGTTTCCAGTCCTTTTCCTCATCTCTATCTAAACTAATACTTTTACTAATTTTCCTGTGCTAAGTATTCCTACATTAGGGTTTTTTGTTTGTTTGTTTGTTTTAAGATCCTTGCCTTCCATCTTAGAATTGTTACAAAGAAATGGGTGGTCCTACTAGGGGAATATATGGATCTAGTTGAGGATGAAGCTGTATCTTTGTATTCTCGCTAGGTACTGGTGATGGGGGAACACCAACTCCAATCACCCTTGCTAGATGTTATAATTTCCCCTTCTAGATAACAGTTGCCCAGGAAGGACCCAGTCAGGTGGATGGGTAACACTTTCAGGCCCCACCTGGGGTTGGATCAATTATTAATATTGGGCTCTGATTAGCCTTGGATCACGTTGTTCATCTGACTGCGTTTGCTCCCTCCCCAAGGGTCATGATATAATGACCACTCAGGAAAGTACTTATTAAATACTTCATGATCTTAATTAGGGAAAGGATAATCAGGATACAGATTGGGGATTGGAGACCCCGTCAATCTAATATCTATGATCTATAATCACTCAGGACTAGAGGCTATTGATTTTGTAAAGCTGGAGCTATTGTTCTTTAAACCCCTCTGGTTCAGCTTGGCTACTGCCAAACCAGAGAGAGTAGTCTGCTCTTGCTGCAGCTGTGATGGTGATTTCCTCTCAGCTTTCTTATTATCAGTTTTATTTATATATTTGCCTTCACAGCCTTCGGGAAGTATTCAAATCTTAACCACCCTCTTCTTCAGACCTCCCTTCCTCCCGTCGCCACCCAGGGACCCAGAGCCCTAAAGAGCTAGGATGATTCAGATACCTAAAGATCAAGGGAGATTCAGAGAGAACCAATGACCAATGGTCAAAGACCCAAAGATCAATGGTCAAAGACCCCTCCCAGATGGTTATTAGGGGTATTTATACTCTCAGGCCAACCGACATTTGCCCCTGGCTCACGGCATCTGGAAACATTCCAATGTCTCCAACTGTCTCCCCTGTCAATCAAGGTGAGACCAACAATTCTCAGGGTTTGAATATAACAGAATCAATACTGTGTATTGGTTCTAAGGCAGAAGAGTGGTAAGGGCTAGGCAATGGGGGTTAAGTGACTTGCCCAGGGTCACACAGCTGGGAAGTGTCTGAGGTCAGATTTGAACCTAGGACCTCCCATCTTTAGGCCTGGCTCTCAATCCACTGAGCTACCCAGCTGCCCCCTACATTAGGGTTTTTAAGATTCTTTGAGTAACTCAGCAAGTCAACCAGCCAAAATCTAATCAATGAGAGGTGAATAGTTATGAGTTTATTTGAAAAGTTGGGTCAAGTTCTTATAAAAATTAATTTTGAGCAATAATTTTTTCCTGTCAGAAACACATTTAAATTATTACACTTACAAAAATAATGCATATATTTATACTTTTATTAAAATGTTTACATTTCTCATGTCTCATATTAAAATTTCTACCACTGAGTATTAACAATGTATTTAAAAAGTTTGATAATACCAGTGCACGTGTCCAGAATATATTTTCCATATTTAGCATCTAGAATATCTGTTTGATACATCACAAGCTTTCCAACTTAATAAAAAATCAGGAAATGTGCCAAGAAAAGTTATTTTCACTAATGTTCAACAAGTACATGGATCTGAGTATAGCGTAAGTGCAACCACCATAACTATAGCAACCAATTATTTCCAAGCAGTAGATAGAGATTAGGTATCTCTTCCCTGATAGTGATTTATGGATCTTCCAGAAAGCCCCTAGAACATTGGAAAAATGGATACTTTCTAAAATTACAATCTTTCAAGCAATAGAGCAGAAGATAGAAGTCCAAAGTTGAGAACAAAGACCCTTACAAATGTATTAAATAATTCTGAATTTATAGACAGTAAAATAAAGCAATTTAAAATAAAAAATTATCAAAAAGATTCATTGGAGGGTCAGAGGTCATCACATAAATATTTCCTTTGAAATTCACTGAAGATTAAAGCTAGATTTACTGTGGAAAATTCAGCAGTTATAGCTATGCCCATTTAAATCTCACCTGGCAAAAAACCAAGGAAGGGCAAAGCAAGCCTGAGCGCACACCCATATCATGTCCTTAAAACCAAAGTTCAAATGGCTTGGTCTTTAAATCAGGGCACATGAGAAGGTTCATCGTGGATGTTTATAGTCAGCTTCTCCAAGGAGCCACTCAATGCCATTCAAAAATCCTGTCAATGTTTCAGCATCCACATCCTGCACCTAGGAAAATACAAAATAAAATATTTTAATCTTTAAAAAACAAAACTCTATAAACTAAAAAAGAAAGGTTTTCTCAAAGCTGTAGAATAAAAAACTACTCTCTAATTGACAGGTCAAATTGCTTAGTTTAAATATGAAAATCAGTCTCTGAAGAACTGTCTCAATGCCTTCAATGCTCTGGAAGTTTATTCAATAATCAAGGGGAAAAGAAAAACCATTGTTTTGGAGTCAAAGGGATGTCTATTAGGGTCCAGATACTCTTTTTAATTATCAGAAATGTGGCACCTTGCAGTGGCTACAAGAACAAAGGGTGGCTGAAGAAGAGGAAGGCATTAGTTGGCTTCTACAATGGGTACAGAGGCAAAAAATAGAAACTGGAGTGTTTGTAAGCTCCTTTAATTAAAGCCTAATGCAATGCAGGTTAGTTTCCAAAAATTGTAGTTATTACTTAAACTAAGTGGGCATTTACATTAATGCATGAAAAATAAAGTATTTTTAAAAACAAAGACCCTAGAATGAGTCACTCAAATTTTAATAAGATAGGATTTCTATTACTTCAAGACTAGTGATTTCATCAATGTCATCAATTTCATCAATTCCTCTAAAAGTACATTTTGGAACCCACTCATACTTTTCATCCTGATCAATTCTTGTATTCCCACAAATCCTCCAGATTTAATAAGGCAGGGGTTAAACTCTAGTCCTGTGTTCTCCTCAGGATGCCCCGCTGTTAGTCATTTGCAATTCTGATTCTTTGGAAATTGTGGTGATGACCATATAACATCACCAAAACAATAACTTTTTAAAAAGTATTTCTTTTTTGTTAGAAATGAAAGGAGCTTAAGATCATTGAGAAATGATGCACATTTTTCTTAAGGCAAGCCAGCCTAATTTCTCTTATTTAGTTTCAAACTCAACTTTCTATCCAACTGCAATGCTTGTCCAAGATAGATGTACTGATGACTAACTCAATAGGTTGCCCATCCAAATACATATCATTTAATGGCTTTCCATGACATTGAAGGGATATAATTTACCAATCACAACTAGGGTATAAAAATTAAGAAAAATTATTCTAAAGGAGTCCATTTTGAATTAGAAATAATTATCCAAAAAGTCTTGAACAAGGTTTCCAGTTGATAAAAAAAGAACTATTATCAAAAGTATCTTTCATACTGTTGTTTCTAATATATATAAGAGAACTGAAAAGCCTGTAACTCATAAAGAATGTAAGAATTATAGATTTAGAGTTAAAAGGAACCTCAGAGGTCCATCTAGTTCAATTTTCTTCTTATTGGAATTTTTTTAAACAAATGGTTAAATGTATAAGGCCCAGTAGAACAAACTGACTTGTCAAACAGGTAGTGAATGACAAACAGGATCTGAATATACGTTCTACAACTCCTAATCCAGCACTCCTTCCACCAAACCATACTGTCATCAAGATTATGAATCTTGTACTTTAAAAAATAATATATTATTTATGAAGAAATTCTAACAATGGAAGATGAAAAAGCAAAAGCATTATGCTATGACTGTAGCCTCTAGCCTTTGCTAGCAGGTTGATAATGGACAAGTCACATAATTTCCCCACACTGTAGACAATTTCCTAGGAATTAACCGTAAAACAAGGGGCCTCAACTAAATGGCAACAAAGTGCCTTCCTACTATATGATCCTATGACATGTTGATGGGCTACAATGTGTTATCAGTAAAGGTTGTTCCTAAAGCTGGAGTTCCCCATTTTTTCCCCATAGATATCTATATACCCTAAAAGTCTAAGAGAATGCCCTACAAGTGCACAAAGTAGGTGCTTAACAAATTTTGCTGAACTGAACTGCTATCTTATTGTTTTTCTATAGTGTTATATGTATAGAAGACCAGTGAAGATGATTAGTAATTAATCACTTCAAACTAGTTCTCATGGGTCCCAAATTATCAATGTATTCTGTAGCTTTTGACTTCTACAACTGACTGTAGTATGCTATTGAAATAAAGAAAAATGTTAAGGGAAAAACTAAGTGAGTGAGAAAGAAATGAGAACTTACCATCCATGGTAGCTGAAGTTCCTTTAGTTTTAGTTCATGTGCCAAATAAAAACAGGGCATCCTTTTTACAACAGCTTGGGAAATACAAGATAAAACTAGCAAAGGTCTTTCTGAGGATCCAAAGGCTGGATCTGTCATTGCCATAATGCGAGAAAATTCATCTTGCCATTCATGATCTAAAGAACACAAAATAAAACGTTTACATCATTTGTGAGAGGAAAATGGCCACGATTACATAAAAAAATATGAAAATTACTCATTTTCTAGACTCATAAGCTACTCTGACAAAACTGCACTAAGAATACCTGAGATTAGATATTGTTTCATTTTTTTAAATTTATATGTCTAGTGCCTAAAACAGTGCCTACCACATAGTAGGTGTTTAATGAATGCTTGATGATTATAAGAGTTCAAGTTTTTAAGAGGAACTAAAGAATTTCAATGCAGATATCTCAAATACTCATAACATAATATGGAAATTATTCACAAATTCCTTATAGTTATGTCATCTTTTTTAAAGATCTAACCTATAATTAATTTTAATTTTTACTGATCTCAATGAGATGGCAGAGTTTGCTTCCACTGGGTCTTTTGGGCAGCCCTTCATTTTTTTCTACTTTTCTTTATTTTCTCTCAATTGGTTCATTTTTTTCTATTTTTCTTTATTCTCTCTCAATTGGTATGGCATGCTAGAAGAAACACTGGTTTAGGAATCAGGAGATCTTGATTTTAGTTCTTGCTTTAGCATCTACTAATTAGGTCTATGCCTTCATGCAAGGTACAGTTTCTCTAAGTCTGTTTTCTAGTCTATAAAGTGAAGGACTTGAACAAGTACATCTCCATTATTCTGTTTCCTTTCACTCTTCCTCCCCTAGTTTGACAGTTGAGCTCCATATGCTCAAAAATAAAGTAGAATTAAACACTCATTCAGACCTTTTCCAACCTATCTAGTGGATGAGATGATTTCCTATTCATTTAATCATCAAATCTATATCAAGCACTGGCTGTGCCCAGGACTGTAGAAGGCGCTGCAAGGGACAGACACAAAGGCAGACATAGCTCCTGATACTGAACTTCTAAGTTCTAAGTTCACTGTCACTGTTGTGTTTTAACCTACTTGGATGGCTGCCAATCTGCTAATAGTCCTCTCCTAAAAGGAACATTGAAAAATTACAGTTTAGGGGTACAATCTCAGAGTGAGGAAGAGCACTATCACCAGTTCTTGTGGCCACAGGGAAGGAGAGGACTCTAGTCACAGTTCCAAGAAGTAAATGAGTGCAGGCAAGAAGAATATTAAACACACCTCCCATTACCTTATACCAGCATGGAAGAACTGAAAGCAGACAGATACCCAGAGCCAGTTCTGAAGACAGCTGCACAAAGAACCTAAAGCTTGGAACAGTGCTCTCTCCACCACAGTTACAGAGCCCAACTTTAATAGCTTGGGTTTTGTTGTTGTTGTTATTTTATTAAAAGCAAAAGGAAGAAAAATGAGCAAACAAAAAAGAAACTCAACATAAAAAGTTATTTTAGTTTTAGGAAAGACCAAAGCACAAACTCAGAAGAAGACAACTAAGTCAATAATGTGCATCCAAAACTTCCAAGAAAAAAAAGACTTGCTCTTAAACCCAACAAGTATTAATAGAGGTGCTCAAAATTTATTTGTAAAGTCAAGTAAGAGGTAGAAGAAAAACTGAGGAAAGAAATGAGAGTGATACAGGAAAATCATGAAAAAGGAATCAACAGTTTGGTAAAAGAAAAACACTAAAGAAATTAATGTCTTAAAAAACAGACTAGACCAATGGGTAAAAGAGACACAAAAATCCAAAAGAGTGAAGACTGTCTTAAAAATCAGAATTGTATAAGAGTTTAAATTTAGGTTTTATGCTAAATATGAGAATTCTAAAGTCATATTGTGGTCACCAATTTAAAAATATTATAGCTTAAGTCAAAATTACTTTTAGCAGCTTTACTTATAAAGTGGTGGAAAGACTGAAAGTGGGAAATGTAAGAAAGAGACAGAAAATACTGCCCAGCTTCAAATACCCTAAGTTTAATCCTAATGTATCCAGACCACAAATGCGAATCCGAAAGCAAATCTCACAAGAATCCAAGGTCCTAATTAGGAAACTGAAATCCAAAGAGCCAGGAGATGCTGAAGAATCCACCAAGAACCATGAGTGCTCCTGAGGCTAAGACTTCCAAGAATCTCACTAGAACTTGTGCTGAAGGGAGTGTCCCACCAAAGTACCAATCATCAGAGAGGGTCTCCTCACCAAAGAACCAAGGAAGGAATCAATCCACTCACCAACACAGGATCTAAGGGAAGCATCTCTTCAAGCACCAAGGCAGGAATGACTCCAAGCCAGAAGATCCGAAGAGAGAAGAAGAAGAAGCCCCAAATCCAGGAAGCCATGGCCTTTTCCATATCACTTCCTGTCTCTTCCCCTCTTCGCAGGAACCAATCACAGCTTTCAAACTGCTTAGCCCTACCCAGGGCTGGGCAGTCACCTTTGGAGGTGAGAGTTTTTGACTTGTGAACTCTTCCACCTAGTTACTGGTCAAGTATTAAGTAGGGATGTTTTCAGTTTTTGACAACTAAAGGTTGCTGATTTTACGTTAGAAACAACAAAGAGAGATAATTCTGTCTTCACAATTGTCCAAATGGAAAAAGATAAACAAAAAATGCACTGAAGAGAAAAACTTCCGAAAAGGCAGAATTGGCCCTATGGAAAAAGAGGTACAAAAAAGGAGGTACAAAACTTCACTGAGAAAAGCACTATTTACGAAGTAGAAATCACCAAATGGAAAATGAGGTACAAGAACTCACTCAAGAAAATTATGCCTTAAAAAATAGAATTGGGCAAGTGGAAGCCAATAACTCCATGAAACATAAAGGCAAAAGTAAAAGAATGAAACAATAGCAGGAAATATGAAACACCTCATGGGAAAAATAATTGACCTAAAAAATAAATCCAGGATAGATCATTTAAGAATTTAACTACCTGAAAGCCATGATCACAAAAAGAGCTTAGACATGATCTTTCAAGAAATTATCAAGGAAAATTGCCCTAATAACCAGAGGGCAAAGTAGAAATTGAAAGATTCGATCAACTGCCTCCTAAAAGAGATCTCAAAAGGATAACTCCCAGGAATATTATAGCTAGTTTCCAGAATTCCTAGGTCAAGGAGAAAATATTGCAAATGGTCAAAAAGAAACAATTCAAATATTATAGAGCCACAGTCAGGATAATGCAAGATTTATCAGCTACTACATTAAAAGATCAGAGAGAAGAGGATATTCCAGAGAGCAAAGGAACTAATACTTCAACTAAGAATGCATAATCTTTCAGGGGAAAAAATGAGTATTCAATGAAATAGAGGACTTTCAAATATTCCTGATGAAAAGACCAGAGCTGAATGGAAAATATGACCCTCAGATATAAGGAAACATAAAAAAGTAAACAGAAAAGAGAAATCTAAAGGCATTCAATAAAGTTAAGCTGTGTACTTCCCTACATAGGGAGATGATTACTGTAACTCTAAAGATTTTTGTCATTTTTAGGGCAGTTAGGAGTAGACATAGACAGAGGGCAAGGGTATAAGTTGAATATGATGAGATGATAGTAAAAAAAACAAAATTAAAGCATGAGAAAGAGAAATGCACAGAGAGGAGGGGGAAGGGAAAAAATAGAAAGGGGCAAATTATTGCATATACAGAGTTATGAAAGAGTGTACACAATGGAAGGGAAGATGATAGAGGTAGAGAGAGGAGCAATCTCATTGGAATTGGGTTGATAAGGGAAGAACATACACAATCGGTTGAGTATAGGAAGCTATTTTTCCCTACAGGAAAGTAGGAGGAGATAAAAGAAGAGGGATGGAACTGATAAAAAAAGAGGCCAAATTAGGGGAGCTGATGGTCAGAAACTAAACGGGGAAAGAGGACAGAGAATAATTCACAGGAATCATAGTGAAAAAAATTTTTACAAGTGTCTCTAATAAAAGCATCATTTCTCAAATACACAGAGAAATGAGTTGATAAATGATCAAAGGATATGAACAGACAGTTCTCAAAGTAATCAAAACTCTCTATAGTAATATAAAAATGCTCTAAATCACTATTAATTAGAGAAATGCAAAATAAAACAACTCTGAGGTACTACTCTACGCCTATCAGATGGGTTGTAATGACAGAAAAGGAAAATAACAAAAGTTGGAGGTGATATAGGAAAGCTGAGAGCACTATTAGGGAAGTAGTGAACTGATTCATTCATTCTGGAGAACAATTTGGACCGAAGCCCAAAGGGCTATAAAACAGTACATAAACTTTCATCCAGGAACACCATTACTAGGTTTGTATACCAAAGGGATAAAAAATAAAAAGGGGAAGGACCTATACATATAGAAATATTTAAGCAACTCTTTTTTTTTAGTAGGAGGGGGCAAAGATTTGAAAAGTAAGGGAAAATTGATCAATAGGGGAATGGCTAAGTAAATTATAGTATATGATTGTAATGGAATACTATTGTGCTGTAAGAAATGACAAGCAGGAAGAGCTCAGAAAAACCTGCAAAGACTTTCATGAACTGAAGGTTAGTGAAAAAACCAGAACTTGGAGAACATCATAGAATGATGAGAGTACTGTACAATGAACAAATGTGAACAGCTATTCTCAGCAATACAATGATCTAAAACTATCCCAAAAGACTCATAATAAAAAAAATGCCATCTGCTTCCAGAGGAAAAAAACTGACAGTCTAAATTCAGACCAAAGCAAACTTTTTTCATTTTCCTTCTTAATTTTTTTTTCTATTTGAGTTTCCTTCTGCAAAAGGATTAATATGGAAAAAATGTTTTACGTGATTGCACATTGAAATCTATATGATATTGCTTATCATCTCAGTGGAGGTTTGGGGGTGGTGAGGGATCGAATTTGAGACTCAATATTCTTTGAAAAATGTTGGAAATTGTTTTTACATATAATTGGGGGAAAATAAAATAAAATTTAATAAAAAAAGAATTAAAAAATATCCCCACCAAGTAGAGAGTCTCTCCCATACCCTTTGAGTTAGTCTTCCTAATGTCTTCATTTTTTCACTTCTATGACAGTTTTACAGAGCAGCTATTCTGCATGAATCCTTGTTCTAGATTTTGTATGGGAGACAAAGATGTTTGAAAAATATGTTCAATGACCTCAGCGATCTAGTGGGGAGCTTGAAGCATACACATGAGTAACCATATTGGGTAGGGTAGTCAAGAAAGGCTTCATAAAAGATGAGGCATTTGAGCCAATTCCTAAGAGAACTTATGTCTTTCCTGAGCAATTTAATCACTCTTTGTTCCATTCATAGTCAATAACAGATAAAAACTCACATTTATACAATGTTTTAGTGTTACAAAGTATTTTCCTTTCAAAGACTCTAGGAAGAGCAATTTTATAGAAGAAACCAAAGCTCAGAGTGGTGAAGAGACTTAAAGTCACAAAACTAGCAAATATCAAACATAAGTTGTGAATCCAGGTTTCCTGATTCCAAGTTCAGGGCTCTTTTTACTTCATTATCACACTTCCCAAGATTCAATAAAAAATATTCAGATTAAAAAAAGAGTTAAACCTATGTTCAAGTCAGAAATAGGAGGTGAGAGGAATCTTCTTTCTGGTCAAATTGGATGAACTTCACTGCTAATCAAATACATTTTATAGGAATTAATAATTTAGATAATTTTTAAAAATTATTATTTCAATGCTCTTATTAGAAAATCTGACGACTAATATCTACAAAGCAATCCTTTAATTATCATATGCTACCCTAGCATTAGCCTTTTCTGCTTGAGACCAGACCAATACTATTAGCCAAACTCAAAATATCAACAAAATGTACTTAAATAGCACTTTAGAGTTTTCAGATTCCTTCCTTTACTAATATGAAGCCTCTCATAATATATTTTGTTTTCCAGTACTTATTATTTTCATTAACCTATCATGAATAAGCTCTTCCAAAACCTGTAGTCCATAGCTGATTAAGAGCCTAACTTACCTTTATAAAAAAGATGTCTGAAAATCAAAATAATAATATGGACAAGTCACTTAATCTTTCAATGCTCTATGTAACTCCTTAAGATTATAAATTACAAAGAAGGCATTGATGTGCACTGGGAAAGGAAATTTCCTTGGCCAGGTCTAGTCCCTCTCTCTTAGTTAAAAAACAAATTAATACACTGGCCCTAAGTCATCTGCACTCTAATGTCAGGAATACATAACACAAAAGGAAAAGCTGGCAATTATACAAAAAATCTTGATAGTGAAGACAACCAAGATCTTCAATCTTCTCTTTTTCTTTTATTATCTGGATGATAAAAAAGCAAAATTAATTCTTGGACAAGATTACCTGAATAAAGGAATCTGGATAAAACTCGCTTCAGAAATAAGAATACATAAGAACCTTGTATACAATGTCATATAATCACATTATCCAAAATAACTAGTCATTCATTATGTTCTTAAGAATGCCACATTTAAAAAAATACATTTTTCTATTTGCATCGAAAACAATAAAATGGCCAATGTATTTTTTTTAAGATAAGAAAATGCTTACTTTTGTGAGCTTCACCATTTGCCACATAGATGAACCCATCCACCACTTCACACACCTTCTGAATTTGTGGAATCACACTGTATTGGCCCCTCTGTTCATCATTCCCTGGAGTCTGCCGGTTGAATATTTTGCTGACTGCACTCGTTTGCTCTTCTCTTGCTCTATCCCTTTCCTCCCTAAAAGATAAACATTTAAAAATAAAACACACAAGCAGAAATTCAACAGGGCCCTAAACCATAAAAGTGCTCCAGTCCAGATTCTAGGTAAGTAGCCTTACCTAGTGGTTGAATATAACACCAGGATATTGAATTTATGTTGGTTGCTTAACTGAAAGCTGATTCCTGATCCAATGCCTGAAGGAGAAGAATACAAAATTAAAACAATTTATCACTGAACACAGCAGGAGAAAAAAATTCAAAGAAATGTTTTTCTAGTGAGAACAAAAAAGAGCCAAATGATAATTCTTTATGTGTGGCTCCAGAATAAAATACTATACCTGAACCAAAGAAAAAATAAAACATTATACCTAAACCAAAGAAAAGTGGGGTGGGGGCTGGACGGCTGCATGTGACTTTCATTCATTCAGTATCAAAAATCTGGATAGAGGACAACAAAGGACAATTTGCCTTAGACAATATTCTTTTACCTATTAACAAAAAGGTAATGTAAGCTAGCAAACTAAGTTTACAAAGATTTTTGGTAAAAGCTAAAATAACTACTTAAAAAATAATGTTATATATTTTCTTTCTAACCATAAAAAACTAAGTAATTATAACATTCTAAAATCTTTTTAAAATACATATATAGTTTAAGAGTGGGAAGTTAGAAAAGTACCCATCTATATTAAAGGGCTTTGGTGGGCTTGTATCCTACCTCATTTTGACAATTTACAATCAAAAGTAGATGTCAATAATCAGTGGTCTAATAGAATGGAAAATATGTCTAAAGCCTGGATAATGTCCAAAGACTAGGAATTATTATATTTGCAAGTTATTATAAAATCATTTCCAAAACCAATTATTCCTTTTCGTAAGGAACATCTGCCTTGACCATTAGCCATTAATGACCACTAATAAAACAGATTTTATAAGTATATTTAACTTCATACTTAGAAGTAAAACTCAAACAAAATTGATCCCAAACTCAGGAAAATCTTAGATACATATGTAGCTTTGGAAATAGAAATATAGAAAGTATAATCTATTCATTATAAAATTTTCTCCAGTTGTAAACACATCAATCTATACCAGTCACCTAATCATCAAAAAGGTAGTTGGATGGTGCCAAATTATACCAAGTATACATATACATAGATGTAGGTGTATATATATATATATATATATATATGTATATATGTGTGTGTATATATATATATGTGTGTATATGCACACATATAAAAAATAGCTAGCAGTCATACAGTGCTTTAAAGTCTGCAAAGTGATTACATATATTTTCTCATTTGAATTTCATGAAAATCCTCTAAGGGCTTTTACCCCCATTTTACAGAAGTGGAAATTGAGGCTTAGAGAGGTTAAATAATTTGCCTATAGTCAATTACTAAGTGTTTAACCAAGAAATCCAATTCTTTTTTTTTTAATTTTTTAAACCCTTAACTTCTGTGTATTGGCTCCAAGGCAGAAGAGTGGTAAGGGTGGGTAATGGGGGTCAAGTGACTTGCCCAGGGTCACACAGCTGGGAAGTGTCTGAAGCCAGATTTGAACTTAGGACCTCCTGTCTCTAGGCCTGACTCTCAATCCACTGAGCTACCCAGCTGCCCCCTCCAATTCTTTTTAACTCTCATTCTACTGTTCTTTTGATTCAGTGTCACTACCAAATTTTAAAAATATGTACCTATTCTGCAGTCAGGGGAATTTTATTGTCTCTTTCTTAATACAAGGCACTGGAAATACAAAGACAAAAACAAAAGTTCCTGCCGCCAAGGAACTTATATTTGGCATAAAAATATACAAAACATACAAAATACATAAGGGATATTTTGGGAAGTAAGACTACTAGCAGTTAAGGGGCAAGACGGAAGGCTTCATTAGAAAGTAATGCTTGAAATGAGTTTTTTAAAAATATAATTGCATTCATATAATTTGTTTTTATATTGTCTAAATTGTCCTCTGTATCTCTCTCCTCCTTCCCAGAGAGCTATTCTAAATTAAAAAAAAAAAAGGCAGAGGAAAAATCAGAAAAAAAAACAATCAAAATTTATTAAAAAAAACCACTGTGACAATATATATGCAATGTTTTGCAGTGAACCTCCCATACCTGCAAAGTAATTGAGGTGCTTCCATATCTTTAAGTCCAATTTTGTTTTCTGTAATTCTACAACACTAATTTTCAGTTGCATTGAAGTTATTGTTTTTTCCACTTCCATTGTTGTGTTCATTGTGTTTATTGTTTTCTTGGATTTCTTTACATAGAACTTGGTAATAATGTAAGTCTTTCCATGCTTTTGAATTAGGTTTTGATGGAAACTAAGAATTCCAAAAGGTGAAGGAGAGGAGGAAAAGTATTCAATTCATAGGGGATAGCCAGTAAAAAAGCATGAAGATGCGACATTTCCAACTAAGAGAGCTGCCTGAATAGAGGCAGGCTGCTCAAACCATCACCCCCACTTACAAAAACTTGGAATTTGCACCTAAATGAATAATGATCAAAAAATCCTATTCAAAATCACAATAAGTGACTTCTTCCACATCAGAACTTCACAAAATGGCAAGTTCAGTTCAAAGCAGTTCAAAGGCATTAGATAAAGTTTCCAATAGCAACACTACCACCAACTTAGGCAAAATTGCCAGCTGCCTCTCAATTTAACAATGGGCTAGAGAGAGAGTAAACTTCTATGGCCCTCTGCAAGACTGAGGGCCACTTTTGAAAAAAAGCCCCAAGAGGCTGGAAAACAATCGGGGGGTCCTTGGGGAGCAGCAACAATCACAGCATAGCTGCAAGAACCTGCAGGTTCTAGAGTAAGACCAAACAGAGCTCACCACTCTGCTCAAAAGCGTAAAATGGGAAAGAGTCTTCAGGAACTACAACTGGAAAGATGAATAAATCAAAGAAAACACTGACCAATATTTAAATGAAATTGCAAATTTAAAAATCCCCCCCAAAAAAGGGAAGAATAATATACCATAAAAACTACAGAGACTAAAAAGAAAAATATGAATTTTCAACAAGGATTACATAAATATCTAGAGGAAATGAAATAAGAGATAAAAAAAATTCAAAAAGAAGTAAAAGATCTGAGGGGAAAAATTGGAAAGAGAATAAAAAAACTAAGAAAAGAAAGTAGTAAATCTCACCAAAGCAATTCAGTTCTATAAAACTAAACTAGACCAAAGAGAAATTTGTGTCAGGATTCAAACTCAGATCTTCCTGATCTATTATCAAAAAAATTGACCTGAAAAATAGATTAAAAAATTTAAGAATCAGTGGACTCTCTAAAAGTCATTATCTAAAATAAAACAACAAAAAAATTAGATCCAGAAGGCAAAGTAAAGTTAGAAAGAATCCACCAATCATTTCTTAAAATAAAACCCAAAAGGAAAAGATCCAATAGTGTCATAGCTAAAATTCAGAGTTCTGACCTAATAATAACATTTCTTTCCCTCTCTAAATAAGCTGGTAGTAAGGCTGAGGCATGGGAACACTCATCCTAGGAAATGACTCCACCTCTTTTCTTCCCTTTTGTCCTCACAGGAACAGTTATATTAATTCCAGATAACAGAAATGAGAATCAAAATAATCTCTACACACTTTGGCATGATCTCCAAGTCCAGAGTAACTAAATTTAATGGAGATAAATGTAAAGCCTCATATTTAGGTATAAAAAGACAAATAAAACAAGTTGTTTGTCCTTCATTTCAAAGAAGACCAATGTCTAAACTTGTGCATGAATTAAAGTGAAGTAGAGTTATACAAAGTTGTCGGCCTCATTCTTTCTTCCAGAGTCATTGGAGTCCAGTGGCAAGACAAAAGTCAAGGCAATCCCAGGTGATAGCCTGGGATGCAGTATATGTTCTTGGTATCTTCAGTGTCTGCCCAAGCTCTAAGTCACCTACATGGCTACTGGAATGAATTGTTTTCATCTGCCCATTCCACTAGAGGAGGTCATCTCATGCACAATAGGTATTTAATAAACACGTGGTTCTTTCCTTCCTTTCCTCTTTCCTTCCAGTGCAGTGTGTTAATACAGTGTATATAAATCTCAAAAAAAAAAATCCTTTCTCTGTATGCCTTCAAAGAGCTTACATTCTCTATAGGGAGACTCCCACATATACAGAGAAGTAAATATATGATAACTTGAGGAAGGACAAAACATTAAGACCTGAGGCATAAGAAAAGAGTTTGTGAAGAAATGAACAGAGCTTTAAAGGAAGCAAGGCATTCTAAAAAGCAGGGATTAAGAGGAAATGCATTTGTAGCATCACAGATTAGAGTTAGTCTAGCCCTCAATATTTTACAAATAAATTTAAGTAATTTTCTCAAGGCCGGAAAGGAAAGGGAAGCTTTGGTTTTGAACCTAGGTCTTCTAATGCAAATCAATGCTCTCTCCACTCTATCAGGTTGCTTTATATTCTAGGCATGTTTAAAGGCCTAGAGGAGAGAGAATCAATAAAACTTATGTGGGAATAATATGAAATAAGGATGTAAAGTTAGTGAGAAGTAGAAGGTGTAGGACTTCAAATGCAAGACTGAGCAGTTTGTATTTTATCCCTGAAACAAAAGGGAGCCACGGAAGATATTTTGTGCAGGAGAATGACAGCCATTCTACGTCATTCTGACATAATATGCCAAGTATTTAAGGTGTATTAATTTGGCAGCTATGTGGAAAGATTGGAAACATGGAGACTATTAGAATGATAAGGACTTAAAAAGCTAGGTAGTAGTTTGTGTATGTGAGGAGGAAAAGGCAATCATGATAGAATGTTGAAAAGGAAAAACTGACAAGATCTAGCAACTAATTAAATATGGGGTGGACGATGCAATGAAGAAGTCAAGGAGGATTCCAAGGATGGAAACCTGAGGGACCATCTCAGCAAACATAAAGAAGCATAGTTTATAGAAAGAGAAGGTTTTTGGAGAAAGATACTCAATTTTGTTTTTCATATGCTAAGTCTAAGATGCCAATAGAGTATCCAGATGAAGATGTCCAGGAGTCAATTAGCTATGTAAAGCAAAGTTCAGGAGACAGATTAGGGCTGCCTAAAAAGATCTGGAAGTCATTGGCACAGATGATGGTATAAAAAGAGACAAGGGCCCAGGAGAGAAAGTAGGAAACCCCCACATTTAATGTACAGAAGATGGATGAATCTCCTGCAAAGGATACTGAGATAGAATAGTCAGACAGGAAGGAAAACTAAGAAAGAGAAATCTCAGAAGTCAAGGGAAGAGGGGGCAGCTGGGTAGCTCAGTGGATTGAGAGTCAGGCCTAGAGATGGGAGGTTCTAGGTTCAAAGCCAGCCTCAGACACTTCCCAGCTGTGTGACCCTGGGCAAGTCACTTGACCCCCCCATTGCACACCCTTACCACTCTTCCACCTAGGAGCCAATACACTTCAGAAGTTAAGGGTAAATTTAAAAAAAAAAAGAAGTCAAGGGAAGAGAGAGTATCAAGGAAAGTAGATGGTCCATAATGTCTAAAGCTACAAAGAAATCAAACAGAATGAGAACAGAGAAACATGCATTGGTTTTAGCAGTTAAGAGATTACTGGAAGCACTGGAGAGAGACATTTCAGACTCGTGGTTGGGTTGGAAGCCAAACTGAAAGGTGAGAATGAAGGTAAAGAAATGCAGGCAAGAAGATGATTCTAAGAGTCGGGTTGTGAAAGAAAGGTCCTAGAATGATAGCATGAAGTGAATATTTTTAAGACAGAGAGAAATGAGCATGTTTATAGTCAGTGAATAAGGAGAAACTGAAGATGAGAGAGACAGAGAGGTCAAGAGAGAATAAATATGAATGACCTAAGATCCTGGAAAAGGCAAGATTAGAAGAGAACAATGGCACAAAGAGAGGAGTTGGCCTTGGCAAAAAAAAAAAAAAAAAAAAAAAAAAAAAAAAAAAAAAAAAAGGCTACTTCCTCAACAAGGATCAGAGTGAAAGAGAAGAACATGGGAGATCATGTAGAGAGACTATGAAGTAATCCTTTTCAAAAGTCCTTCTACTCTTCCCTGAGGGGTCTCATCCATTCTCACCAGTGTTAGACTTAAATTAATATCAATAACTCCAAGTATTATATTTTATAAGATTTATTAGTAATCACTTTAAGCAGAAAAAATAAAAGCACAAAGCACAAAACTTAAAAATGACCACATGAGTAAACCTCTCCTGCCTGGCTCTTCTCCAACCTATACAAACCGCATTCCTGGAAAAAGAGAAAGAGGGCAGAGCTACACAAAACTTATATCTTCCCTATATTAGTACGTTAGCATAAATACTAAGTGGGATGCTGGGAAAGGAGGAGCAAAATTCTCATTACACACCAGGTCAACTATCATCTCAATATAAATGCCCATGCCCAACCCTAATCTCTCCTCTGAGAAACCAGGCTTGTATCTTTTACCATATGACATTTCCATAGGAATGCAACATGTTAAAATTTCAAACATCCCATTTCTCTAAAAGCTAGCTCTTCTGCCTGACTTTCCTACTTTTGGCAAATGTACTTCCCCAGTGACCTAAGCCTAAAACCTTGGGTACCTCTTTCCTTGTTCTCCACATCTAGTCATCAAGTCTTATCAATTCTTTCTTCCTAATTCTCTCAAATATGTTATTCCTCCTATCCACTGTTACTGATGACCTAGTTCAGGTCTTCATCACTGGCTGAAAAAATTCACTATTTACTGGTCTTTCCACTTTCAGTTGTTCCTAACTACAGGTTACTCCATTCATTGTTGCTATAGGAGCTGGAGTCAGAAAAGAAACACACACACACACACACACACACACACACACACACACACACGCATCACTCAATTGCTACTTAATACATACTATCTTATTTATTTTTCTATGTATATATCCTCTATTCTCAACTATCAATTCCAGAGAGGTCAAAACCAAGTTTTATATATTACCATATCCCCAGTACCTTGTAATGACTTGCATTGAGTAAGAATTCAATAAATATTTGCTACTAATTCGTTCTAAACTATAACAACTATCTCTATTATAAAATTTACATGCTCTGTTAAAAATTAAAGTTTTCATAATTCTCAGTTGTTATATGATAGTTATTTTTTTTCATTAACTTCTAAGAAAACAAGAGCTTAATACCACATAAAGCTAAAAAAGCTCATATTTTCAAGGTGAATTACTTTTAGCTCACTGGTACTATTGGATGTTCCACTGCATCAAGTTAATCTACCTTATTTGTTTCAAAAAGTTAACTCACCATTAAATAATGAACAATTTTCTGCCTACTCAAAGGCAGTATCAAGCCCAAAGCGTTCAAATTCTCATATACCGTAGATGAATGTAGAAATTACCATCAATCTGCCTCTGAGGTAAACCAGCCGTTGGGGAAAGTTCCGTGCAAGACATCAGGCTCAATACCAAAGATATATTCAGCTCTTCCAAACCTGGTCCAAACATAGCAAATCGGGGTTCTGTCTGAAGGATCAGTGACTGCAAAAAAGAGGCAACAGCTCCATACATGTGGCGACTGGATTTCAAGTGTCTTCTGGTATGTGGGCAGCTCATTTTATACCTGTTTAAAATAACCATAACTAGAAATTAAAGAGAAGAAAGACATCTCATTTATGATAATAAAGTTTCTTTTATTGCTCTTATTAACTCATTAAGACTATCTCATAATGAATTTTAAATCTCTATAATATTTAAATCAATAGATTAAAAAAATAAGTATAATAGAGGTATTTCATGTTTTAGCAACAAGTAATCCTCCATAACCTCACACCCCAAAAATTGGGAAAGATGACCAAAACAAACAAACAGCAACAAAACTGTAACAGTCAACAATGGGAAGATTGTGGAATAACTGAAACACCAATATACTGTTGATGGATCTATGTGTTTAGGAAAACAATTTGGAATTATGTGTAAAAAGTTAACTAAACTGTTTATAACCTTTGACCCAATCATCCCACTATAAAACATGCATACACAAACACACCCTAGAAATCAAATACAGAAAAGCTAAACAGATAACAAAATATTCATATTTGGTATTTTTATGGTAGCAGAGAACTGGAAACAAAGTGGGTACACAAATCCCTAAATATGACAAATCAAAGGAAATTTAGTCACAGCTTTTCAGTTGCAAGGAATAGCCCAAACCAAGTCAATGTTCCAATTATTCTCCCATACAAAAATAAAATCAAATTATATTAGATGGGAAATGGGAAATAGTTAAGTATTAAGGATAGGCCAGTATACAAGATTTGTCCATGAAAATTGTCCCAGCCAGTCTTCTGCCTGACAAGGTCAGTTTAAGTCTCAGAATCTGCACCAAGTGTTGGGAACTAAAACCTAAGATGGCTAAAACTTTGGGGCTTGACTTCATTCACCCTACCATAATCATCATGAAAATACAGAGCTTTCCTTCTCTGACTCATCCTAATCTGCTATCAGGACCCAAGTCCCAGGGGAGAGATCACAAATTTAGAGCTGAAAAGAACTTTACATAGAGTTCAAATACCTTCATTTTATGAATGAAAAAAAAAACTGAAGCTTACAGAATTTATGAGACTTGCTGAAGGTCACACATCTAGCAAATGGCAGTCAAGAATGGCACCCAAATCTTCTAAATCTAAATTTGGCATAGTATTACACTGCCTTCAGAGAAAGCAGCAGTCATTGGTTTGTTTTTTAATTTTAGAAAACTGAATACTTACATTGTCATGTAGTCATAAAGTTCATTGTCAATAACCTCAGATAAGGGTTTTTTTAAGATTTGTAGATCTGGTAGAGACTTCCAGTCAACGGATGTCCAAGAGGGAAGATCCCGCAAAAGAAAAAATTTCCACAGCATAGGATCTCGTACAGTTACATTCCAATATCGACTTGTACTTCCCAGTTGGAATAAATCATGAGGTGAAAGAAATGACATAATGTACAATTGCACATAAATCTGAAACACAGAAGGATAAGTAGATAAATTGGATCTTCAATAAATCATACCCTATATAATGTGTACTTGATCAAAAAGTAATTACAAAACAATCAAAGTATATAGGACTGCAAGATTACCAAAATTTGATTAATCCTCAAAGCTGAATTTTGTGTTTTGGTCTGTACCAATAATTTTATTTATTCATAGAGGGTATAAAGAACTTCCAGGGATAGAAACATCTTCCGCAAATGGTGATGGGCCAAATCATTTGTAACTCATAATCCTAGGGAGCCACTTCTGGGCACTTAGAGGTTTAGGTTCTTTTAGAGGGTCACAAAGCTTATTATGGGGTGTTGTAAGGAAGACCTCTGGTCTCCCTTTCCTGGTCCAGTCTCTCCTACAACCCAGTGTGTGTACCCACAATCATTTAGATTCATTGTAACATTCCTGGTGCCTCCATTATTTTTAATAGGGGTCAGAGGCAATACTTGAATCTCCAAGGCCAATTTTCCTATTCTTTACAGTATGCTGCCTATCTTTTTAGTGAAAATAGAACATGTAATCTAACATTCCTTTATTCTATATTTTGTCTATTTTTTTCTGCCTCCCATGAAGAAAAATGGTCACTATTTCACCCTCATTATGGATCCTTCTAAACTTTAAATATGACAAGCAACAAGGAAAAAAATACTTAAATAATGTGGAGTTACAATCAGAAATATATACAAGACTTAGCAGCCACAATATTAAAAGGATGTTGGACATGGAACATAGCATTTTATAGAGCAAAAGAACTGGGCTTACAACCAAGAATAAATCAAAGATTAGCATAATTATAAAAGGTAAAAAAAAATGGATATTTAACAAACTAAAGGAATTTCAACTATTCTTGTGGAGGAAACCCAGAACTTAGCAGAAAATTTGATCTATAAGAAATATACAAAGGGAAGTGGGACAGGATAAGGGAGAGCCTGGGAATACCCATGGGTGACTGAGGGAATAAGAGAAGGAAGGATGAATTAAAGGAAAGGAAGGCAAAAGGACAAGAAAAGGGAGGGAAGGGAGATATACTTACAGGGAAGTACATATCAAGACGTAGAGGAGTGAGGTGAGGGGATAATGGAGGGATACTTAGGACGAGGTAGGAGATGGGATTTTTAGAATTCAACTCATAATAAGAAGTAGAGGGACTTGGTTGGGGGGGTAAGGAAAAGATTTTTGGAAAGGTGGATAGAATAAGAATTAAAAGGAATGGGGGAAGGGACAATGGAGGGACCTTTGAAAAGGTGGGTCAATTTGGGGCTAGGAGGGTAAAGGAGAGAGTATAAGGAAGGATTTTTTTTGGAAGAGGTGTGAATAGGAGAGGTATTGGTCAAAGGAAATTTGACATCTGAGGAGAGATACATCAGAAAGAAAAGAAGAGGGGGTCAAATAGGGAGGAGGAAGAAAGTAGAGAAGAAAGTAAAAAATGCATAGCTAGTGACTACGATACTGAGAGTAAATTGAATGAATTCAGAAGAAGAAAATAGCAGAAACAATAAAAAACCAGGACCAGACAATGTGTTGTTTAAAAGAAACATACTAAAAATGAGAGACACATAGAGTGAGTGTGAGGGGCTAAGACAGACTGTATATTATACCTCAACTGATCCAGAGAAGGCAGGGGTACTGGTCATGATCTATGACAGAGTTGGGACGAACTGAATATAATTGGAAGAAATAAATAAGGTAACTATATTATGTTGAGGGGTACTATAGATAATGAAGCATTATTAATATTGGACCTGTAATGCACTAATAGTTATAACATCTAGGTTTTTAAAGGAAAAATTAAATGAGATATACATGGGGTTAGATAACAAAATAATAATAGGGGACTTGAATTTTCTCCTTTCAGAACTAAATAAATCTAACCAAAAAATAAGAAAAAGGTTAAGATGACTAAACCTTAGATAAGTTAAATATGATAGATACCTGGAGAGGCCCCCTACACCTGCACAAGGCTAGCAGTAGATCTAAACCTGAGCATACACAATCCAAATATAATTTCTGGCAGGATAAACAATGGTCTAGAAAGCATATTCTGCAAAAAGGCTTACTTTAACACTTATCACATACATTGGAGGTAATTCTGCATTCTTGAGTTGTGGCACTTGAAAAGTTCCACTAGTTATGACCAAGATGGAATGACTTGGTTTTGGAAAGAGTTCGGTCCTTGCGACAAATTGCATTTGCTACCTAATGGTCATTCTAGCTAAATATGACCCCTGGTTATATATGTTAAATGAGAACCAGACACGTTAAGTTGATCAAATTAAAGGCTAATAAGAACATGGCCAAACAGACCTAATATTACATTGCCAGAGCAGCTGTGAATTGTTTGTTTTTTTAGAAAACAAGACGGAAATATATATTAAGAGTGTAAAGCTATTCATGCTAATTAACTTTGGGATCCCTTTAAAAGGATTGGGCCCTAAGGGCATTATTGAGAGGGAAAACTCTCATTTTTAATGTGTTTCATGGAAGCCCAAAGGAATGGGCACTTAATGACAAAATAACTGGAAATAACTCAAATGCAATGATTGGAAGAAATGGCTAAATAGATTGTGATATTTGAATGTAATGAACTGTCTTGCTATTAGAAATGAAAAATATTAGAAATATAAAGAGAACTATGTGATGATATGAAAAAGGAATAATACATCCTATGATTATTTTTTAAAAATAACTACAAAATAAAGAGGAAAAAAAATTTATCAAAAGTAAAATAAATCCAAAGGGAACTCAAAAGGAGAGGATATCTATATTAGCACAAATATATAATTTACATATTTTAAAACAAATTGTAAACAATGCAGTTTGTGGTTTTGCACACAATTTTTTTATACATTGGTTTATTTAAATTTTTTGGTGGTGATGGTTACTAAATATGTCATAAAAACTGTTTTATTTGAAATTTTTTAATTTGAAATTAAAAATTGAAAAAATTCATCTTAAAACTTCACTACGACTTTTGGGACAGTCAGTCAATATTTATAATCTTACCTGATTCCCCTTAATTCTAATTCCTTCCTTCTGTTGATTTCCCTTAGTTTTTCCTACATACAGCTTGTTTGTACATAGTTGTCTTGGTACATAATGTGTCCTTCAATGAACTGTCAATTCCTTTAGAATGGGGATTGCCTTTTGTCTTTCTTTGCATATCTCCAGTGTTTACCATAGTGCCTGGCACTAAGCAGGCACTACATAAATGTTAGCCATCATAATGGCGGATCAATCTGTTTGCCTCATCTATAAAATGGGCATAATAATAGCGTCTCCCAGGATGGTTGTGAGGCTCACAGGTCACTGAAAAGCACTTGGTTCAGTGCCTGGCTGGGAGCAGGCACTTAATGCTGGTGGATTGCAATAGCCAGGAAGCATAGCCTTGTGGACAGGATATAGAACTGGGTTCAACAGAACGCTGGGGCCCATTTCATCTTGGTCTCTTAGGTCCCGGCTCCCTGCCCCGCACACAGCAGGTACCTAATCAAGGCTGGTGGATTAACCGAGGGATCCCGGGTCCCTCCTGGGGCTGGGGAGTGACCGAGAAGGGTCTCTGGAGGTCGAAACTGAACCGAAAGCGCCCACCCCAAAGCCAGGGGCCCTCCCGGCGACGCAGGCACACAGGGGCGGTGTGAGGCCGGGCGATCTTCACCCACCGGCAGGCTGGTCAGGGCGCTGGCCTCCTCCTCGTCCACCGGCCTGGCGCAGGGCCCCGGCCTCTCCTTGCCCACTGACTGCCAGAAGCTCCTCCAGCCGCTCAGGATCGCTGCCTCTAGGCGGCTACGTTCACTGAGTGGCGTCGGGGACGTACTGGGGCTGCTGGAGCTCGGCTCCTTCTCCGACATGGTGGCCTCTCTGGAACTCGCAGCATCGACTCCAGGACGGAGAGGAGGAGCTCAGAGATCATTACAGCCGGCGCCAGTGCCTAAACCCGAGCTGATCCTGCTTCCGAAGGGCGCGTTGGGGGGCGGAGGCGGAGGCGAAGG
>NC_058130.1:375480020-375534888 GCF_016433145.1 Gracilinanus agilis
GATGGCGGGGACGAGCTGGGGGGGGGTGCGCGTGCGCGGAGGGGAGGGATGTGGATCAATGGGGTGCAGCCTTAGGAGAGAAGTTAGGGATCTGGGGGTAATGTAATGAATGGAAAGAAATCATGGATGAAACTTGGAGCCAAAGGCTAAACCCAAATAGACTGTAAAAATCCCTTAATTACGCCAAGTAGTAAAGCAAGCCCCTGAAGGCTATGTGATAAATCTTAGGAAAGCTCCATTCTGGATAGATGCTGTACCTTCTACTGGCATGAAATGAGAATGAAATCCAGTGCATGGCTAATTATGCATATGCATAATAATAAATATGCATATACTACATACATATGAAATTATTTAACTTTGCTGTGTCACACCAGCAATTCTAAGTTTGTAAATTTTGGAAAAGTTGATCATCTTCTTTGGTAAATGAAGGTTCCTACTTCAGTGAAATGCTGTTGTACTTGGAATCAAGATTTGGATTCAAATTTTGGCTCTCATGCAAGTTACTTAACTGCACTGTCTAATTTTTCCTCAGCTGTAAAGAGAGAGAGTTAGATTAGATAACCACAAAGTTCTCTTCCAATTCTAAAACTAAAATGTAGTTGTGTGAGTGGGGAAGAAGACAGACAGCAAAGTTACAGAGAAAACATCCCTCACTGATTCTGCTCCATCTTTCGTGCAAAGTGGTGGGCATTGATGCCCACCAATGAGGAAAGAATCCCATTCCAAGAGGCTTTGCTATTGAATTTAATCACTTCTCTAGAGATTAACCATTAAATAGTAGAATGGGGACATTTGTTTTGATTCCAAGTAATGAAAAAATAGATTAATGGCACCTGGCTCTAGTCTCTGAGGCTTGAGTGGATAGCTTGAATTCAAGAGTTCTGAGCTCCAGTAAGGGCTGTCATTCCAGTGCTGGCACCAATACAGTGAACCTTCTGGAGCAGGAGGCCCCCAGACTGCCCTAAGGAGGTGTAAATTATTTCAGTTAAGAAATTAAATCGGTCAAAGCTTCCTCAAAAATCAGTATGTGGATTTGGCCTGCATGTGGCTGCATGTCTAGCCTGGTTAAGATAAAGAAACTAAATCTAAAAAGAAAAAAATGAAAATAATTCCCCCACATGTTCCCCCAAAGAACTAAAGAATCTGAAATTCTTTTTTTTTTTTTTTGAGAATAGATAGTATACTGAATAATAAATCAAAAGCTTTTCTATGTAATGTTGTCCAACTATCTACTTTCAAGCAGGGACATAAACTAAAAAAAGGCACAACTAGTCTCTTAAAAAGTGACTTCTATGCTAGGTTGTATCCTCTTGGGGGAGGGGGAGCGAGAGTAGCCCAAACAGAAATACTTTATACCTGTGATTTTACTGGTGGTAAATTACTTACTGTGATTTGCTGATGAAAGTACCTCTACAAATGCTCCAGGACAACGATTCCGTAACCCCACACATCCATTTGATTGTCAAATCTCTTCACATTTCTCCTGTCATGGTTGCCCTCTCTATATACTGCAGGTACTCCTTTAGTTCAGTACTTGCCTAGATTATTTTAACAGCCTTCCCATCGGTATCCATCCCTCAAGTCTCTCACTCCTTGGGTCCTTGATTCTATTTGGATGTTAAATCCCTACACAATATGGCTCCAGTTTATCTTTCAGCATTCATCAGAGAGTACCTACTTTCCATCCTGCATTTTTTGTCAAATTGACCTTCTCTCTGTTTTTCAGTTGCTCCTCTCTCTGGTCTCCATGCCTTTGCACCAGCCCTCCTTCATGCCAGGAATGTACCTTCCCCAGTGGACCCTTAAGAATCCTCTTCCTTTAAGATGCAACTCAGGCTCCATTTGATGCATGAAGCTTTCCCTAAATTTGCCAACTGCTAGTGCCATCACTCCCAGACTACTTTATATATCTATATTTATGAACTTTATGCTGGATATACTGTTAAATGTCCTTGTCTCCCCCATCAGAATATAAACTTATTGTTAGTAGGATGATTTGATTATTGGTATTCATATCCCCAGGGCCCAGCACAAACTAAGATTCCAAGGCAAACAAAGTGATTGCTAATTTATTCTTTCACAGTTCTTAATAATACTTCAGAATTACTAGTAGTATATGATTTTACGCATATCCCCAAACTCTGCCTGGCACAGAGCAAAGCATTTAATAAATGCTTGCTGAATGAATGATGACTCCAAAGTTCATTCGTTCCACAAGCATTCATTAAATGTTTACCACACACATACCAGATACTGTGCTGGATACTGGAAATTCAAAGACAGAAACCAAACTGTACTTGTCCTTAAGGAGCTGGAGATAGATGTGGAAGCAGGGAGGAGATACAACATATACATTTTTAGGTAAATATAAAAGATATGTACTGTGAAAGTGATTACTGATTACTGATTATAGTTGTTTTGTCAATCAAAATAGCAACCATTATAATCAAGCTTTATCATTATAACCAAGCTTTAAGACTTTGAGGCTTAGAGTATTATTGCACTGATCTAATGCCAACTTCTCAATAATCAAGCAAAACAAGATGCCATTTGAGGGAGATAAGAAAATGAAGGATGATTCAGTCCAGTCACAAGATATTTTCCTAGTGCCAGATTCTTCTGGTATAGGGAGTGGTAGATAAGAGACCTTCTGGAGAATATTCCAGGGAGAAGACTAATTCTATGCCCCCTTCATACCACCCTGAATTTTGAAAAGGCCTTGGTCTGCAAGGGCCATGTGGGGTTGGTTCTTACAAGAGAATATTGTCCTAATTTGGGTTCTCCAGTCACCATGATAGGTGAAGACACATGGTCAGGCAGTCAGATAGCATAACTCAGAACCAATCACACTCCTAGTTTAGGGGAGAGGGGGCATAGCCACTAATCTGTATAAAAGACCTGCTTTGTTTCTTTGATTACCAAAGGATTCTTAGCCTGTATTTTTGTTAACTGCTAGATTTGCCAATAAATAAATCAAGCTTGGACCTTCTGTACCTCAGTCTCTCATTATTGCAGATTTATTGTAACAGTACAAAGTAAATACAAGACTGTTTTTCACAGATAGGCATGAGCAATTAGGAAATCAGGATAGGCCTCCTATAGATGAAACTTCAACAATGCCTTGAAGGAAGCTAAGGAGTCTTTCAGGCAGAGATGAGAAGGGCATTCTAGGGAAGGGAGGGACAGCACCCTGTTCAAAGACATTAAAGAGAGGAGAGGGTAGAGGCAGATACTCATTCAGTGGATTTTAAAAGTTGCAAAGAATAGTTCTCAGCAATTACAGAAGTTGAGAATGTGTCATAAGGTCCCTTAGTCACAGGAAATCACTATTGGCCTCCTCATTTCCAAAAGCCACCTGTTTAATAGCATTCAATAAGAATGACAGAAGAGATTCCTGAAATAGTCCTTTCATACAGATGGGAATTTAGATTCCTCTTGGCTGGGTCATTGTAATCCTGCCAGTTACTGTACAGTCCCAACTTGTTTTTTATGTGTGATATGGGAACATATTCAGTGCCTCTTCTGCTGGCTCTCTCATGGGTAAGAAAGCAGAAAAATAGCAAACCTACATGTTAAAAGTTCTGTCACATGCAAGCTAATTACTAAGAAACTGAACATCTGATTCTACTTTTGTTGTTTTTTCTACTAAACTACAAATTTCTCATGTAGACACAAGGGGAGGATAACATTTTTGTTCTTATAAAATAATAGTTGTTTTTTACAACAATGCCTCCTTATATTTATAAAGAACTTTTACTTTACATTATCTCACTTCACAACTGACCTATGAGATAGGCAGGGCAGTATATATCAATATTACAAACATGGAAGCAGGCTCAGAGAATTTAAGTAACTTTCCTAAGATGACAAATCAGTGGTGGTGCTAAGATTTAAACCAGTTTAATGTTCCTGATATGACAACATATACCTTTATAATCCTGTACGATAATCAGATAAATCAAATAATGATTTTTCACAGTAATAAGTCAGTTTCACTAAAAAGATGAACAAAATCTCAAAATTCGAATCAATAAACATTTATTAAATATCATGTATAAGGCACTATATTAAGTGCTGGAGATACCAAGACAAAAACAAAATAGTCCCTACCTGTGAGGAGCTCACATTCTGCTGGAAGTGTAAAACATACATGTAGTAAATGGTAAACTGAAGGAGAACATTAAAAACTGTCAGGACAAGAAGTCCTGGGTTCAAAATTAGCTTCAGACACCTATAACCTATGTGACCCTGGGCAAGTCATTTAACTCCAAATGCCTAGCCCTTATAAGCTTTTCTGCTTTGGAACTGATAGTAGTATCAACTCTAAAGCAGAAGAAAAGAGTTTAAAAAAACAACTGTTGGGGTGGAGGAGTGACACTGAAAATAATTTTCATGAAAATGATGGCCCTGGAAGAAAAGAAAGATGCCAGAAGGTGGCATTGGAAAAGAAGGGCATTCCCAAAGGTGGGGACAGCTCTTTTGAAAGTTCTGAGACAGATTCTGAAAGCAATTTGGAATTATACTATAATTAAACTTCTTTGACCCAGTGGTATCACTCTTAGCTAGTCACATGCCCCAAAGAAAGCACAGAAGGAAAGGGCCCATATATATAACAATATTCATAACAGCACTCTTTGTATAGTAAAGAACTCTAAAGAAGTATCCATCACCCTGGCAAATGGCTTAACAAATTTTGGTACAGATAAAATTGTGCCAAAGGAAATGTCAAAAAGGACGTGCTTAGAGAAAGCAGGAATGCTTAAATGAACAGCTATAAAGGAAGCAGAATGAGATTATATGATAAAGAACTTTGAAAGACTTTAACTCTGAGCAATACAATGACTAAGCACAACTCCAGAGTACAGTGATAAAGCATTCTTCCCACTTCCTAACAGAGAGGTGATGAACTAAAAGGTGCAGAATGACACACATACATTTTTCAACATGGTCAATGTGTTGATCTCTTTTGATTGACTTTAGATACTTGTTACAAGAAAGGACTGACTTTTTATTTGGGGGAATTTATATTTACATTTGAGGGGAAATGGAAGCTACAGTGGTGGCAAAAAAAATGAGGAAAGGAAGAGAAAGGTGAAGGTCCAATGGGAGGACCAATAAACTGGATAGATTTTAAACTAAATTAATATATTATATGCTTTAAAAAGGAAATAAGCAGAATATAATAAAGATTCACAATTTCATTTGTAATCATTTTCTGTTCTTTGTATAGAGAAATGTCCATATCTTGTTGGTCTGTCAAGACTGGAATGAGAAAAATAATGTTTTTTAAAAGCTAAGAAAGTATATTAGGACATGGAACATTAATAAGTTTGTGAATAGTCAATAGACCAATCTTGTTGGAATACAAGTGTATTAAGGAAATGGAAAGAAGATGAACATCATGGAGAAAGAATTATTAAGATTGTCAACTGGTAGAGGGTAAGGAAGAGGAAAGAGTAAAGAATGGCTATAAAGCTATGAACTAGAGCAACTAAGAAGATGGTGATGGCCTCTATATCAGTATGGAAGGGTGGGTGGGTTTTGGTGAAAAGAGGTGAATGAGAGATCAAAAACACACCGTACCCTACCCTCAAACAGCTAAGTAAGATACTATCAGACTTTTAGTCATGAGCTATTAGGAAGCTTTCCCATTCAAATTCAGATCACATTAAACTATAATTTAGAAGTTAGAAATGTTCAACAATTTATATACATAATCAAATTGTCGTTTGAGATGTTATTTTGGAAGTTTAAATTTTTTTTAATCAAATGATTTTGATAGCTTAATAAACAAAAAAAACCATAACCACACTACATTGCATAATGTGAGCTAAAAGTACATCAGTTCAGAGGCAGTAAGACTTTTATTTTCCAGAATTCTTGAAAAAAAAATCTCTCTGTAGTTAAGAAAAAAAAAAAGAGGAATGTTCTAGTGATGGCAATGTTGGAAGAAGTCTAGTATTTTCTTTGCATTTGTTGTATTCCATGCTTGTCCTTTCAAGGGTCCTTCACATATAGATATATACTTTCTTAAAATATTTTCTCCTATTTTTCGAAAATCCAAGGATTCTTTGAGTGAAGAGCTGCTTGTCCCAGATCCATTAGTGTCTATGTCACAGTTTTCTGGCTCTTCATTTACACAATACTTCAGTCCCCAATAACACATTTCTCCAGTATACATCGTAGCCAGCAAATGAGTGTCACTGAATACTCCTAGAAAAATCATTTAAGTTGCATTTAGAATTAGAAAATTAAATTTTTAAACATTTCCTTTTAACTGTTGGTAATAATCTCTATATTTTTAGGAATTCTTCCTATGTATGACAAAGCTTCAAATAGCCACAAGTGATCAATCAAAACACAGAATTCTAAACAGAATTCTTTTTCTATATTTCATTTTTGGGAAAGGTATACTACAATACAACAAACTGCCAGAACTACGTTTCTGTAAAATTTCTAAGATCTACAAAGTTCAATCTAAAGTCATATATCTTCCTTCTATAGCATACTATGCAACTCACTGATGTTCATAATCATGATAAAGAAGCATTGCGAGAACCTTAATGAATAAAAGAAAATTTACTATACCTAATATACATGTATATTAATATACTACTTTTCCATATCTAATATACACATATATATACTAATATGCTTATAGAAAAGGTATGAAAAAGAAAACATTTTAGAAATGTTTTCAGCAAAAGTTGATGAAACAAAACTAAATCTTTTAATTAACCAGAAACTTAACTAGACTATCCCACTGAACTTTCTAGATAGTTTCCAAGTATAATTTAATTGTCATTCTAATGATAATAAAGTTTGATGAATTATAAAAGGATAAAATCTCAAAAAATATTCAATAAACATTTACTAAGTACCAACCATGTACAAAACACTATGAGAAGCACTAGGGGTATAAGAAAAAACAAATTAGTCTCTGTTTTCAGATAATCTACTGATCATTGTATAAGAGATGAATAAATACAGTGATTTGAGCAGAGAGAACATTAATAACTGGGAGGATTCAGGAAGGATTTATGAAAAAGACAGTACCTTAAAGGTAGATAGATAGAAAGAAGTACAGGTCAGGCAGGCTTATTTGTAGGGGACAGAGAAGAAACTAGTAGAGATGGAGAGACTGAAAATTAAAGAAGGAATGACTGATTGGGTAGTCACCTAGGTAAGAGATAGGATCAAAAAGAGAAGAGAGCCACTTGGCAAGGATACCTCTTCCTAAGAGGCAAAGGAAAAGAGATGTATAGAGGTTATAAAAGTAGGAGAGATGATGACAAAGATGATAATGAACAGGAGGCAAGATTGCTTACTGAATGGGATGAGAAAGAGGTATTTGAGGAACAGGTTTAGAAAGAAGTCTATCAGGAAAGAATAAGAGGATCTCCACGAAGCAATGAGGGCTGGGCTGAGATTAGACAACAATTTTGTACTAGACTCAATCTTCATAGGGAAGGCAGATGAAGCAGATGGTAGAGATGATAGAGGTTTGCAAAGTGACAAGGAATGAACAGGCATTAGGGGGTCCAACAGTAGAGTACTTTTAGGTATAAGATCAATAAAGTGAAGAGAGTAATTCAAGACCAAAAGAGGATGATGGATTAAGAGAAAAAAGAATTACACAAGGACTAGAGGCTGAAGTAAGGTTGAAGATTAGGTTTAAGAAGAATGAAGCAAATGAAGGTGGAAAGACAGGGGACTGGGATCTGAGATGGGAATTTTCAGAGTTCAGAGAATAAAAATGGTACAGCTTGGTGGGGGAGAAGGGGGGCGCAATGAACTCTAAAGGATGACCACCCATATAGGCAGCTGATGTGGAATAAAGATGTAGGTCCTATAAAATGAATATTAACTATTTAGAGGCAACAAATTTTTCAGTACTGTGAAGTATTTATGATTTCATCATTGCAATGTAACCTTCACCCTCACTAAAGCTAAACAGGCAACACACAAAACCTATAGAAAAAAATGACACATCTCCTAATAATAAATTTCTGATACTAGGTTAGTTCTCCAATGATGCCCACACAGAGTTCAGTGCCAAATCTAACACTCTGCTGGTGGAGCCTCTGAAAACTAAGGCCACCTCTATGAATCAATGAGTCAAAGAATAGGACTATAGTGGAGGCAAAGAGCCAAAGTACAATCAAATAGAATCTTACTTTACTTTAAACAGATAGGCAAGATATTCTCACTTAATGTGGAGGTTGTGACTTACCTTAGTCATACATTTAGTAAGTGTTTGAGATGAAAGTTTTCTATAAAAAGGAGTATCATCTTTTTGAAAAAGTATATAGTCTTTGGCTTTGTTAATTAACCTTTAGGCAGTTAAAGGTAAAGCTCTCTCTTCTCTAACATTTCTGATTTTAGAGAACATCGCAGAATATAATAAAGACAAATGAAATCAAATGTATTTTGAACTTTGCAAATTAAAGATACTTTGTAAATAAAAAGTAACATTTCAATGAATTACTATAGTGCAGTCTATTACAATTGCATAGAAGCAGTAGCTAAAGCATACATATACCCAAATTATTAACACATGCTAGAAAAACTCTTTGGAGAAACAAGTCGCTACATTTTAAACCAAAGTCATTACTTCTAGCTTCAAAAGAGTAAATAATGGGACAGTTCATAAGAATCTTAACTTTAGAAAAATGAAAATAGGGGAAAATCTATTTTTATACAATGACAAATTAAGGAATAATCATTCCCTTGAAATGAAAGAAAGTAAAGTCTTTTTATAGTTATAAAAACTTGTTATACCCTGTAGAAAATTGCCAAATTTACAATGTGTACAGTAGCCTCCCTAAGAACTAATGGTGAATGCTGAGTCTCAGTTTCCTCATTTGTAAAGTGAGGATATGTCTAGTACCAGGTTCCTTACGAGACTACTGTGAGGGCAATACTTTTAAAATCTTGAAGTTCTACATACATGTAACCTATCATTATTATGAAAATCACTTATCGAAATCAATATAAAAGAAATAAAATTCATTCTGTTTTCCTTTAATGGGAAATCTACATTTGATCTGAATATCTCATTCTTACAATTTAAGAGAACTATCTATAATTTCACAGATTTCTCTTATGAAAAATTTCTTATATTCAACTAAATTCTAAGAAAAAATAATACTTGCGAGTCTAATCTCATCTAACTTTATCTGGTTCATGGTAAAATCCATAATTTTAATATTCATAGAATCTTAAAATAAAAGTATTCATAAAATCTTTTTTAAAATCTTTAAACACACACATAAAGATCAGATTACCTTCACTAAGTAACTTAGCTGTGTCTGTGTCTTGAAAAGATACTTCTTCATTTAGGTGAAGAGGACATCGAAAAGTAAACATCTTTAGTAAGTACCTGATTCCATCAATAAGGCACTAAAGGAAAGTAGAGAATTGCAAGTTATATGCAGTCACTAAAACTTTAGACTTTAACTTTGGTTCATGCTCATTTTAATGGCGTAAAGACATTTCATCTTTGCTCAAAATGTCTATGATATAACAAAAAACTAGCCATGGCAATTACTGAAAAAAGTTAATATCTCCATCAACAAAAAGGCTATACCCAGCCACAACCTAATTTTGTTGAATCAACAAACTTTGCACATACTGACTTCTAGGACATATAGCTAGGTCAGATCCTTTCCAGATAACTGTTTCTAGATATGCATAATGATGACATGAATATTAATCTATCAACCATCATAGCAACAAGTATCTAAGAATTGGGTTTGTTCAAAATGGCAAGACATGATATAGCGCTTGGCACATTCCTTAAATAAGCAAAACCACACAATACATGGTAGTCATCAATAAAGTTCTTTCGTTATCCCTCTCTTTTCACATATAATCAAACTAGAGTAAAAATAAAATCTATCTTGCATTCTAAGAAGACTTCATTTCCTCCCTGGGAAATAATTTCAATTTTTAAATGTCAGGGAATTATTTCTTAGTCTAAATCTTGATTATTGTGGTATAAGCCTGCTTTCTTTTCTTTTCACTTAGAAGCTATAAATAAACAGGACTCTAAACAAGGATGAAGATTTATTAACCAAATGTGTTTTGGCTTGACCAAATAAATGTTGTCAGAAAGACTGAAATATTTTGCTTCTAAATGAGAAAAAAGAATTTTTTTGAAACCAAGGATCTATACCATACAACATACCCATAATGACATATAGCTTTTTACCTTTTTAAGCACATCTCTCTTTTTTGACTGCCCCTCTTCTCTTGCTGTCACAGTATGGCAATACATATAGAGTAGGGCTCCTCGTCTCCAATAAAGACATTCTAGTAGTTCTGGCCCAAGCATATCAGAGTGCTGAAAGCAAAATATTACTGAATGAAGATATTTTAACTTTCACATGCCTTACAAATTTTTTATTTAAACAACTGTGTTATCATTCAACACTTGCACCTTATTAGATTAAACAGCAAAATATCCATTTTATACAATAGTAAATCAGGGAGAAATCATTAGTTTTGAAGAATTCTTCTCTAAAATATTAACAGTAAGTTTTTTCCAAACCAATTTGCCAGCAAAATATTAGGGGGCTTGAAATATGTTGAAATAATTCATAATGCTGGTAAGAGCTCCCTATTCTAAAAATGGAATCAGTAGATTTTATTTCAAAGAATATATTTCCATACATACTCCTTTCCCTGTGAAATATTAATTGGAAAAATGTCACTAGTAAAAACACTTTCTCACAGGACTGTTACTTACACAGAATGATAATTTTGTAGAACACAATCAGAGAAACCTCCTTATGAATTCAAAATATACTTCCATATCAATTATACTCAAATTTTCAGGAACTTTTCTATTGCCTAAAATATGATAGATCATTACTGTACATTTGTTCTAGCTCCTCTATAATAAAGTAATAAAACAAACATGAAATGAGGTATGTGACCCAAAACAACCTTAGGACAAAAAAGTATTTTTTAACAAATTAAATCAATTTTAAATGAAACTTAAGAAGTAGTATGGTTTTGTGGATGTGTGTGTGTGTGTGTGTGTGTGTGTGGTGGTTGTTGGTGTTGGACCTAGGTTCACATTCTGCCTCATATACTAGCTGTGTAACCTTGGGAAAGTTCCTTCAGCACTTTGGGCCTCAGTTTCCTCATCTATAAAATGATATAGTTTTCCAGCTCTAGATGGATAATTTTATGATGATCTTTGAAATATGAAGTCTTGCTATTTAAAATAATTTATTATGAATAATCCTTTTGTAATAGAATTTGAATGTCATCCCCTAATTTATACAATGACTTTTATTCTGGATTTTCTTAAAGCAGGACAGTTCTATATTAGCTATAAAAAAATTCAAATAAAGTGGTATTGAATAGGAAACCACTAATTAACATTTTTTGAGAAAATAAGAGTACTGAGTTTTGTAAAACAGTATGTAATAATGCTTTTAAAAATTAAAACATTATTCTAATATAGTTTATTATGCTAATATTCTAAAATGTGTGTGGAAAATATAAAAATGAAAAACATGTATAATCAAGTTACAATATAACTTTCTTCTATTTTTTTCTTAGCATTTAACAGTTTTAAAAAATTTAACCTAATATTTTTCTGGTTAGCAAGCCTTTATTTTCTCTCCTCACTGCTCCCTCCCTTTTGAATAATTAAAACAAGTAAAAAGAAAACTCTTATAAACAATAATATATATTCAAGTAAAACAAATTCCTACATTGGCTATGTCCAAAAATATATATCTTTTTTTTTTAAACCCTTGTACTTCGGTGTATTGTCTCATAGGTGGAAGATTGGTAAGGGTGGGCAATGGGGGTCAAGTGACTTGCCCAGGGTCACACAGCTGGGAAGTGGCTGAGGCCGGGTTTGAACCTAGGACCTCCTGTCTCTAGGCCCGACTCTCACTCCACTGAGCTACCCAGCTGCCCCCGAAAAATATATATCTTGATTAGCATTTTAAATCCATCATCTCTTCAGTAAGAGATAGGTTTAATGCTTCAGCTTCAGTCCTCTAGAATCAGGCTTTGTCACTGTACTGATCACAGCTCTAAAGTCTTTTATATTGTTTTTATTTATCATGTTGTTATTTGTATAAATAATTTGCCCAGATCTACTCACTTTACTTTCTTTCAATTCACAGAAGTATTCTTGATGGCAACTAGAGTTAGCAACTAGACACAAAGGATAGAGTTCTTGACTTGGAATCAGGAAGACCCTCAGTACAAATTCTAACTGAAACTCGTTCTAGCTATGTGATTCTGGGCAAGTCACCTATCTTGTCTAAATCTCACTTTCCTCATCTATAAAATGAGGACACTTCAATAGCACCAACTTCTCAAGTTATTAATAGGAACAAATGAGATAATATATGTATATCCCTAAAGCATGATACAGGTATTATTATTCCCAATTCCTCTGAAATGATCCAGTCTGTCACTTCTAATGGCTTAATAATCTTCAGTTACATAATAATGTACATTCATACATCATAATTTGCTTGGACATTCCAAAACAGGTGGTCACCCCTTAGTTTACAGTTTTTGCTATTAAAAGAACTGCTATAAATAAATATTATTTTTTGTGATTTGAAAATCTTTATTTAATTAATTTAGAATATTTTTCCACGGTTACATGATTCATGTTCTTTCCCTCACCTCCTCCCACCTCTCTCCCCTAGCCAAAGAGCAATTTCACTGGGTTTTGCACGTGTCAATGATCAAGACATATTTCCATATTATTAATATTTGCATTAGGGTGATTGCTTACTGTCTACATCCCCAATCATATCCCCTTTGAATGATGTGATCAAGCAGTTGTTTTTCTTCTGCATTTCTGCTCCCACAGTTCTTTCTCTGGATGTGAATAGAGTTCTTTCTCATAAGCCCCTCAGAATTGTCCTGGATTATTGCATTGCTGCCAGTAGAGAAGTCCATTACATCTGACTGCACCTCTGTGTATAATATTCTCCTTTCACTCTGCTTCAATTCCTGGAGGTTGTTCCAGTTCACATGGAATTCCTCCAGTTCATTATTCCTTTCAGCACAATAGTATTCCATCAGCAACAGATACCACAATTTGTTCAGCCACAAATATTTTTTTGCACATAAGTCCTTTTCTTCATTTGATCTCTTTGAGGTATAGGCCTAATAGAGGTATTGCGGAGTTAAAGGACACATATCCTATAGTGAATTTGGGGTAGTTCAAACTCCATCAACAATTGTATTAACATTTAATGTAACATTTAGTTACAATTAACATCTGTATACCAAGACTGATTAAATTTATTAGTTAATGATTCTCTGCTTTTGGTTGTGATTCTCACTAAATAAATCTTTAAAAACTGGAATTCTGCATCCACTTATAATCTGTTATAATCTCTTCTTCCTCTGGTCTCTTTTCCTAGGATTTTAGTCTGGCAAGGAACCTTAGAAATCCATTTAAGTTCAATTGCAACAAGTGTTATCAGTGTGCCTATATATCCCCAAAACTTCCAACATCTGTCAGTTTACTATTCTGTCATCTTTGCCAATCTGATGGGTGTGATGTAGAATTTCAAAGTTGTTTTCATTTCTGTTTCTCTAATTATTGATATGATCTGGTGCATTTTTATATGGGCTTTGATAGCCTGGATTTCTTCCTTTGAAAATTGCTTATTCATATCATTTGACCATTGTAAGGATTTTTAATAGCAGCCATGTTGGGGTCAGGCTTGATTGCCAGTTACCTGAATGTAATCAGAATGAACTGAGGTGGCATGAGCCTGACTTGACCCAAGGGGCAGTTGGAAATTGCCTATATAAGGGACAAACCTGGACCACTCCCAGTCTCAGTCCTTGAGATAAAACTGGGCAAAGGAGGGAGGTGTTTTAGGCTTAGGCTAGGGGCACAGTTAATTCTGATATTACTCTCAATCACTATCAACTAGAAATACATTCAACCTTATCTATCAACTTCAGTTCTCTGATAATTACATCATCAAGAAGATTTATTCCAAAACTAAACCATCATCAGCTAAGCAAAACTTCAGTCAAAAGGGGTCAGGTCTTCTGGCCTGGCCAGGCTATCAAGCCATCCAAAGGCTCTTGATTATCAATTGATTATCTGAGAGATTCAACAACTACTCATCAACTTAGATTCAACTTAGAAATCCTATTCCCACTTTCCATCATTAACCCCATTTTCCCTTTCCACCTATATTTACCAACATTAAATCATTTACAAAGAAACCATCTTTAAACCTGTCTGTGATTCTCAAGGTTCCAGAAAGAGGGCGTCAATTGAAGAAGTCATCTTGGTAGTTAGGGAAGAAGATTTCAATTTATCAATCCTCAAATCATATTGTGAGTCAAATCTGCAGTCAGAACCAGTTATCTAAACGAATTGGTCTTGACAGACCTAACACAAACAAGTCTACTAGTTTAGTAATTAAGAGAACACAGCCATCTTCATTAGTTTCTTAAGGATTTAGTTGGATCTGGTCAGCTTGGTCACCAATCAGCTGATTCATTCAGTTCTCAAGCTGTAGTACCAATCAACTATTAGAAAGTTATCTAGTTATTGAAGTAAGAAGATTCAACACTTTCTCCTACTGTGTCAAACTGCACTTAGGGTTGACCTTTTGAGATCATTACTTTACATTTGTGACCCATCAGTATCTATAACACCCAAATTATAATAACACCATTTGTCTTTTTAGAGAATGATTCCTAGCCTTGTTTTTGTATGTTATATACCTAATCTGCTTTGCTGATCGATGAGGAAAGTAATGTTGTATTAGTAATAATTCTATTTGAAACCTTTCTTAAACCTTAGGTTTTTGAAGGTCAGTGGCTTCCAAGCTAAAGTAATTTACTCCAAACAAGAACTCTCATTGTAAAGCCCTATTTGTCCTTACTAAATATATCATCTAGATTTGGGTTACTGTGGGAAGCCAATAAGAGAAACAGTCTCAAATAGATAAAAATCTGAGTCTGCTCTTTTGACCCCTTTTGTGATCCACACCTAAGTATTGTGGCCTTAATGAAAAGCTTTAAACTCCTAGCAAAACAACAGTCAAGAGGTTAATATTCTCTCCTTTGGTCAGAAATACAACTGTTTTTGTTTCAAAAGTAGTTTCTAGACAAGTCAAGGTCAATACTGGACAAAATTTAGACAAAACCTCCTCCAGTGGGGACTATTCATCTCTGAGAAAGTATTCTCAGACTTAGCTTACGATAATGGGCCAGTCAAAATTTAGCCTTAGCCTTGTTCGATTTGGAAGCCATTGAGAATCTTTGTGTTTTGATATGACATAATTTGTAACTTCTGCGCAAACGCAAAGTTTCAGGGGATTCTTTTGTGTGAAGTGAGTCTTGAAGTACATATAATAAACTCCATGCTGCCAGAGACAGAGCTAGAAGCATGAGCTAAAAGATCTTCTGTGTCATTTACTCCTTATCAACTAAGCCATCCTTATTAGATTATGTGGAGATGATAAATAGATCTCGACAGGTTATCAAAGGATAAAAGGCACCAAAAACCTGCTTAAGTCCATTTATGTTTTCTAGCCAAAGACTGCTGGAAGCTGAGCTCTATAAGGCCCCAGAAATGCATTTTCCAAAGAAGAGCATGTTGCTTAAATTCTTGTAGCTATTAAACCTTGACTCATTTAAAGTAAGATGGGTCAGCCATATCACTAGAAAAGCTTATGCTGGCTTTTTCCCTGTAGAGTCAAAGACATGTCTCCCCTGTGATGAAATAATGATGGATGAAATCATTCAAGTCTCTAACTCCACCTCTTCTTTTGAAATATCCACCAATGGGAACTGTCAGGGGATGTATTAAGGTCAAGCTTTCAGGCAAATCAGAAAAAGGATATAACTTCCTTTATAGGGAAGATGCAAGATTCACTCTGGCTTTTTTAAGAAAGGAGGCTGGGGGGAAAAGATCTATTCTTTGTTAATAGGAATTGCATGCCCCCATTAAGAAATAATGTTATTTCAGAGAAAAAGTCTCATATTCTTTATTGATTAAAATCCAAACAACATACCAACTTCTCTAGATTTTAACTATTACCAAATCATTTTGACAAAAATTGCTTTGTAATGTAACTTCAGATCTGGTACAGTGTCTCCTATTCAATCACTACTCAGGATAGAATACGTATTCTAGGGGTAAGAATAATAAAATTTAAGGATTATCCATGTTTCAATAAAATCCAGAGTAGCTCTGTACTTACTTTTAGATGCTGACTACTTTCTTTAACTACAACTTCTGGTTCTGAAAGAATAGTGATTAACTCCTTTACTTTCTGTAAAGAAGTGTCTTCTGGAAAATCTTCATCTACCAGTTTATTCTCTTCAAAATATGTCATGTCCAATATAGCCTAGAGAGACGAGACAGGGGAAATATTTAAATAAGGTGTCCAATATAAGATAGTAACAATATAAGATGGTAACTGATGAGGAGAAACTCATGTGAGCAAAAACAAATGGAGGTAAGGTATTAGTAATAGTGGTGGTAAAAAGAAAACACAGAAAAATTTTTCCCTCAAAGCAGCCATGCAAGCCTATTTGACTCTCCTGAGAAATGAGCCTTACCTCCAAAAGTTCACTTCAACAACCACTGAGTATCCACCATGTGTAAGCACTAACTGCACTGGCTGGACAAGAGGTGAACTTAAGTAATTTTTCCTGTATCCATGGATATTTAGTCCAATGAAGTATATAGGACCCATGCAAATATCAGGAGAATAAAATAAGACTAAGAGTTACCAAAGAGGTTTATTCTAAGATTTTCGACAATTCAACATCTAACCTTTCAAATATGATGGGCTAGAGATCTCCCCACTTCCTTGCATGTTCATCCACAACTCCAAACTTCATAAAAAAGTATTAAGAAATGAATGCGTTTATGTGTACATTTGTACATCAAGACTGATTAAATTTCTTAGTTAATAATTTTCTGGTTTTGTTTATGGTTCTGTCTCTAAATAAATCTTTGAAAACTGGAATTCTGCGTTTCCTGATAATCTCTTGTAATGTCTTCTTCCTCTGGTTTCACTTTTCATAGGATTTTAGACTTAGCACTACTGTAAATAAACTCCTCAACCCGATGCTGACTTGGGTCTGATTTAATTACGGAATCAACCTGAATTGTTGATTCCTGGCGGCCACATATTTTTAATATATAGCTATAATAACTAAATTTTAATTCTTACAATTTGGCTGACCACTTTGGTCTCTCGAACTTCCTCAATCTTCCTGAATTTTCTTGAATTCTTCTTTATACCTATCCTTAAGTCAGCCTTCTCACAGCACGCAGTGGAGCTTCGGTCGATATAAAGCTGCTAGACTGGTGAGATCAAAAAACCGGGGCCCTGAAAATTTAGCTAGGTTGCCTCTTTGTCTTAAGGAAAGAACTAAGCCTAGTAGGAGGCCTTGGCCACACCTGGGAAGGACTGCTCAGTTCTCCTAGCCAGGCCAGGAGCACACCTGAATAAGATTTAAAAGCAGCCAAATAGAAGCAGGAGGCACTAGACTTATTTAGTAGAATTAGGGAGAGTAAAATTTTTTTAGGCTACAAATAGGCTAAAACTCTGTTCTATTTCAAACCATACTTTTAGTTTTAAAATCTAGAAAAAGCAAAAGCCTGGTGGGGCCAGCTAGAATTTAAAAAGCCATTTTCTTTCTCCCCCACAGTAGAAGGCACATAACTTTAAAGAAAAGAAATTTTTCAGACTTTTACAATAGAATAGAGCCTCCCAGAACCAAAATTAGCTTTTGAAAGACACTCCCAACTTTTTGCCTCAGGCAAAAAGCCCTGCCTACCCTCAAAGAGCTTTATCTCTAGTACTCAGCCTCAGGCTATAGCCTTTGTCCTCAGCCAGGCAGGAACAAAAGGAAGTCTTGACCCAAAACAATACAACTAGTTCTATAGCCCAACCCTTAGTGAAAGGAAGACCTTACCCACTAGTGATATCTACTGTGAGTAAGAATGTGGTGGGTTCCAACCATTACTGAGGAAATAAATACTAGAATTCAAACTATAAGACGCTGGATCCAGTCCATATTATGGACTGTTACGTTGATTTGTTTTGGAAAAGTAACACCAGACAATACATTTCAAGGGCTGTTTGATGCACTGTATGTAGGTGTGATAGTAAGTGTGATAATACTGATAGTAGGCGGAATAGTTTATCTTTACTTCTCTCAAAAGAAACTGCCAGAGAAGCTGGATGACACTAACTCAGAGAGAATTAGTAAGATAGAGAAGGAAATAGGAAATATAACAGAGAAGCTGGATGACACTAAATCAGAGAGATTTAGTAAGATAGAAAAGGAAATGGGAAATATGAAAGAGGGCCAAGAGCAACTGCTGGCTTATATAAAAAACCATGCTAAGCATTTAAGAAGGAGGAAACAGTTTAAAAAGAAGTTCCAACAAAAGAGAGAATTATTCCTCCATAGTTCTGCTTTCGAGGATTCCTCCTATGAAAGCGCTCCTGACACACCCTCTCCTCAGCCCATCCCCTGTCCCCAACCCCTACTGCCTCCTCCTCAACCCGTCCCCTTCCCCCAACCTATCCCACCCCCTCCCCAACCCATACCACTCCATCCCCAGCCTGTCCTGCTCCCACCTCCTCAACCTGTCCAACCCACCCCTCAGCCCCTCCTACAGACAATCAGGGCTACTGCTATTGCTGCAGGACATACATTCCCTGCCATTCAGGATAGCACAACACTATTTCCTTTACGAGAAGTACCTACTTTTAATACTGAAGGAGACCTGGTATCTGTAAAACACTTTACTCCCTTCAGCCCTGATGATTTAGCTGGATTGAAAAAGAATATGCCTAGTTTTGAAAAAGAACCATTTTTAGTTTTAAAAACATTAGAAAATATATTTGATACTTATGACCCTACTTGGCAGGACGTTGAAAATGTTTTAGGAGCAATTCTGACACATGGTGAGAAAGAGAGGATCATTAATCGGGCCAATCGTAATAAGAGTAAAGACACACCTAACTGGCCCCATAAAAATCCAAAATGGAATTACAACTCTCCAACAGATATTAAAAAATTACATGATGGCAGGCAAGCATTATTAACAGCTATAAAAGCTTGTGCTGACACAGGATACATGTGGGACAAATTCGAAAAAACTAAACAGCGTGCCGATGAAACTCCGTCCCATTTTATGGACAGACTGATTGAGGTTGCAAGGATATATATGGACCTTGACTTAACCGTAGAACGGGAATTAAAACATGTACGTAGACAATTTGTAGAAAATTCCTGCAAAGTAGTCAAAGACTATTTTAAGACTCATTGCCCAAGTTGGGATAAAATGAGCCTTGAAGAATTAAGGAAGACAGCATCTTATGTTTTTAGAAGCCAAGAAGGAGAACAGGAGGATGATACTGACTCGATAGATATTTTAAAGGCAGAAAATAAAATGCTAAAAGCAAAACTAAAAAATAAAGGAGAGATTATAGCCCCTCTCCAAGAATCTAACAATCAGCCTGCTTTCTGTTATTTCTGTATAAGGAAGGGCCATACAATGGGGATTTGTAGGACTTTCTTGAGACTACTCAGAAATAATACCCAGCCAACAGATAACTATAGGAATAACAACAGAAACAGGAATAGCAACAATAATAATGATGATTCCAGGAATAGCAATTTTAGGCATGATAGAAATGCTAAAAATAAACCTCGGGATGATGATAGCTCATACCAAATGACCCCACAACAGTATATCTCAAGTGGAGCTCGCCCCCGAACTAATCAGGGTGCTAATGCCCCTCAGGGGGGTGCCCATGGAGCCCAAGCATCTTTATGAAGGTGCATGGGGGGAGGGACGGCTTTGGAATCAGAAAGGGAAACCTTTGACTTTCCCGACCAGGATGTTCTAATGCCTATTATCCCTATACATTCCCCCCCAAATAGTAAGGAACCTTATGTAACCCTAAAAGTGGGTAATTCATGTTATGATTGTTTATTAGATACTGGGGCTTCAAGATCAGTACTGGTGAGCAAACCAGATGTAAACTGTAATTCTATTGGCTCTCTAAACGTAGTAGGGGTATCAGGGACATCTCAAAAGGTCCCAGAACTTTCTCCTCGTATGGTAAGCCTTGGACCTTTATCAATAGAACACTCCTTTCTTTTAATGCCTGGATCCCCCACAAATTTACTGGGAAGGGATCTATTATGTAAACTTAAAGCCACAATAATTTGTAATCCAGATGGTTCTATGTCACTGGAATTGCCAGAGGACTCTTTAAACCTACTCCCTGTACTTCTTTCAGAAGAGCAGGAAGTAAAAGAGCCACCCATTTTTAAAATCCCAGATGATATCCCAGAGTCTCTATGGGCTACATCTTCTACTGATGTAGGCCTACTTAAATCAGCTGTACCTGTTCAGATTAGAACAAAAGGAGGACCAGCTCCCTCCATTCCTCAGTACCCTTTATCAAAAGAAGCCATTGAGGGAATTACCCCAGTGATAAATTCACTAATTGAGCAAGGAATAATAATCCCGTGCAAGTCAGAATATAATACACCTATTTTACCTGTCAAGAAGCCGAAATTAGGCCCAGATGGAAAACCCCAATATAGATTTGTTCAGGATCTAAGGGCTATAAACAATCATGTTATAAAGAGACACCAAGTGGTTTCAAACCCAAACACAATTATTTCTTCTATTCCCAGCACAGCCACTTACTTTACGGTTGTGGACCTGTGCTCAGCCTTCTTCTCAATTCCTATTCATGAGAATTCCAGACATATATTTGCTTTTACCTGGAATAATTCTCAGTGGTCCTGGGGGCGTCTTCCCCAAGGATATTGTGAGAGCCCGTGTATTTTTGCACAGATTTTGAGCCAAGATACAGAAAATATAATATTTAAAAATAGTAAATTGATTAAATATGTAGATGACTTGCTCCTGGCTTCACCTGATGCTGAAACATGCCAGGAAGATAGTAAACATCTTCTTTTAGAGTTACATAAAAGAGGACATAAAATAGCAAAAGAAAAAGTGCAGTGGTGTCTCCCCAGAGTGAAATATTTGGGGTTCATCTTGACAGCTGGTGCACGACACATATCCCCTAAGCGCATTGAAAATATTCAAAAATTGAGCAATCCTACCACTAAAAAACACTTAAGAGCAATCCTAGGAGCAACAGGTTTCTGCAGACAATGGATCCCTTGCTATGGGGAAATTACTAAACCCATTATAGCATTAACAAAAGATTCAATCCCTGAACCACTTAAATTAGAGCCAGAACACAAGTTAGCTCTATCGAATTTAAAACAAGCTATTCTGTCTGCTCCTGCTCTAGGCATCCGAGATTATAACAAACCATTTACTTTATATGTACATGAGCGTAGAGGAGTAGCTTCAGGTGTTTTAACCCAAACTTTGGGACCATACCAGCGTCCAATTGCTTATTATTCAGCTCAGCTAGACCCTATAGCTGCAGGTGCACCACCATGCCTTAGAGGTGTAGCTGCCACAGCTCTGTTAGTGACAAAAACTGTTGATCTAGTATTGGGATGCCCATTAACAATTATGTGCCCACATGAAGTGGAAGCATTACTGCTAAGACATAGAACACAGGCATTTTCTGATCAGAGAATTACAAGGTATGAAATAACCTTGCTAAATAATGAAAATATTACTTTAAAACGTTGTACAACCCTTAACCCAGCCACCTTACTTCCAGATTTACCAGTTTCAGAAGAACCTTTACATAATTGTGAAACACTAGTGTCCATGGCTGAAAAGCCTCGAGACGATCTCCTGGACACTCCTTTAGAGAATCCTGATCTAGTTTTATTTACTGATGGCTCTTCATTTATGAGGGATGGCATACGCTACACTGGAGCTGCTGTAGTTACAGAATTTAACACTGTATGGTCAGCTTCACTGCCCTCAAATCTAAGTGCTCAAGCCGCAGAACTCATAGCTCTAAAACATGCATGTATAATTGTCAAAGATAAAAAGGCTACAATTTATACGGATTCTCGATATGCATTTGGAATATGTCATGCAGTGGGTATGTTATGGCTCCAGAGAGGATTTTTAACCTCAGCTGGAAAATCTATAGCTAATGCAAAAATTATTAATGAAGTTCTTTCTGCTCTCCAGCTACCTGAAGCCCTAGCTGTAGTTCACTGCTCTGCTCATACAGGTGGCACTGACCCTGTCTCTAAGGGAAATAATCGGGCAGATATTGCTGCAAAGCTAGCAGCAATAGAAGGGCCTGAATTAATTTTAGCATTAACAACCACTGATGACTTAAATTTATCACTTTCCTATGATGAGAAGGAAGTAACAAAATGGAAGCAAAAATTTAAAGCCAAACAGATAAATGGAGTATGGGTGTCCTCTGAAGGAAAACCTTTGCTCCCTAGACACTTTTATCGCCAAATTTGCCAATCTATTCATAAAAATGGTCATTTTGGTACCCAGGGCATCGTGGACTCTGTTAAGAGAGTATGGATAGCTCCTGGCATAACCACTATAGCCTCTAAAGTGTGTGCAGCTTGCCCTACTTGCCAAGCATATAACCAACACGCATTTCGTGGCAAGGCTTTTGGTGGGCGTCCATTGGCTTACACACCTTTTGAGCACCTACAAATTGATTTCATAACAATGCCAAAGGCTGGACAATATAAATTCTGTCTGGTCATAGTGGATCAACTGACCAGGTGGCCAGAAGCATTTCCTATTGCCCGAGCCACGTCAGCCTTTGTTGCCAAGGTGCTTTTAAAAGAAATCATTCCTCGTTTTGGTCTGCCTGCACGTATTGACTCGGACAGAGGGAGTCACTTTACTGATTCAGTTTTATCTGAAATATATTCATGCCTGGGGATAACTCCAAAATTCCATGTACCATATCACCCCCAGAGCTCAGGCCAAGTTGAACGGATGAACAGAGAACTTAAAACCATGATTGGCAAATTATGTACTGAGACACATCTAAAATGGCCTGAAATTCTCCCTCTAGCTCTATTTTTTTTGAGTTTTTAGTCAAATCCCCAGATTCATAGCACTGAATTTCTTACCCCCTCTAAAAAAAAAAGATTAAAATAGTCAAATTTTTTAAAAAAAACTTTTTAACAAAAGGTCAGTGCAGATACTTTTAAGGACAAATCTTTTGAAGAAAAAAAAAACTCCTTTGATTCAATGTGTTTATTTTTTCTTACTTAATGTCTTAGTCTAATCCTAAGGTATATACTAACTAATTAGAATGTTCCTTAGTAAATGATTCTGAATTCTAAAATGTTGTAAAAGCTTTGGGGTCATTTGCTCTCCATCCTAGGTATGGTCATTGTAGCTCTATATATTTTGAGTATTTTAGTATAATCTTGAGAATAATCTTCCACAGTCTGATTTTTTAAGGCAATCTGTTTACATATCCCCCCTTTATTGCCATGAAGGGAAAAAAAAAAGGAAGACAAACATTTGTTGCTCTACTTTGTAAAGAGATGTAGCTTGGTCAATTACTTAAGCACCAATTGATCAGAAAAGGTCTCAGGTAGGAGGTAACATTCCAGCAGAGACCTGAATGTAGGCAGAAATGGGAGAGAACATTCCAGCAACCAGTATGAGACAGAATATAATGTATAAGAAACAGTAAGTAGAGGCCAGTAAGGCTAAAAGGAAAATGAGGTAAGGGAGAATAATATAGAATATGTCTAAAAAGGTAAGTTGGAGTCAAAAAAATGTCACAGAACATCTTGTATATTATATAGAGACAATGAAATTTCCTTCTTTAAGAAGGACCCTAAACTTTGGGTGCTTTTTGGGGCAAGGCTATCTCCAACCTCTCACTCTTTCCACTCAAACTAGTGCTTGAAACACAAATGCCGGAAGTTATCTTTTTCTTTATTTCCCACATCAACCACCACTCTAGCAACTACTTCACAAACTATCTTCACTTCATATAAAGAGCTCTTTGACAAGCAAAATGAAACAAATTTTGATCAAAGAAAAACTAGCTTTATCACATACATACACACACACTCGCTTCATACTCAAGAAATTTACTACAACAAATTAATTTACCTGTGTGTAAAGCTTAATGAGAGTTGATGGATTCACATTTTCTTCATCTTCTTTACAAAGGATTTTTAATTTCTCAAGAGAAGTAGAAGCCTGAATTAAAAATATATCTGTTAAAAAGAGATGAGTACAGTGGTTATTCAGTATCTTTACAACTAAAAAAAATCCTATCAAATACCACCTTTTATTCTCCCCAAAATATTACTTTGCAGTTTATCTTCTAGAATAGGTCCACCACCAGTCCCACTACGTACTTTATTTATTAATTAAAATTATCTTCTGTCTTAATATCAATTCTAAGACAGAAGAAAGGCAAGGGCTACATAATCAAAGTTAAGTGACTTGTCCAGGGTCACACAGCTAGGAAGTATGTGAGGGAAGATTTAAGGCCTGGCCCCCTATGCACTGTGCTACCTAGCTGCCCCCACCATGTACTTTAAAGCTAATATTGGAAACAAAACACTGAATATATTCCAAACTTTGTTTTTTCTTACAAGACTGGTATTTTTTCTGTAATATTTTTTTCATTATGTTATCTCACTTTAAAAATGTTTAATAATGTTGGCTAAGTATTCAATAACAAAGTAATTATGGACATTTGAAGGCTTTGATTTAAAAGCATTAATTTTCTACTGCAACTCAAATTATCTTCTAGCAGGCCATAGATGATAAAATAAAAATGCTTACTGAATTTCTGATTTCCTTAGGAGCTATTTGTAAACATATACAAGTAGAACTTTTCTTAACCTCCTCTTTTCCAGTTTTAATGAAAGCTTTTTTTCTTCCATCAAAGTCTAGGAGAAAGAAATTAGTAAAATATCTTTTTGGTGTCCCTCCAAATACAGGTATATTTTTGCTCCATTCTACCCTTAATTTTTCTTTTCTTTCCCTAACTTAAACTCCCTTACCTTGTTCCTTTTCTTCCTATTCTGTATCTCCCTGTCCATTCATCCAAGGTTCCTAGGAATGAAATTCAATAGATACTATAGGCCTCTCACAGTAAATGGTTGAATGATAACTAATGAGAGAAAGGTGTGAATAAATCCAGCAGCCAGTGGTTCCCATGTTATCTTTGGACATAAACATTTACATTAACGGTTTCCTTTGTTTTGTATTCTGACATCTTTGAAATATGCATTGCATGATTAAAAATTGGAAATAGAAAAAACTTTGGGAAACAAAACAATGAAACATGAGATGTATAATTATCAACATGATTTAATATAACATATAAATATATAACAATTAAGAATAAAAAATTTCATATTGGACTTTTGATATGCTTTTATAAATTCAAATTTAAAAATCTAGGACTGTGGGAAAAGGCTACAAAACCACACTATAACAAATCATAATTAAAACAAGCTTTTAAAAGTTAGAACTGTTAAGATGGATTCACAAGTGAATTCTATGAAATATTTAAAGAACAACTAATCCCAATACTATACAAATGATTTGACAAAAAAAGCAAAGAAGAAGTCTTACCAAATTCATTTTATGGCACAAAAATGGTACTGATTCCCAAGCCAGGCAGACCAAAAATAGAGAAAGAAAACTATAGACCAATCTCCTTAATGAACACAGATGCAAAAATCTTAAATAAAATACAAGCAAAAAGACTACACCAAGTTATCACAAGGATTAGTCACTATGACCAGGTGGGATTTATACCAGGAATGCAAGGATAGTTTAATATTAGGAAAACCATCCACATAATTGACCATATCAATAACCAAACCAAGAGATGACACAATTATCTCAATAGATGCAGAAAAAGTCTTTGACAAAATATAACACACATTCCTATCGAAAACACTAAAAAATAGAAGGGCCATTCCTCAAAATAATAAACAGCTTATATTTAAAATCATCAGCAAGTATCATGTGCAGTAGGGACAAGTTAGAAGCCTTCCCAATAAGATTAGGAGTAAAGCTAGGATGCCCATGATCACCTCTATTTAATATTCTACAAACACTAGGATTGCAATTAGAGAAGAAAAAGAAATTGAAGGGATTAAAGTGGGCACTGAGGAAACTAAACTATCACTCTTTGCAGGTGGTATATTTAAAGAATTCTAGAAAATCAACTAAAAGACTAGTGGAAATAATCAACAATTACAGCAAAGTTGCAGGATACAAGATAAACTCACATAAATCATCAGCATTTTTATATATTTCCAACAAAATTCAGCAGCAAGAGTTAAAAAGAAAATCTCCATTTTAAATCACTCTAGACAATATAAAATATTTAGGAATTATCTAACAAGACAAACATAGGAAATATATAAACACAACTACAAAACATTTTTCACACAATTAAAACTAGATCTAACTGGAAAAACATTAATTGCTCATGGGTAGGAAAAGGTAACATAATAAAAATTACAATCTTACCCAAATTCATCTACTTATTTGGTGCCATTCTTATCAAACTACCAAAAAACTTTTTCATAGAATTAGAAAAAAATTATAACAAAGTTCATCTGGAAGAACAAGAGATCAAGAATAACAAGGAAAATAATGAAAAAAATGTGAAGGATAAGGGCTTAGCAGTACCAGATCTAAAACTGTATTATAAAGCAGTGGTCATAAAAACCACTTATAATATTGGCTAAGAGACAGAAGGGTGGATTCAATGGAATAAACTAGGAGTAAATGACCTCAGTAAGCTAGTGCTTGATAAATCCAAAGATCCCAGCTTTTGGGACAAGAACCTGCTATTTCACAAAAACTGCTGGGAAAACTGGAAAACAGGATGGGAAAACTTGGGTTTAGATCAACATCTTACACCCTATACCAAGATAAATTCAAAATAGGTAAATGGCAAAGATAAAGAGTGAAATCATAAATAAATTAGGTGAATATAGAATAGTATACCTGGCAGATCTTTGGGAAAGGAAGGAATTTAAGAGCAAGAAATAAAGAACATTGCAAAATATAAAATGAATGACTTTGATTATATTAAATTAAAAAGATTTTGTACAAACAAAACCAACGCAACCAAAATCAGAAGGGAAGCAACAAACTGGGAGAACATTTTTATAACAAACTCTATGACAAAGGTTTAATTTCTCAAATACATAAGTCAAATTTACAAAAAATGAAGCCATTCCCCAAACAACAAATGGTCAAGGGACATGAAAAGGCAGTTTTCACATGATGAAATCAAAACTATCAATAAGCACAATAAAAAGTGTTCTAAATCCCTCCTGATTAGAGAAATGCAAATTAAAACAACTCTCAGGTACCACCTTATACCTAGCAGTCTGGCCAATATGGCAGCAAAGGAAAGTAATAAATGTTGGAAGCAATGTGGAAAAATTGGGACACTAATACACTGCTGGTGGAGTTGTGAATTGGTCCAACCATTCTGGAGGGCAATTTGGAACTATGCACAAAGGGTTTTAAAAGATTGCCTACCCTTTGACCCAGCCATACCACTGCTAGGTTTGTACCCCAAAGAGATAATAAGGAAAAAGACTTGTACAAAAATATTTATAGCTACGCTCTTTGTAGTGGCAAAAAATTGTAAAATAAGGGGGTGTCCATCGATTGGGAAATGACTGAACAAATTGTGGTATCTGATGGTGATGGAATATTATTGTGCTGAAAGGAATGATGAACTGCAGGAATTCCATGTGAACTAGAAAGACCTCCAGGAACTGATGTAGAGTGAAAGGAGCAGAACCAGGAGAACACTGTACATAGACTGATACATTATAGCACAATTGACTGTAATGGACTTTTCTACTAGCAGCAATACAATGACCCAGGGCAATCCAGAGAAACTTAGGGCAAAGAACGCTATCCACATTCAGAGAAAGAACTGTGGGAACAGAAACACAGAAGAAAAACATATGATTGTTCAATGGGAATATGATTAGGGGTTTGATGTTAAAAGATCACTCTACTGCAAATATGAATAATATGGAAATGGGTTTTGAACAATGATACATGTATAACACAGTGGAATTGCTTGTCAGCTCCAGGTGAGGGGAGGGAAGAGGGGCAGGTATCATGAATCATGTAACCATGGAAAAATATTCTAAATTAAAAAATAAAATAAAATTAGAACTATTAATACATATGATCAGTTGAAATAGATACTCCTCAGTCGTCCTACAAAAGAAAAAACAGTTTTCCTCCTTTCTTTGAAAGTATTTCATTTCCACCTTTGAAAAATATCATTGGCAGATTATAATGAAAAGAAAACTACTCTTGTCAATGCTGGGTATTAACTGTACCTCCTGAATTCAACAATTTAACCTTATTTGGTACCTACTGGATGCAAGACACCTGAGTTAGTCAGCATTTATGAAGCCCAAGGTACTCTGCTAAGAGATGAAAATATTAAGAAAACTAAAATCAATTCCTGCCCAATAACATGCGAACAACAATGTACAAACAAGGTATCTACATACAAGAAAATTGGAGGCAATATCAGATGGAAACACTAGTAGAAAAGGTTTCGTAGAAGGTAGGATTTAGATGAGATTTCAAGAAAGTCAGGAAAGGCAGGAGTTGAGAAAAGTAAGAATTCCAAGCACAGAGGACAGTCAGTGAAAATCCAAGAACTCTTAGAGATAGATTTTTTTTTACAAATAGCAAGGAGGCCACTGTCACTTAATTGCTGAATACTGGGAGAAGTATAAAGATTACTAAGAAGACTAGAATTATAGGAAAAGGCTAAGTTAAGGACTTTAAAAACTAAAAGGAGTATTTTATAGTTGATCCTGGAGGTAATAGGAAGCCTGAGTTAGAGTGTGACATGGTTGGACTTGTGCTTTAGGAAAATCATTTTGGTAGCTGGAGGGTAGATTGGAATGGGGAGAAATCTGAGGCAGACAGAACAACCAATAGGCTACTGGAATAGTGCAAGTGGGAGGTAACAAAGGTCTACATCAAGCAAATGGCAGGGTCAGAGAGAAGGGGGCATAGACGAGATATTACAAATTTAAATAGACAGGCTTGGCAACAAATTGGATATATGCCATGAAAGGGTGAGATGATTAGGTTGCAAGCCTAAGAGACCAGAAAGATGGTAGTTTTAGATGTACATGGTACATTCAGTTCAAGATATCTCAGAGATGCAAGACTGGAAGTAAGGAAGAGATTATGGCTGGATAAGCAGATCTGAGAATCACATCAATAGAGATATTTCAATTCACGGAAGCTGATGAAATCACCAGGTGAAGGTGTGGAGGCAGAAGACAGTCAGATCTTGTGCCTGTGCCCACTCACCCACCCATCCCCAAGGACCAGGTACTGTGCCCTGCCCCTCCCCATACCCCACATAGGGAAGGGTGGAACTCCAGTTGGGCTGCTGGGAAGAGGGGGAGGAGAAGTGAGAAATGTCCTCAAGTGTGGAGAGGGGGTAGGGAGTGGCTCAAGCACTCTGTTCCCCCTACAGTTCTGTTGCCAGTGAGCCACCCACCTTACCGGCTATGCACTCCCATTGGGTTGCTGGGCAAAGGGGAGGGGGATGTGAAAAATGTCATCAGAATGTGGAGGGGGAGGGGAGCAGCACCACCCAAGTCCTTCTGCCTTTCTAGAAATGAAGTGGGGGGAAGGGTGGCTGAGTGCCCACAGAGAGCATTCTGTATGCCATCTTTGGCACCTGTGCCATATCATCATTGGCCTAGGACATAGTTGGAGGGTGTGACCTGGATGAAGAGAGTGGTAACACCACTCCTTAGTCTCCACCAGGTGGAAAACCAGAATAGAAGGTTAGGAAAACCGAGAGAAGAGAATATCAAGAAGAGGGAAATCAAGTGACAAAAGTGACTGAGAGGTAAGGAAGAATGAGGATTGAGAAGAGGCCACTAGACTCAGCATCACTGATAACTCTAGAATGTGGGGATTCAATTGAATGATGAGGTTCAGAGTCAAACTGCAGAGAATATGAAGAAAGGAAATAGTTCCAATTATAGACAATTTTCTCAATGAGATTAACTACAAAAGGGAGGAGATATATAAATTGAATTTAGTAGGAATGAAGAGATCAACTGAAAGTTTTCTAAGGATGAGGAAATAATTTCTTGTGAATTTTATTGGAAAAAAATTAATCCAGCAAAAAAAAATATTTCTGATTGCAATGTATTTACAAAGCACTCAATTCTTCCTTCCAGTTAAAAATAAAACCAAGATATCTGCTCGATACTTTTCTATCATAAGTCTCTTAGTCAAGTCAATGGGGATTAATTTTAAAGGGAAACCAGATTCTGGCTCAATATCTTTAACATTTAATTTGGTAAGCAGAATATTTGCACACAAACTATATGGAGCAGCATACAAGTGCATCAGAAAAACCCTCCTGGTTATATATTTTTGTGCCTTTGCTGTTATATCTTTTCAGCTACCTTTAAATCATTTAGATTTGTAATGCTTCAGCCTACTCTGGTATCAGAAGGCCTTAGAATCCGGTCTACACCTTATCTATAGGATCTTTGGCTAGTCACTTAGTTTCTCTCAGCCTCAGGTTTTTCCAATCTGTAAAATAGAGGAGTTGAACTTAATCTCTTAAATCTTTTCCAGCTCAATCTACAATCCATCTGATCAAAGCTTCTGCCTACCCTAAGTCACCAGAACTCCTCCCATTTAAAGACTAGTGGATTGGGTAGACTCATAGAATTTCTGAACAGTGGAGAAGGTATATGCAAAATCTTCTAGATCAGGACTCTTGACTTTTTGCTGTCATGGACCCTATAGGCAGTCTGGTAAAACCTGGGGACCCCTCCTCAGAATGTTTTTAAATGTATGAAATTTTACATCTTTATACATGTATGTGTATACATAAATATATACATTTATGCACATATTAACATTTTGTATGAATTTTATTTCTATGTTTACAAATATATTTATGTATTATTTATGTAATATGTAAACATTTGTGTATAAATTATAAATACACATATACATATTGTGTATGTGTGTATAAATATATACACATATACATATTGTGTATGCGTGTGATTTACGTGCATATATTTACACACATACTTACTGGGGAAAAAAAATTATACTGCAATTTTTTCCCCAACTAAATGCAAGGATAGCCTGTGGACGGCAAATTAGAAACCCCTGATCTAGAGAAACCCTTCATCTTACTGAACTGCTGCGCAAAGCCTGTAAAGTAATTTAGCCAAAGATATACTGTAGTGGTGACAAGGAGAGATACCCTTGGGGGGTCACCGCAGCGCCCGGCTCAGGAGGGCTCAGGGGAAGCCGGAGTCCCATCGCGCTCCTCGGGGTTTCCTTCATTGACTGACAAAGGAGCTATCGCCCACCTCGGCCGGGGCCCAGACTTCCTTGGGGTCCCCCCAACTTCCTCCCCCCTCTCCGCCGCCTCTCCCCTACCCTGCCTCTCACCGTCTCCGCCGGCCGCGTCGCGGAGAGGCAGGAGGCGAGCCAGGGCCCGTTCCCCTCGTCCTCCCACCAGGTTGGTCACATAAGTACCCTCCCTGACGGCAGCCATGATGACCCCAGGGCCCTGGAAGGGGAGTTTGGCGTGAGTTCGTCACGTGGCAGGGGCGGGATCCGACCAGGGTCACCTGATCTGCGTGCAGGGGAGTGGGGTTTGCCGTGCCTGAGGGGTGTGGGGAGAGGAGGAGGAGAATAGAAAGCTTGGGCCGAAGCCTAGGGAAGGTCAAGCCCTTCCTCTCCAACTCCATTTCTCCCACTTCCCACCACCATGCCCCAGGGGCTTCTTGGACTGGAAGGAGAGGCGGTAACGCTAGGACACACCCCTCCCCCGCCCTCTCCTCTCCACCAATCCAGAGCCGCTTCAAGCCCTCGCCCTAATCCTGACCCTATCAGAAGGCAGCGATGGCTCTGAAAAGAGGCCAGGAGGGGAGGAAGTGAGCTGCTGCCTAGACCTGGGGTTGGGGAGGAGGCCATGTGGTCCCAGGCCAAAGCATCAAGTGTCTGGTGGCCAGGCGGGAGTCTGTACTAGACAAGTTGTGCAAGAATTGTGGCCCGATAATCAGGGATAGTTGGCTCTGTTCAGTCTCTGAGTTAGGTACATGAATAACAATTGAAATGTAGCGATTTGAGATTTCAAAGAGCCTTACATACATTCTCATTGATGATGATGATAATAAAAATAGCTAGCATTTATATAACATTTGTTAATGTGCCAGGCATTGTGCTCAGCACTTTAAAAATATTTCGTTTAAGCCTCACAACCACCCTGGGAGGTAGATGCTTAACCTCATTTTCCAGTTGAGGAAACCCTGGCAAACAAGTGACTTGCCCAAGGTTACATATCTCTAGTATCTGAGGTCATGTCTGAATTCAGTTCTTCCTGATTCTAGGTCTAGTGCTCTATCCACTGTATCAGCTAGCTCTTATGTTCCTTATAACCTGTCAGTACTCAAGGATCTTTAAGTTTTAGTGCAGGTATAAATCTGAATATGTAATAATAATAACTGCAATTATATAACAATGTACATATATAATTATGTAAAATATAACCATTTTACAGCTTTAATGTATTATGGTATCATTTGATTCTCATATCAGTCTTGTAAAATAACTGCTAAATTGTAATCTGTAAATAGATTGGGCTGGACTACATAAACTCTAAGGGTCCTTTCAGCTCTTAATTTACGATCTAAATTTAATTCAATAAATATTTATCTAGTACCCACTTGATCCAAGCCGGAATGTATCAGTACATTTATTATGCACTAATATGTGACAGATTTTGTGTTAAGTTCTAACAGATGGCATTTCACTTGATCTCATTGTCACATCACTGCTGGACCTCCAATTTCTTCCTCTTCCATCTCTCTTAGAGATCTTCCTTGAAGCATATCTACTACATCTACCAATGTATTGCAGCTATTCACTGAGAGTTTCCTCTTGTCCCCTCTACCTCATTTCACAGCACTCAGATCTCTTCTGCCACAATCCCTTCCTTCACCTCTCCTTCAGAAAGAAGCACTCTTTCCTGCCAAGATAAACCCCTCTATATGTACCAGTGATCTCATTCTACCCTGTCTTCTCCAGCAAATTTTTCCCTTTCATCATCCCTATCCTCTCACTTACCTTCAATCTCTCCTTATCTATTGGTGCTTCCCTATTGCCTATAAATATGCCCAAATTTCTCTTATTCTCAAAATATCCTCACTTGATCCATCCCTCTCCATAAGCTTGGATTCCATATCTTCTCCTTTTTGTATCTAAATTATTTGAGAAGGTCATCTAGAATCCCTGTGTCCAATACTCAATGACTATAAGTTTATTGATATATATTAGGTACAGGTAATTCCCTATGTCATCGAATTCACAGGTCCAGTCCACATATGTGTGCCTATAAATAGGGAGATAGATAGCTGCATAGATAGATAGATAGATAGATAGATAGATAGATAGATAGATAGATAGATANAGATAGCTGCATAGATAGATAGATAGATAGATAGATAGATAGATAGATAGATAGATAAACAGATAGACAGGTGGACAGATAGATGATGTTAGAAAAATAATGATAAAAACAGAGGTAGAGATGAATAGATGTAGGTATGAAGTATAACTCAAATTCAAAGAGTGAACCTGAAGAACAAGGCAAAAAGACCTCAGTTTGGTGGAATGTATGCTGAAAGCAGCCTGAAGTCTTAAAACTGAGACTTTGTTTTGGAGCCAGAGGACTCCAGAGAGGAGAAGGCTCATATAACAATAGCTTAAGGCAATTGAATGGAGAAGCCAACTAAGTCAACCATATAAAGATCATATAAAAACTAAAGGAACCCAGAATTTTTAGACTATTAAAAATCCTTGGATGGGTATAATCACAGCTAGATGGCCCACAGTGGATAAAGTGCCAGGTCTGGAGTCAGAAGAACCTGAGTTCAAATCCAGACTCAGACACTGACTGTGTGACCTTGGGCAAGTCATTTAACTTCTGCCTGCCTTAGTTTCTTCATCTGTAAAATGAGGGTAGTAATAGCACCTATCTCCCTGGGTTGTTGTGAGAATCAGATAAGAAAATAATTATGAAGTGCTTAGCACAATCTCTGGCACATACTAAGCACTATATAAATGTTAATTATTATTACCTATTATCTGATAATCAGTTAAAAGGCATTTATTAAGTGATTACTATACAACAAGCATTGGTGCTAAACACTAGAAGATAAAGAGTAGGAACTGGACTCATGATTTAATTAGTATAGGGAACCCCCTTGAGGTGTGAAAATTCCTACCAGTTCAGATCAGCTTCTTTTTCACACTTTGGAGAATTACTAAAAGCACTGAGTAGTTAAATTACTTTCCCAAGGATACATAGCCAGGATGTGTCAAAGATGGAACTTAAACCTAGATTTCCTGGCTTTGAGGCCAGCTATCTATATGCTGCCAAGTGCTATAGGCACAGAGAAAAGGCAAAAGCTGCTCCTGTCCTCAAATGGGAAAGACAATGTGTATTTTATTGGTACATTCACAATACATACAAAGTAGGTACAAGGCAACCTTGAAGGGAAGGCACTATCTTCAGGTATTCTTAAGCCTTGTCACTTAGAGATGGTAATTATTCTATTTGTATCCAGAGAGAACTAGTACTAATAGGTTAAAGAACAATTAGAGTTATATAAAAATAGCACAGGCTGCCATGGTAGAGAATTAATTCCTAAACAGTGAGTGTATTCAAGCAGAAGCTGGATAATCACTTGTTGGGATGCTGAAAAGGCCATTTTTACTTTACGAAGCAATGTGGCATATGAGGAATTTACATATTTACATAAAACCAAAAACTATTCCCCATTAGATAATTGGTTGAAGGATATCACTCAGTCTCTCAATAAGCATTTGTTGTGCTAGGTCCAGGTGACATAAATCCAAAGGGAGAGACAATCCTTGCCCTTGAAAACACTACATCCTATGAGAGTTATACAGCATATACACAAATAAATAAATACAAGACATATACAACATAAGCTCTTGGTTTACTGACCAAGCTGGAAAGGCTCCAATGTTGAGCTACATATCTGTTGCCTGAGGATCAAATTGACTAAATTCAGAAAAGTTCAACACTTCATTAATTGCAGGGTAATAAGTTTTTTAGCACCTGCAATTCCCAAAGACCCTCTGCTAGGTTACACATATATGTGTTATGTGTGATCTGTGTTGCTAACAAAGATACATACGCACACACCAATTCCTTCAATGTCTGAAGCCAGTCAAATACAGGGTTTTCTACAACAAAAATCTATATAAGTTATTATTACAAATGGATTCAAGAAGAGTTTAGATAATTTCAGATTTATATTATATTCACAATGATTTTAAGGTAACAAGAATATTTGAAATACATTCTAAACTTCTCAGACATAGAGACAAAATACGGACCTCAATGTCTGATCCACCACAACATTTCTAATTATGCCATCTCTTCTTCCCTTTCCTTTTTCCCCACTCTAAAGTCCAATGTGTCAGATATGTGGAATGCAGAGGGAGGGCTGCCATTTTGGAATAGGTCAGGAGAAGGGAGAGAGAACTATTATGGACGTAAGGGGAGAGGAGGGCACAAATAGGGCAACAGCTTATTTGACAAAGGTGGACTTTGCCATTAACCATAAGGAATGGCTTTTTTTGTTGGTGTCTCTCAGGAGGATAATCTCAGCATGGCAAGATCTTTAGGAATTATCTAGTCAGACTTTATTTCACAACACTAATTAAGCTAAACCCTGAGAGATTAAATGACTCACCCCAGATCACATAGCTAGTAGGTGGCAGAGTTTCTTCTTGAACCCAGGTTTCCATATTCCCCATGCAGTTTCTTTTTAAACCCTTAGCTTCCATCTTAGAATCAATACTAGATTCCAAGGGAGAAAAGCAATAAGGGCTAGTTAATGGGAGTTAAGAGACTTGCATAGGGTCACACAACTAGGAAGTGTCTGAGGTCAAATTTGAACCCAGGACCTCCCATCTCTAGAAATAACTCTCAATCCCCTGAGCCACCTAGCTCATGCTGCAGTTTTCTTTTAATTACCTCATGCTATCTCCTTATAAATCATCTTCAACAAAGGAAGGGTTTAGGGACAAAGAAGTTGTAAGTTCATGTTCTTCCCATTGGGTCTAAGAGGCTGTTGTACAGTTCAAAAGGAGGGACTAGAGGCTGTTATGTTTAAAGTGGGCTCTTATATTTATATGGGCAGAATTTATGCCTGAAACTCTGGAGAGTAAATTTGTAGTAGGGATAATAATTCTCAATTATACAGTAGATCTCCCTCCTGCCCCACTCTAATTCTCAGTTTCCAAGGTTTTGTTTTCTGAGCTTTCAGTTATTGGCAATCAACCTTGAATTCCAGGTGAAAGACAGAGGCTGGAAGAGGGCCTTTGCTGAATAAAGAGGGGTCCAGAACACAGTTCAAGTACATGTAAAGGCCAGAGACATACTCTGGCACCCAAACACATAAAGATGGAAGACAGACATGAGGACCTGTGGCCCAATGGGCACAGTGGGGCAAAGGTCTCCTCTCTTTTCACAAGAGTTCCAAGTAGGCAGTGGTTTGCCCAAATCAATGGTCTCTCTGACTTGGTTCTTCTGCTTTCATTTGGAGAGTTCTTTTTTTTAGGGTTTTTTTTTTGTTTTGTTTTTTTAATGAGGAATGAGAGGCTGCAGAGCACTTAGAGGAGAGGCAAGAATGGGAAAAGAGAGCACATATATCATCGATTGCTTATAACCTGATTTCAGCCTTCCACAATTTCAGCTATCCACAGTAGGTTGTGACATGTATCCATCCTCAGGCCCTCTGGTGTAACCTTCTAAGGCTTATAAAGCACTTTTCTCATAATCCTTATATAATATAGATTGTGCACATACTGATATGCTATTTTGCAGATAAGAGCATACACCTAGTGATCATCAGAATTTTTTGGAGAAAAATTGGGGGTATAGAAATTGATGTAGTAGCTCAATCCTGCTGCAAATAAGCCTGATTTATGCTTTCTGAACTATGTAAGGATGTTTTTTTGAGAGCCCTCAGATATTAGTTTGAACAGGTAGGCTTATGTATATGAAGCCTGTCTGGGGAGACCCTCTTCACCTTACTTGAAGGGTATGAAGAGGATATCTCTATAAAGGGGTGTAGCAGGCAGCAATGGATAGGTGCCAGTGGACAGATAAGGGATCTCTTTGGGGGTTAGAATTGACACATCTCCAGGACTTAACTTAAACACCTGGACCTCAAGAAAAACCCTTTCTGAACCCATCCCTGTCAGGGTAAGCCTGAATGACTGGCAGCCTTGGACTTTGCGTAGGGAAGCTTGACCAGACAGCCTTCCCCAATTCACTCTTTTCCCCTCTGCTTCCCAATATTCCCAGGAACATGCTGATCTGACTGCTGATAATAAGGGTTGGTTTATTGTAATTAAAAACTAGGATGGGTGAGGAATGTGGGAAATGCAGCCCTACTCTACCACAGCTTTGACCAGGAATTCTCCTACTCCCTCTCCTATATCTGATGACTAAGCTAAACTAACAAATTAAATTGGATGATAAATGGTCTCTCATGAAATGCAAAGGACTAGACAGAGAGTCTTTGTGGTTGGCTCAGTGGCTGCCTGGTCTACAGACCCCTTTTAGCCACTGGCAAATGTCAGAACTCTTCTTTGATGGTTGAAGTGGAAATCAAGAACAACGACAGGTATCTGGGTATGGAGATAGCCAGGGAAACCTTCAGATAGCCGCAGCTAAATCCAGAGGTCCCGCAAAAGTCCTCCTTTCTACGGAGTCTCGAGACAAAGACCCCCTCCAAGGTTCTTTTTTTCCCACAAGCCTCTGCTCCTCCTCTCAACTGCTGCTCTTGTCAATCACATACCTTTTTAGCATTCCAAACTGTCCTTTGCAAACTTTTCCTTACAACTAATATAGATAATTTTGAAGGCAGCTCTGAGTGCACAGGTAAATGTCTCCCTAGAATGTTCTTCACTACAAAGATACCCTTGTAACAGTTTTTACAAAGCTCTCCCCTTATTTGTATGCTATGGGGGAGGAGGGGAGGGGAGGATCAGCAATTCAAAGTACCAAAAAGTCTAATTAAATTTAAATTATTTAAGTAAATCACTACCCCATATTTAGAGTATAGAATAAATAGGGGGCCTTTAAAAAGAGTGATCAGTTTGTGCTGCTGAAAAAAAAATGTTAGGCACCTAGTCATGTAAGAGTGGTCATCAGATGCCCTCTAATATAGAAAGGCAGCATGGTGCAAAGGGAGAAGGGGCATTGGACTCTAAAGAGCATCAAACTTAGATCAATTCAATGGCTAATCTTGGTTTCCAGATGACTGATGATTGAATATACATCTTCTCTTAGTAGAGAGGTGGTAGACTACCAATGTTCCATGAGGCATGTGTTGTCAAAGAGAGTTGATTTTGCTAAACAGCATTTCTTGGATACCTGGAAGACTTTAATGAGGAGGGGGGTATTATATTTAAATGTCAGGTTTTTAAAATATTGATAAACATTTCCTATCCACTCCCTTCAAAGACCAGAAGGGAGAGAGGAAAGGAGGGAGGAAATAGAGGAAAAGAGAGGGAGGGAGGGAAGGAGGGAAGAGGGAGAGGTAGGATGAAAAGGAAAGTAGGAAAAGAAGGAAGAGGAAAGGAAGAAGGAAAGAAGGAAGGAAGGAAGGAAGGAAGGAAGGAAGGAAGGAAGGAAGGAAGGAAGGAAGGAAGGAAGAGGAAGGGAAGGGAAAACAGGGGAAGGGAAGGAAGAAAGATAAAGATAGAAAGAAAAGAAAGAAAGAACATTAGACTTGGGCTTAGAATCATGGCAGTGATGGCACTGGTATGACAAAAGTTTCCATTGCACAACTTTCCTGTGACTTAAATATAGTATTCTTGGTATTGAAGTATCACTAGTAAAGCATTGACCTCCAGCATATTTATACTAACAAATTCATAAAACTCTTCACTTTCTAGTCTTCACTTAATTTCTGTGTTCCTGATGACCTCTTTTGTGAGGGAAGGAGCACTATGCAAATGTGAGCTCTTATTATTTCCAGGTCTTCCACTGCTTATTTCTTCCCTTTACATACAGCCCATTTATCTGTTCCAGCCTAAGTGAGAAGCCCATTCAAGCAATTCTCTTCAGTCAAAATAATCAAACCAGTTCTGTAGTCTTTAACAGCTAATAGATTTAATATTTTCATACTTAAGATTTCATATTTCCAGAAGAACTATTTCTCAAGATTTTATCAACATTTAACTAAATTTTCCTGAAGCCCATATGTTTGCAATAAATGTAAACTTGAATCGAAGGATTAATTCACTTGAATTCAGCTGTGCTACCTTGTTGCCCTAATACTAATGAGAAGGTTTTGGCTCTTGGCATGCACTCAGATTGCTTGGGCTTTAAATATCATTAAAATGTTTCCATGACCTAAGCATAAATGGAAGTACTCAATAGCTAAGAGGAAACAGAGCAATTCAATTAAATTCAATATTTGTTTTCAATCCAGCTAACATTTGTCAAACAACTACTCTTTGTAATGCACTATGCTAGGGATATAAGGATAAAATGATGTGCAATCTCTGCCCTTAAAGAGTTTATAATAATAGAAATAACAGCTCACCTTTCAGGTCACAAAGTGTTTTCCTTAAAATAACCCTGTCAATAGTAAAACAGAATTGTTTTTTGCTTTCGTTTTGTTTTTTTAGGGGAGTTGAGGGAATACCCTCTCCCAATGCAGATCATTAAATTATCCTCCTCCTCCTCCTCTCAATCCACTCAGGCACCCAGCTGCCCCCTCCCCCTTTCTTCTTTATTAATTGTATCTCCTGGGTTTAGCACAGAGCCTATAGTAGGCTCTTAATAAATATTTATTAGGTATTGAGCAGCTAGGCATAGTGGATAAAATGATAGGCCTGGAGTCAGGAAGACTCATCTTGCTGAGTTCAAATGTAGCCTCAGACATTTACAAGCTATGTGACCCTAAGCAAGTCACTTAATCCTGTTTTGCCTCATTTCCTCATCTGTAAAATGAGCTAGAGAAGGAAATAGCAAACCACTCTGCCATCTTTTCTTTCTCTTCTCTCCTCTCCTCTCTTCTCCTCTTCTTCCCTTACCTTCTGTCTTAAAATCAATAGTATGTAGTGGTTCCAAAGTAGAAGAATATGGGGTTAATGGTGATTAAATGACTTGCCCAAAGTCACAGAGCTAGGAAGTGTCTGAGGCCAAATTGAACCTAGGATCTCTTGTCTCTGGACCTGGTTCTAAAGGTACCGAGTCCCCTAGCTGCTCCTACCCCCCTTTTTCAATGAATTAAATGTAGGCTTCATAGTCACTTTCTCCATCTGAACTTATACCAGAGGGCTTCAACACCCTTATTTTCAAATTATCATTTATTTTGTTAAATATTTTCTGTTTCATTAAAAATTTTTTTAACTTTTATTTAACACACATTTTTTTGAATTCCAAATTTCCTCCCTCCCTCCTTCCCCTCCCCTATTCATTGAGAAGGCAAGCAGCATGCTATCAATTATACATGTAAAGTCATGCAAAATTCAACATACATATTGATGTTGCTTCAACTACCCTGACCACTGAGGACTACAGTAAAAATAATTAGAAAACCTCTCTGTCCCAGATCTAGGGAATGCTCTCCCACAGAGTAAGTCCTGGAAGCAGATGAGTGGTTATAAACTTACAGAAAATGGTATTGAAGAACATATGACAACGCCCTTTCCCTTGCAAGATGGCCAAGTACAACCTGACTACTCGCACCTCTCAGTTTTTAGACCATCATCTGGCCTTCCCACTGATTGAGTTTCTCTCAGTCAAAGAGATATATAATGAGAAGGAATTGCTTCAAGAAAAATTGAATCTTCTTAGTGATACAAAGGTGATTGACTTTGCAATGGATGTATATAAAAACCTTTATTCTGATGATGTTTTACATGCTTTACGTGAAAAAAAGACAGACTGCTGTTGCACAACTAAAACAACTACAGGTAGAAATGGAGCCAGTTGTCAAGATGTTTGAAGATACAGAAACAACAAGGCAAAGGCAATCTACCAGGGATGGTTGGATGCTGTTTGACTACCTGGCCAACAAACATGATTTTAGGCAAGAATATTTAGATAATCTTAGACATGCAAAATTCCAATTTGAATGTGGCAACTATATAGCAGCAGCAAAGTATCTCTACTTTTTTAGAGTGTTGGTCCCTTCTAGTGATAGAAATGCTTTAAATTCACTGTGGGGAAAACTAGCATCTAAAATTTTAATGCAAAATTGGGATGTTGCCATGGAAGACCTTACAAGATTGAAAGAGACCACAGATAATAATTTTGTCAGTTCTCTACTCCAGTCCCTTCAAAAGAGAACATGGCTAATTCATTGATCTCTATTTGTATTCTTCAACTACCTGAGAGGTTGAGACAACATTATTGATCTCTTTCTTTACCAGCCACAGTATTTTAATCCAATTCAAACTATGTGTCCACATATCCTCCACTATTTGACTACTGCAATCATAACAAACAAAGATATTCTAAAACAAAGACAGATATTTAAAGTACTAGACAAGGTGATTCAACAGGAGTCCTATACATACAAAGACCCTATAACAGAGTTTGTTGAATGTTTGTATGTTAACTTTGACTTTGATAATGCCCAGAAAAAGTTAAGAGAGTGTGAATCGGTTCTTGTGAATGGCTTTTTCCTGGTGCCTTTCTTTGAGGAATTCATTGAAAATGCTTGACTCTTCATTTTTGAGACTTTCTGTCAGATCCATCCATCAGTGTATCAGCATTAGCATGCTGGCAGATAAGTTGAACATGACTCTTGAAGAAGCTGAAAGATGGATTGTCAATTTGATTAGAAATGCCAGGCTTGATGCCAAGATCGACTCCAAACTGGGCCATGTGGTTATGGGTAACAATGTAGTTTCACCCTATCAGCAAGTGATTGAAAAAGACAAAAAGCCTTTTTTTTTTTCAAAACCAGATTTTGGCCACGTAATTGAGAAAAAAAAACTTAATCAGAATAGCAGGTTAGAGGCTCTTCACTGGACTATTCAAGACTGGTTCTACCAAAATACTTTGGAAGAGGAACATATTGAAAAATTCTCATTTAATTAAATATATATGTATATTAAAAGAAAAGAACATATATAGGGAGCAAAGGGGTAAAGACAACTCTATTGTAGAGCTACAGGGTTTTTAATGTCCTTTCTTTTTCCAGAGGGATCTCATGAAATTTACTTTGGGTCTGGCATCAATGATGAATGAGTTGCTCTGCTACTCAGCTGGGATGAATCTTCAAGCAAGCTGATCATTTACAGAGCAGCAGCTCCATGCCATCGTTGGCACCTGCGGGGTAGAGCTGGGCTTTGCCACTAGAGCTGTTACTTAGTAATTATGCAGGGGCAGATGGCCTTCAGCTGCCAGACTAAGGGGGACATTCCCTTAGCCACAGGGCATGAAGTCAGGAAGGGTCAATCTGCCAGCTCTCTTCAACTAGAGAGTTTTAACGCTCTTATAAGGCCACTGACCTTCACCCTAGTATTGACAGAAAACTCTGCTCTTTGAGTCTCTTAAGCCTTCAGCTCTGAGGTTTGTTATTTCCAGACAGGAAATGGGGAAATTCTAGTCTCCCTTGCTCCCTCAGTGAGAGAGTCTACATTTACTTATAGTGACCCATCAGATATACTTCCCAGATTCCCTTTGGGATCTTTTGCAGATGAGCAGCTCCCAGCTCAAAATAGGTGACAAGTTCGTTGTTTCTGCCTTCCTTTTCATATGCAGTTAAACTGTTCAATCAGGTGTGGAGCAGAGGTGACAAATCCTCAGCAGGCAGGAAAATCCACAAAATTCTTTTCTTCTTAAAGGTTTATTTATTTATTTACCAATTACATGTAATAACAATTTCAACATCAGTTTTACAAAATTATATGATCCAAATTGTCTCCTTCCCATCTTCCCTACCCTATCCTGGAGCTGGCAAGCCTACAAAATTCTCCTGGGGAACAGGATTAAAACGTAATTGGAAATGTTTAATAAAATAAAATAAATAAATATAAATATGCCATATTTATATTTATAAATAAATATTTAAAATAAAATAATAAAATAAAAATGCAGTACATGGATAATGTTGGTTTTTGATTTTTCTGTCAATTTGCTTTCTATTTTATTTCAGTGGCGTGTAGTACTTCCTTTACATCCAAAATGGATTCTCTTTACATTTCAAGGCTTTTGTCCTTTCCAGCCTATAGCTTTGCTAAAAATAGAGTCCATCTTTCTAAGTACATCTCCAGTATTTGGCACAGTGCATCACACATAGTAGGACTGAATAGGTGCATGCTGTGGAGAACTAGGTGGCACAAAGCACAGGGCCTCAAGTCAAGAAGACCTGAGTTCAAATGTGACCTCAGATTCTTACTCCCTATATGGCCCTGGGCAAATAATTTAACACTCAGTTAAGGGTCAAGCTGTTTAGGGATGTCTTGTTCATCAGGAAGGAACCATGTTTCAGTGAGTTCCATAAAATGAGTGGAGGGAGAGAAGAAGAGAATTAATATGAAAAAAAAGTTTGTTAATTATGGAGTAGGATTATCTACCTAGATGCTTTCTAGATCCCAGTTACTAGACCTAGGTGGTTCTAGACTACTCTAAGGGAAAACAGACTAATGGAAAACTAAAATGATAGAAATAATGTGACCTAATGAATATATGTTGAATAAGAGATGTTAATATTACTATGAATACGATAGGACTATTTTATTTGTTATATTTATTATTATTTGTTGTTCAGTCATTTTAATAATGTCTAACTCATCATGACCCCATTTGGGGTTTCCTTGGCAAAAATCCTGGAGTGGTCTGCCATTTCCTTCTCCAGTTCATTTTACAGATAAAGAAACTGAGGCAAACAGAGTTAAGTGACTTCCCCAGAATCACACAGGTAGAAATTGTCTAAAACTGTATTTGAACTCAGAAAGAAGAGTCTTCCTGACTCCAGGCTTGGCATTCTATTTACTGTGCCACCTAGAGTTAGAGAACCTGAGTTCAAATCCCATTTCTGATGTTAACTACCTTTTAGTCTTTCCCAAATAGCTTAATCTCCCTGGATTTTAGTTGCTTTCTATGTTAAATAAGAGTTGGACTAAATGACTTCTGAAGTCCCTTCTAATCCTAGATCTACAAGTGAGGTGGCACAGTGGGTAAAGTACTGGGCCTAGGGACAGGAAGAATTTTACAAATTCAAATCCTCAATTCAGACTCAGACTTATATATTTCCTAGCTATATGGCCCTGGGCAAGTCACTTAGCCTCTAACAGTCTCAGTTTCCTTAACTGTAAAATGGAGATAACAACACCTATCTCCCAGCATTGTTCTGAAGATCAAATGAGATATTTGTTAAACCCTTAGCATAATGCCTGGCACATAGTAAATATTTAATAAATATTTGTTTCCCCACTCTTCTCTTTTCCAAGCTAAAGATTTCAGTTCTTTCAACTAATCTTTATATGATATGGATTCAAACCTCTTCACTGTGATTATTATCTTATCCTAGGTGATCTCCAAGTTTGCCAAAATCCTTTCTACACTGGCATTCAGACCAGAAGACCATGCTTCAGGTGTGTTCTGACAAGGGCAGAGAGTACAGAAACTCTATTACCTCTAATATGTCTATCTCAGTGCAGCCCAAGGTCATTTGAGATTTTCTGGCTGCCATATCACATTGCTGACTCATATTGGACTTGGCCTCTACTAAAACTCCCAGACAAATTTTGCCTGACTGTATTTTTTCCATCTTATAATTGAGAAATTCTTCTTCTCCTCTTCTTCCTCCCTTTCCTCTTTTCTTTTTTCTTCCTTTCCTCCTCTTCTTCCTCCTCCTTTTTTTCCCCCCTAATTCATCTCAGTGAGATTTCACCCCTTTTTGATGTGGTTCTAGCCTATCAAGATATTTTTGGATCCTAACAATATATAGGATAACTAGAGGAGAAATCCTATAAATAGGATAAATGGGAAATAATTAAGAAAAAGAAGGCACTAAAATTAAGAGAGATTGCAACAGATTTCCTGTAATGGATTTTAGTTGAGACTTAAAGGAAGTTAAGGAAACTAGGAGGCAGAGATGAGGAGGGAGAGAATACCAGGTATAAGTGAAAGCCAAAGTGGAGAAGGGGGAGAAGTTAAATTGTGAAAGACTGGACACTGGTATATCTAATGCTATCTGACTGTCTTCATGAAGAATGTTCATGATGATATAGGCATGAAGCTTTTGCATCATCTATAAGGCTTCGACCTCATTTATTTCTTAAACTTATCTTCAGTATACAAAAATAAACACTTTTCATTATTTCAGGCATTTCTTATGCTTCACTTTGGCTAATGATTCTAAATTTAAATGACTGTCCTAAAGAAAAGGTTCATCTTTGTAATACCAATATTCTATATGTGTTGTTGCTTGCCATGAGTCATAGAACTCTATAATTTTGGAAGAATTAAAATGATTTTTGTCTAGAGGACAATAGAGAAATTTTTAGTAGGTGTGAGCAGGCTGCAGCATATAACAAAATTATAAAGAAGAACTAGAGTAAAGGAATCAAAGGGATCACAGAAAAATAATTGAAAAAGAAATGGATTGGTCACATAGTGAAAGTAAAGGACAACTAATAACTACTCACCTGCTCCACTGTTATCCTGGAGTTGTCAGGAGAAGCCAAGAAAAAATTCCCAGCACATTGGGTGAATGCCTTGTAGCAAGTTTTTGGAAGGACATAGATAAGAGATGGACTGGCTGGGGAGGTTTATGTGAGTTGTGATTTGGAAGGGACATCTATCTTGATGATATTGATCACAGATCCATTAAAGTACATATCATTTGTCATACAAATTAGTACTGGCTTTTCATTCCTAAAATACATTAGAAATAGCTAATTAATTCAGGTTGGGTTCAAATAAAAATAACAATAAAATTAATAACAAGCTATGGTGCAAATTATAATACTTTGTTTTTCAATATGTGAATGCAGTGAGTTAATGGATTCCCAAACCTCTCTGAAAGGCTTTTATAATTTTTATAACAATTGAATCCTTTCACTTTATGTTCTTGTTCAGCTTTGATTGAAAGGAACTCCTTTCCCAGTCTTGCCTGAAATCTCTCTTCCCTTGACTTCCTCATTCTTTGCCTCAGATTCATTTTTTTCCCCCACTTCTGGGCGTTTCTTTCCCCTTTTTCTCATACTTTTTCTCTTTCCCTCTCTTGTCTTTTCTCCCCTCACTTCTTCTATCTCTCATGTATTTTTTTTAAACCCTTAACTTCTATGTATTGACTTATAGGTGGAAGAGTGGTAAGGGTGGGCAATGGGGGTCAAGTGACTTGCCCAGGGTCACACAGCTGGGAAGTGGCTGAGGCTGGGTTTGAACCTAGGACCTCCTGTCTCTAGGCCTGACTCTCACTCCACTGAGCTACCCAGCTGCCCCCTCATGTATTTTTTTAATGTTGTTTCGCTTTTTTTTTGTGCAATTCTTATTCTTGTGGAAATATGAACATTTGAGGTCTTGTACCTAAAGACATTCACTGGTCGTAATGCAAGCCAGCCCTTTTAAAATGTATAAAGTAGATGAAGCTTCTTCTCTAATTCCTACCTGCCCCACCCCCAATCTCTGGCTGTTACCTCCCCATTCTGTGATCTTTTTACCCTTAACTCCCACATTGTTACCATCTTCCTAACCTCTTCAGGGTCCTGATGCTCTCTACAAATTGATTAAAAATCTAATAAACTCAGAGTCTCAAGTTCATCGTGATGTCATTATTTGATAATTAACTTGTGTTTTAAGGTGTGTTTTTTTTAATTGTGAAACCTAGACTTCTAAACATTTCATCAGAGAAAAATGTATCTGAAGATAACTTCTTAGTCTCAATGAAGGAAAGTGACTAGAACCATTCATTATTGACCTCTGAGTTTTCTCTCAGTTTTGTCAGTAAACTGAGAGCTAGGGAGTTCCTGAAATGGGCATTTTATGGGTTTCCTACCTGAAAAAATGGATTTCAGCAATAAGAAGTTCAGTCTTGTAGAGAGATCTATGATGGGAAACTAAATGGAGTGCTTGACCTTTGAGAAGCTGATCATGGGAGCCTGGTCAGAGTAATTGCAGGGCCACATGGTTTCTATTAAAAAAATAAACAAACACCAAAAAACACCCAGGAAGTAAGAAGCCAGTCTAGGGAAAAGAGGTAGAGAAACTAAGCCCCATAAAAAGGACAAGATCATCCATTATAGTTTCTTACCCTCTATCACCTGCACCTTTACTCCATCTAAATAATTAATGAAATGATCAGAGTATTTACAGACTTACTTTTGGAAGGAATATTAAAGATTATCTAATTCAGCCCATTCATTTTTACAGATGAAGAAACTAAGATCTTGAGGGGTTAAGGGATTTGTCCAATATCAAACATATAGTAAATGATGAAGTCAGGAAAACTTGTGTGGAAATTTGTTTTCCTGGAGTCTTTTATATCATTCCTTTCTATACCTCTCAGGAGATAATCTGTCTTCCTACTGTTTATCAAGAAAATGGAGACTTATCCTTAATAAACTTCTTCCCTCCCCAACTTCTCTCACCTCAAAACCCCACTAATATTGTCCCTTATTCTGTTCTAATCTTGGAGACTCCTTACTAAGGTCATCCCTACTACATGTGCCCTTACTCCCTTTCTCTCCCCTCCTGCCCCCAATAGTCTTCTTTTCACCATTTTTTGGCTCCTTTCTTCTTTTCTTCACACATGCCCATGTCTTTTACTTCCTTAAAAAAATCACATTTGACCCTAACACCACTGAAGGTATTGTCATCTATCACATTTTATTGCCAAATTCCCATGAAGCAGTCACTTGTATTAAATGAATTTTTTTCCTTTCCTTACACTCATTTTTCAGCCTTTGCAATCTGTCAAATCCCATGACTCCACTCAACTGCAGTCACTCTCTCCCCGATGTTATCATATTTCAATTGTTCAATAATAATCCTTCAATACATTTTGTATGGTAATACATGTATAACTCAAATCAGATTGCCAACCAGCATGGGGAAGGGAAGGGAAGGGAAGAGAGGGAGGGAGATAAGTTCTATCATGAAATTTAGGAAAACTTGGGTGTAAATTTGATATTACATGTAATTGGTAAATATATATGCATATATATTTTAAAATAGTAATCTTTAAATAATGTCTCACTTGTTCAATGATGATTTTTTTCTCGGACCTTATTCTTCTTTATCTCTCTACAACATTTCACTTTGCTGACCACAACTTTTTCCTAACCCTTCACTTATCACTGATTATTTATGGCATAATTCATTTCTTCCCTAAATACTGTCTCTCTTCTAAGTTTAATCTGCTTCTATAGATTTATCATCACTATGAAGATGACTCTTAGATTTATATATCAAGCTTCAATTTCCTAAACACTAATCTCATATTAATAACTGGAGGTTCTCTATGCATCTCAAACTTATCATGTACAAAATGGAATTCATTATTTGTTGTTGAGTTGCTTCAGTCATGACTGACTCTTTCTCATCCCATTTGGGGTTTTCTTGACAAAGATACTGGGGTGGTTTGTCTTTTCCTTTTCTGGCTCATTTTACAGATGAGGAAACTGAGGCAAACAGGGGTAAGTGACTTGCCTAGGGTCACACAGCTAGTAAGTATCTGAGGCCAGATTTGAACTCAGAAGATGAGTCTTCCTGACTCCAGGATCTAACCATACTCTATTCACTGTGCTATCTAGCTGTCTCCTCATTATATTTTCTCTTAAATCCACTCTTCTTCAAAATGTAGTTATCCAGATTCTCAATCCTTACTCTTACTCCTTCCTCTAGCCCCTATATCCAATCAGTTACTCTGACCCTATTTCCACAATATCCTTCTATTCCTTTCTGACTACACTAGGTCAGGTTCTCATAACTTCTTTCCTTGACCATTGCACTACTCACCTAACTGGTCTCCCTGCTTTTTTAGTCTTTCAACAATCCAATCAATTATGCATAAGGCTGCCAAAATTATCTTAGTTAAGTACAGGTCTAACTATGTCCCACTCTTTGACAAGGCTAACCTAGTTGGTTTTTTTTGTTCCTATCTTCTTTCTCCCCTGGGAGCTTGCCCCTATCTTTTTCTAATTCTCGACTTCTATACTCACTATTTCCTTCTCTGCTTCTCACAAACACACATAGATCTCCCTTATCCATAAAAAAAATAGTCACTTGAATTCTGCCACCCCTCTCAAGCTATCATGCTACATTACTTTTCTTTTTCATGGTCAAGCTCCTCCAAAAGCTGTCTTATGTTTTATTGCCTCCACTTTTCTTCCCATTCACTTCTCAACCTATTACAACTGATTGCAACCCCTACTTACCCGAAACTGCTCTTTCCGAAGTTATCAGTCTTCATGTTTGACCTTCCTGTGTCTCCTGAGCTCTAGAACCACATTACCAGTCACCTCCTGGACAACAACTCTGCCTGGATGTCCCCTGGGCCCTTCCAATTCAACATGCCTAAAAAGGGCATTAACTGTTCTTCTAATCCCCCTAACTTTCCAAACACAGACATCCTTCAGTGCATTCCGATTTCTGATTCCCAGCCCACCTTCCTCCTTCAGTTTAAGCCATTTGCCTAGTTAATCAGTATCTTAGCATCAGAAGCACAGGCCATTGTATGTCTAATAATGCCACTCCAGAGGAGACTGCCCTAACTGGCTTGCCTATGCACCTGGCCTCTTGTCTTTTATGTTTATTAAGAGATTATAAGATTTTGGAAAACTTATATGGAAATTTGTTATTAAAATAAAATAAAGATAAAAAAATTTTTAAAATAAAAAGGAAATATATATATTTAAAAAAGAGAATATAAGCTCCTAGAAGGCAAACGTTTCACCTTTGTCTTTGTAATCCCAACACCTAATAACAAGGGCTGCTTTTAACCAATATGAAATAAGGTTGGATCAAATATATTTTATTTCTCCTTTAGATTGTAAGCTCCTTAAGGGCAGGGACTGCTTTTTTTTGTTTGTTTGACCTCCAATATTTATTATGGTACCTTATACAAGGTATGAAGATATTGGAGGTAGTTCGTGTTGGTACTATTCAACTGGAGAATGTTAGACTGGATATCAATCAATCAACAAACATTTATTAAGTGATATTAATGTCAAAAAACTTCTGTTCACTGCAAATATAGGTTACAGAAAAAATAAATACAAAATTATTTTAGTAGTGAAAAAGGAGGAGGTGGGGATAGGACTTAGTAACTGGAGGAATCAAGAAAGAAGGTAATACTTGGGCTTCAGGAAGATACATTTTTGTCAGAGCTATAAATTTAGTCTTGTATGTGGATGAGTACTGATGGTAAATGGAGGGAGTGTCTAGATTCGCCCCTTGTTAGCTTTCAATGGACCAGATCAGCTAATCACTCACCCACACCCCAGGGAAGACCTATGAGGGAATAAACTCAAAAAGGTTCCCAAACTGGCAAAGCTATAGTGGGGATGTTGAAGGAAGGTGTTGGGGTTCAGTTGTGACCCTAATGGGTTGGATCCCACCCTCAGAGCCAACACTGTTGAGACAAGTCTCCCCCACTCCTAAGTTCAAGTAGCTTTACCCCTCAAGATGGTCTTTGGACTTAGTCTTCTCCTCAGCCACAACATCGGTCTTCCTCCCCTCAAAGTAACAACCCCAAACTACCACTAATGAACTAATAAAGATTTATTATAAGGATGAGGGAAGTCAGGATAACAGGGTAAGGGATGTTTGAGGATTTTTGAAGAAGGAGGGTGCAGGGATAACTTCTCTATCAACTAGGAACTCCACAACAAGAGAGCAGTTCTGGTATCTTCTGTAGCTTTGACTCAGAAGCTCACTCTCCCTCCCCTCACAATATCCCATCCTTAACACTATCTAACAAACAGGGGAATAACTGCAAGGAAGGGGTATTAGAGGGATCAAGGAAGGGTCCCCCAAGGGCCTGCTCCCTCTGGAGTCTGGGCACTAACGCCAATTATGGAGCACAACTCTTTCGGTTTCTTCTTCATTGGCAATGAAGTCAGTAGAAAGGTTTTGCTGTTGAAATCTCCAGGTTATCCCTGAATTTTTTTTTTTTCAGAATTGCTAAAATTCCTGTCCAGAACTTTCCAGCCACCCACAACCATCCACTCCAAGCCCATCTGAGAGCTTGAATGTCCTCTCGGAAGTTTTTTGCAGTTGGTCGTTGGTAGTTTAGATTCTTCAGAATTTTCACCAAATTCCCTCCTTTACTGGCCCCTCCCAAACAGAATTCCATGGGGTCGGCTTTCAGTCCAATTCAAGATGAATGCTTAGTGATCCTTGATTTACCCCAAACCCACACTTACAGTCTTCACCCCAATGATTCTACTTCGGGGCAGATACTCAAAGAAACAGAAAACAGAAAACATTCGTAGTAGCTTTTAAGACAGAAAAAAGTGGGGGGAAAGTGGGTGCCCATCAGCTAAATAAATTGTGCTATGTGAATATAATAGAATATTATTGTACTGTAAGAATTCTATAAGAGGTTTAGAGAAAGACTTGTGTGAACTGATATAGGGTGAACTTAATCACAAAAACAATATATACACAAATGACTACAGCAAAGCAAGTGAAAAGAATAATGAGATAAAGTAGACTATTGTGTAATTGTAGTGATCAGTCTTTCATCTTTCATGAAGGAAAGATGAGAAAATGAACCTTTTCTTTTTGGATAGACTGATATGTGAAGTTAGCTGATTTTACTTGATTGCTATTATTGTTTTTCTGTCCTAAAAATAAGATTAGAAAAGAATGGAGAAAGAGCGAAGGGTGTACATAGGAGTGTTCTGAATAAGCTCCAACTAGAAAGCTAATTATTAAAAATTTTTATGTAAAGCATCTATACTTCAGAAATTGGTAAACACTACAAATAAAGGTTGATTGTTTTATTGATTGCCTAGTTTAAGAAAATGATAGGAAAGATTCTAATAATGCAGATTAAACTTAAAAGTATATCCTGCATGCTTTTTTCTTTTAAATTCAGATATCTAGTTATTAAGCTGAAATTAATTCAGCTATTCTTTGGAAGGACAAATACTGAAATTGAAACTTAAGATACTTTGGTCACATAATGAGAAGACATTGGAAAAGATCTTAATGCTGGGAAAGATTGAAGGCAAAAGAAGAAGGGGAGGGAAGAGGATATTGTCAAGGAAACAACAAACATGAATTTGGATAGATTTCAGGAGCTAGTAGGGGATAGAGGGGCCTGGTTTGCTAACGTCCATGGGGTGACAAATAGTCAGATGAGATGGAATGGCTGAACAACATTGTTAACAATATTGTTAAATATTTACCAACACACCTCCGATATATCTAGAAGTGACATTAAATCAAGCCAGAAAAAATATTTATAATTGAAAAATGTAAAATGAGGTTAGATCTGATTGACCTTTAAGGCTATTCAGAGGATCTTAACAGGACTACAAAGAGTAACATTCTACCATATACCCTGCAGTATACATATCGTATAGCATATTGGCAGCAATTGACATTGAACAAACATTTACTAAGTGCAATACACTATTATTACACCCTGGGTAATGTTAAATCCAAGTTACTATGAGAAACATACAGTGTCCTTCATGGGTTACATAAGAGCAAATAGCATAAAAATAGAAAATCCTCTCTGGACACAAAATATATAAGTTCTTTACATCTTTGATGTCTTTGCCATAATTCTGACATACAGAAATAGGCAAGAACAATCCAACTTCCTGTTTTAGGGGTAATGCTGACGTGACAGTTTGTTTGCTGTGTGTCCATGTTAGCAACAGCATGTAAACAAGGAAATAGGACTATGCCTGTCTGAAGGAAAAAGTAAAGTACATTTTTTACATGGTTGGCCAATGTACATTGAACACAATTCCATTATGTTATGAAACAAACTCTGCAAACTGAGGGAATCACAAGACTAAAGGATTTAAAGCTGGAAGAGGTTGTCAGAGGTCATTTAGTCTAATTTTCTCATTTGTAGATGAGGGAAAGAGACCAAAGAAATGAAGTGACTTATCTGAGGTCACACAGAAACTAAGTAAGGACATCAGGATCCAAACCCCAGAGAAGCACTTCGAAAAGTAAAAAATGCCATATAGACGTAAGAAATTAAAGGAAAGTTATTGTGTGATCCACTCCATGTAGTAAATCTGGGATTACATTAGATTTTAAAGTGTTTTGTACAAAAGAAGCATTTGATAAATACTTTGCACAAAAGAAACAATTGATAAATTTTAATTGAATTAAATGGAATCAAAAGCTTCTGATTCATCTGGGTTAGAGCCCAGAGTTTGGCCTGAACTTTATCTCAATGGTTTCATTCCACAGCTTAGCATAAATTTGTCACAATGTCATCCTTCTCTGGGTGATTAATGGCCCTTGTTCTCAGGCAATAATAAAGATATTTTTTATTACAAAGACAACAACAATAACAACAACAAACACCCAAACCTCTTATTTCTATCTGTTTAGAGGTGGCAACTGAGCATTGGTATGAAAAAGAGAAGGATGTTAATTCTACCCTTAAATAAGCTTCAATGCTGCTTAATTACTGTTATCAGGAATATAAAGATTACATAGGCAGTCTAGTTTGAACAGAACAATCCCCACATTGGGGACTGCCAAATTCCTTTCACTTATAAAGATTAAAGTTTTCCTGTATCATCTGACATTTGTCTACAGGAAATGAAAAAGTATGTATCCCGGAAAAATACTGTGAAGATGACTTTACTGGAGAAAAGATGGCATTGTGACAAATTTATCTACGGTTTTCATTGTAGCAGTTGAAATAACCAAGGCCAGATTATTGAATTTCTTTATGAAGAGAGTTGGGAAGCACCGAACTTTGAATAGAATAATAAGAACTGAAATTAGCTATATTTTAATGTGTGAGCAGCTTGGTGGAACAGTGGATGGAGAGCCTGGCCAAGAGTCAGGAGGACCTGAGTTTAAATCTGACTTCAGATGCTTATCAACTGTGTTATCTTATGCAATTCATTTAACTTCTTTTGCCTCAGTTTCTTCATCTTAAAATCAACTGCAAAGGAAATGGCAAAGCACTCCAGTATCTTTGCCAAGAAAACCTCAAACAGGGTCACAAAGAGTTGGACACGACTTAAAACAACTAAACATTCAATAGTAAAATGCCTCTCTTCATCTATCGTGGTCTTGTTCACTTGACCTTCATGTTCTATATCAGTGATGGGCAAACTACAGCCTGAGGGCCAGATGCAGCCCCCTGAAATGTTCTATCTGCTGCCTGACAATATTCCTAATCTGACGAATACAATGAGTAGGATACAATACAATGAAACTTCGAAAGAGTTGCCTTAGAAACAGACTGACAGATGAGCATTTCCTTTCCTTTGGCCCCCTCTTTAAAAAGTTTGCCCATCACTGTTCTAGAGTGTTATATTATATTATATTATATTATGTTATGTTATGTTATGTTATGTTATGTTATATACATTGAAAAATAACATGGTATAATGTAGGGGCATGTGTGGCTCTGGCAGCAACAACTTCAAATCTCTCTGGGGCTCCCAATATGTCAACCTAAAAAAAATAGAGAACCACTAAAGCAGTTTCAAAAGAAGAGATTTTTAATCAGGAATGGGGAAACAGTGCTCTAACTGCCTGCCACCATACAGAGCCAACATACATCATATAAAGCCATCAAACTCCACAGTCTGGTTTAAGCCTGCAGACCTCTCCTCAGAAAAACAGAATGTATAAAATAC
>NC_058130.1:375535892-375553237 GCF_016433145.1 Gracilinanus agilis
TTATTATGCATCTAAGAAAACTGAGGACCTGGCTGCCTCCCAAAGGCAAATGAGAAAACATTATGGCAAGAGAAGTACATAAACTGAAGTTTTTTAAAAGGCTAAAACAAAACGTTTTAAAACCTTAGAGCTAGATATCCAGGACCAAGAAAAGGTGTGGGTCTATTTTCCTGTCTCTAAACTATGTGCTTGAGATCCTGACCATCAGATACCCTTGTACAACCCAGTCAATCCCCTAAACCTCTTTCATCTAATGGGGGATAGGAACACATTATTAGGCCTGGGGTAGATAGGCTAAGTTGGTACCAGATGTGTCCCATGCCCTATCGTAGCACATGGGCAGACTTTTATTGTCCTCTTGTTCATGGTAGGCAGCATGGGTTCTGGCCCTACATAGTTGAGAGGGAGTACATTCAGTCAGCCTCAAGGTATGCCACTGTCAAAAACACCCCATCACCTCCCTCCAGCAGAAGGTCCTGGCACTTTCCCCTGTTCCTGGGAGGAAAAGATGAGTTCTTGTGCCACACCTGGAGGAATTACAGGGCAGATGAGGGAGATGCAATGATGCACTCCGTTTTTGTCATTTCCCCACCAAATGGAGCGAACTTAGCCTTGTTATTCTTGCTTTTTGTTTACTTTTATTTGAACTTTGTTTTCATTTTAAACAGTGGTTAAGAGGCTTTATTTAGACAGGTAGGGTACTTAAAAATAATAATGTTGACTATTGCTTTGAGATTTCCTCTACCCCGCAGGATTTTTCACCTCTTTTGGGGGAAGTGATCTGAAGTTTATCTCTGGCTAGAGTCCAACAGTGATTACCAAATGAGTTGAATTTGTCTGAATTGCCTTTTAATTCTAAAAGAATGCTTTTGTAGTTAACCATTGCTATCGTTATAAAAATGATCAGGACATCAGAAATACTAATAGTTAGCCTAGCAACAAAGCATAAATACAGCAAATCTGTCAGTTGTTCCACATTTAATTAAGCCAACTTTGGTGATAAGAGTAGTCATTGGTTAACTGCAAAGTGTATTTGAGTACCTATTGTGTGCAAAACATTGTGTTCAAAATGAGGGAAGGCATAAATGAAATAAGAGATACTTTCTGCCTTTACAGAACTTATATTCTAGTCAGGGATAAGATACTTTCAGATATAAAAGGACTATTAAGAAGTCATCACTCCCATCTGCTTGACTAAAATATCTCCCATGGAGCTGGGTATCCATATTCTCCCTCCAGTGGAAGAGACATTTTATGGCTCATCAATGAATGACTGGGCTTTGGAATAACACAATTTCTTATTAATCTCCATGAATTTTAGCTTTGAAATGACAGGGACTATCCCAGTGAGTATATATAGAGAAGATCCCAAGCCTTGCTAATGGTATCTTGCTAATGTGATTCTTTATTGGCATGACCCCACCCTCCTTGTCACTGGGGGCTATGTCAAAGTTGAATGATGACCACTGGAGGAGCCACTTCACTTTTTCTTCTCCTCCCACTGATCACAAGACTTGGGAATTTGAAAATCTTCTCTTAGGTAGTTAGGGAACTCCAGGTGGAGACTTAATAAATCAGAGGATGCAAGAAAAGTTTAATTTCTCCTTTTTAGGGCAGGCTCCCTTAGGACTGAAGCCAGTCCACCTGAACCCAGAGCTGGGAACCTTTTGTGGGAGCGGATCCTCCCTTAGTAGTGGGACATATAAGTTTAAGTTCATAACAGAGGTGCAAGATCCGAGGAGGAAAAGGTCACTCATGAATAGAATGATTTCTAACTGCCAAATTCTGTGGCTTGAAATAACCTGTTGATTCTGGAAAACAAGAGCTTGTTAGCAGTAATGCTTTAGGCACAATCTACCACTCTTTGTTATTTTTGATTCATATTTCCAGATCAAAGACTCCCCTAACCCATAATATGGAGAATGTGTTATCTGATAAGAAACACTCTAATTTTTAAATGTTTTTGAAATATTTTTCTATGGTTACATGATTCATTTTTTCTCATTCCTCCCTTTCCTGTCGAAATTTTTAAAATAACAAACTCTTTGTTTCTTAGAAACAAGAATACCCTTTCTTCTTTAGTTGTTTCCTCTAATGCTCTACTTCACATGTGTACTTTTTCTTAAGAGTAGAACAGGATAGAGTTTGGAACTTATCACTGTCATTCCCTCATTAGCCAAAGTAGTTGCTGCTAACCAATATCATGTATTTCATCTCTTGATGTTTAAGGGGAGCTATGCTGAAAAATAAAGGGAAAAGCCTAATAATCTCCCATAAAATAGGTAAATATATATCTTTTGGTACTAGTTTTGTTTTGGGTATTACTGATTTTTTAAAATAATTTTTATTTTTTAGAACAGTTATCATGGTTACATGATTCATGCTCTTACTTTCCCCTTTACCTCCCAAACTCCTCCCCCCCCCATAGCTGATGCACATTTCCACTGGTTTTAACATGTGTCATCAATCAAGACTTATTTCCAAATTGTTGATAGTTGCATTGGTGTGGTCGTTTTGAGTCTACATCTCCAATCATGTCCGCCTCAACCCATGTATTTAAGCAGTTGCTTTTCTTCTGTGTTTCCTCTCCTGTAGTCCTTCCTCTGAATGTGGGTAGTGTTCTTTTCCATAAGTCCCTCGGAGTTGTCCTGGGTCATTGCATTGCTGCTGAATTTTTAGTGCAGGCAAAAATGAAATTATTTCCATAATTGGGGTTTGATGTTTGTGATTTTTGGGCTTTTTTATTTGCTATTATAAATTTTGGCTTTGTCGAATTTTGAGCAAAAACACATAGCAAGTATTTTTCACAAAATAATTTAAGATTCAGACAAAATCAAAGGAAATTTTCATATAATTATCTAGCCAGTTTTATAAGGGAATCATCAAACCATCACATTACCATGTTGAACAGTTAAAGGTTTATAAAACAAGCTACTTTGAACATTCTTGCACTTCTTCTTGTTCTGGTAATAATTTGGGGAATTGGCTTTTATACATACAGGTAATTCCCCATCATGCTTCTGTCTGCCAAGTGACCTGGACAGCCAAGTAAACTTTTAAACTGTGACCTTAGTTACAAATTTATTATCTAGTATTGTTTGGTAATGTTTAAGCCTTAATAGGCATGTAAGTCTGAATTCATGCTGTGCGGTTCAATGTGTGTGTGTGTGTATACATATATATATATATATATTCTATAATATATTTTATTAAAAGGTAAAAGAATGGTTATTCACTGGTGTGACAAAGGTTGTAGTTTGGTCAGATTCTATCAGAGCCTTTCCCAACTGATGTAGGTGCTACCACCCTCTTGGACCCTATTTACTGCCTTGACTGATCCTGCTTCCTGGGCAAGGTGAGCCACTGGTCAGAGCCATCATTCACATGATCAGTTTCTAGACAATCCTAAAAAGCAAGGACAGAGGACAGGAAAGTCACTGTATAGATTCTATTTGTCCTTCCCACAGGGAAGGGCTCTTACAGCAACTGATTTTAAGAGCCCTGAGCAGAAAGCAAATGCAGTGTAAACCAAAGGGGTGGCAGGTATATCACAGGTCTATGGAACTCCAAAAGTAGACAGAAGAAGTCTCATTAGGCTTTATAGGAAGAGAAGGACATGCTGTCACTGTGGCCTGTCCAGTTGGTGTGGATAAAGTGTCCTGGTTTGGCTAAGAGTTCATTTGTGTTAGCCCTGAGGTAATCTCTCTGAGCCTGGATCAGGTTGTTAGGTAGCATCTCCTGTCTGTAGCCATTGTAGAAGATTAAAAAAATTTATTTTATTATTATTATTAAATATATATACATATATTTAAATGCATTATCTTCCATCTTAGAATCAATACTGTATATTGTTTCCAAGGCAGAAGAGCAGTAAGGGCTAGGTAATGGGAGTTAAGTGACTTGCCCAGAGTCATATAGCTGGGAAGTGTCTGAGGTGGGATTTGTACCCAGGACCTCCTATCTTTAGGTTTGGATCTCAATCCACTAAGCCGCCCAGATGCTCCCAGTTCAATATACTCTTAATTCTAGCAAATTTGCAATTCTAAAAATGATGAATTATGGTGTCCATATTATTCTGATTCTAACCATGAATCATTATCGATTTTGAATTTTTTACTAATAGTTGGAAAAGGAGAGGTACATTATATGCAAATGATAATGAATTGCTAAGCATTCTAAAAAATAAGAACAAGAACAGAATAAAAAGGAGAATTGGGTTCAGAAATGCAATCATAATTGAAAAGGGATTTTTTGGAAATTGCAGACTAATTTATTTGAAAGAAAAGGCTTCTGAAAGAATCCTAGATGGAAAGAAAAAAATTTTATTTTAAATACATGAGTTCCTGGGCCAAAGCTAGACTTTGAAGGGGCCAGAATAGGTTATCCACTAAGGGACTCTAGAGAGTAGGGGTCAGCAACCTTTTTGGCCGTGAGAGCATAAACACATGTGGAAGGAGGAGGCTGAAGGCTGAAGGCCCTGGAATATGGGGCGGGGGCTGAAGGCCCCCTTGGGGCACATCCTGGGGCTCTGCCCCGACTGGCAGGTCAGGAGGTGGAGCCAGATATGGCTCGAGAGCCATACATTACCGACCCCTGCTAGAGAGATTTCCTTTCCTTTCCATCAAAAAAATATATTTCTCCCTGAAAATTCCATTAGTGATTTATCTCTTCCCCTTTTCTCACTCCTTTGGTCCTTTTAATAAAGGCAAAAATTCCTGGGTAGAAAATACCATATCTTTCTAAGATATGAGAATCCATCTAAACGACAATAGAGTAGGAAATTTTGTGAAAATCCTGGAGACAGAGAGAGGCAGACAGAAACAGAAAGAAACAGAAGGCAGTAGAGATACACAGAGATAGAGACAAAGAGGCAGAGAAATACACAGAGACAAAGCCTTCTGGCAGGAGTTTGGTGAGAGCTGGAAGCCAGAAGATCAGGATCTCTCCTCTCCTGTGTGAGGAACCAACCTCCACCAATGAAGATAGTTTATGCAAATAACCTTTGAGTGATGGGTTACGTAATGTAAAGCCAAGGCAAGAGACCAGACTAGACAGTGTCTCCCCAGTATTTGCAGTTTTTTTTTTAAGTTTTAATAGCTTTTGGGACTCCCATATAAAATGTGTACATTAGTGGGGCATATTTTAGTGATTCAAAAGGAAGAATAAAAATGTGACTTTAACAGTTTGATTTGGGATGAAAGAAGGGGAGACATAATTATAGAACAGGGCTGTCTGAGATGTAACAGAGCAAGTTTAACAGCATTCCAATCTTTTTTTTTTTTTTTGAGGAACCTAATTTCAACCTCTTCTGAGGGTGAAAAATTCTCTAGAATGTCTCAGAGATTTTTTTCCCATTCTCTGCATTAGTTTCTCTCATGGGCTTAGCCCTGGCAATGTTATTTTTTTAGGATAAAATGCTGGGCTTGGAGTCAGAAAGACCTGAATCCAAATCTAACCTAATTTTGTGACTGAAGAAAGTCACTTAACCCTTCTCAGTTCAGTTTCCTCAACTGTAAAATGGGAATGAAAATAGCACTTATCTCACAGGGCTGTTGTGAGGATCAAATGAGAAAATATTTGTAAAGCATTTAACACAGTGACTGTCACATAGTAGGTGCTATAAAATGTTTATTCTCTTCCCCTCATATTACAATGTTAATAATCCTTTAGTAGCAGTGGATAGTTTTAGAGCATTTATTTCACTGTTCTACTGTTGATGAATGCTTAGTTAAAAAACAGAATGGGCAATGAGGAAGCTATTATTATGGAAAATAATAAGTAAAAATGGAGCCTGTTAAGAAAATTGTCAGTAATAAAGCACCAGTTTAGAGAATCATTTTTCAGTCTTATCTGACTCTTCATGATCCCATTTGGAGTTTTCTTGGCAAAAATACTGGAGTGGAAATTTACTATTTCCTTCTCCATCTCATTTTACAGATGAGGAAACTGAGGCAAACAGGATTAAGTAACTTGCTCAGAGTCATATAGCTAGTATCTTGAGACTGAATTTGAATTCAGGTCCTCTTGACTCTATACCTAGAACTCTATCCATTGTGCCACCTAGTTGCTCCAAATACTTTATTCTGCCTGATGCTAAATTCTTAGACTTAAATTTTGGACCTATCAAGATATCCACCATTTCCTTTTACTTTACCTACCTATTCAGTCTCTCACACCCATTATTCCTCCTGAACTCTGACTCTCATTACAAATGGTAGTCACCACACAATGACCCAACCATTTTAGAGATCAATCTGGAATTATGCCCCCAAAGTTATAAAACTCTATATACTTTTTGACCCAACAATACTCCTAATGAACTTTAGTTCCTAAGATGATCAAGGAAAAAGAAAAAAAAACCCTTTTATGTTCTAAAATATTTATAGCAGTTCTCTTTATGGTGGCAAAGAACTGGAAATTGAAGGGATGCCCATCAGTTGGGAATGGCTAAAGAAGTTGTGGCATATGATTGTAATGGAATATTACTGTGCTGTGAGAAATGACAAACAAGGTTAATTTTTTTAAAATATGGAAAATCAGCATGTAACTATGAAAAAGGAAAAGCAGAACCAAGAGAATATTATATATTAGCAACAGAAATATTTTTGTTTGAAAAATGACTCCTGTATGTCCACTTCCAGAGAAAGAACTGATAAATGGAAATTAAGCAAGATATATATATATATATATATATATATATATGTGTGTGTGTGTGTGTGTGTGTGTATGTATGTATATATATGTATGTATGTATGTATACCTCTTTGTCAAATGATGCCTTCTCTAATTGGGGGGAAGAGGGAGGAAGCTTCCTGGGTATTTTAATGTAACAAACAAATTAATTATTTGATTAAAAACAAAAAAACAAATGGTAGTCATGAGAAACCTCAGGGGAAAAAATTGTGGTCTTGGACTACATTTGGGGGGTGACTCAGCACAGTTGAGAGTTGTATGAAACAGAGTGAGAATGGATCGTTTGTACTGGGTTTGTCTGCCAAATGGATTAATCTGATCCCAGTGCACTCTAAAATGTTCTCGATGGTATATAATCAGTTGAAACAGCCACACACATCACTGCCAGATTCTGCAACTAGGTATAATTAAGTGCCTACTAAATGTGGGGTGCTATTCTAGATCATGGAGATGAAAATATAATCTCTGCCTTTAAGGAATTTACGGTCTTCTTTTTCCCCATTCTTCCCTACAATTTTTTCTTGAGTTAATCTTTAAATCCTTATTTTCTAAAGCATTGATAATATTATAGGCTATCTCAAGTTAGCCACATGAATTCTTCTAGGTTTTCCTATATTTTTATGTCTTATAGGATTAAAGACAGAACTGGAAAGGACTTCAAAAGATATTTAATCTATCCTACTCATTTTACAGATGAAGAAACTGAGGCCAAGAGATTAGGGACTGGCAGATGATTCTGTATTTGCTCCTTCTTTCTTCCCTTTGCATTTGTTTGTCTGCTTATCATAATGCTTGTTTTTACTCTGCAAGGTAAGCTTTCCTCTTGTATTATGCATAGTGACCTCTACTGAAGCAGTTTTCCCCCCTTTTTCCTGCTGTACCTCAGAAGCATACTGGAAGAGAACATTTCCACAAACAAATTAGAGAAAAAATATTATATGGGAATTGTACAACTGTATTATGTACAGCTTTAAAAATGTTACATAGATAATAAATTCAACATTCTACTCTCAAAGCTATTCTGTATGTTTCTTTATGAACTTCCTTTTATTTTGTTTATTAAAATGATTACATGTCTCTTTTTTATTACTCTTTATTTGATAACACTATAATTAATAATGGCTAGCATTTACATATCACTCTAAGATTTGCAATGCTTTTATAAATATTATCTCAATTGCTTTTCACAACAATCTTGTGGAGTAGGTGTTATTATTAGCTCTATTTTACATACAAGGAAACTGAGCCAGAAGTTAAATAACTTGCCTAGGGAAATGCAACTAATAAGTGTCAGTTGCAGGATTTAAATAGAGGAATTCTGATTCCAAATTTTGCTATTTATTACATCATCTAACTTCTATTTATTATTTCACTTAATGTTTTATCACTAGCTTCTCTCTTTTTCTCAACCCTTGCCCTCAATGAAAAAGAAAAGAAAAAACACACAATCCTGTTAACTTATGTATAGTCATTTAAACACTCACACACATACACACACACACACACACACACACGCATGCATGCTCGCTCCCAATGTCCAAAAATGCTTATTTCATTGTGTACCTTAAAACTACTAATCCTTGGTTAGAGGGTGGGTAGCATGCTTCATCATTTTAATTTAACTATTTAAATCAATTAATCATTTAATTTAGACTCGGTCTAAATTACTATGTCTAATAAAAATATTTATTGAGTATCTTTTATGTGAGAAATGCTATATAAAATGTTAACTTGCAAAAGAAATAAAATTATAAGGTAATTATTTTTATTACAAAATAATTTTGGGGTTTGCAAAATGATTTATCGGAAAAATTTTTCTGATACCCTTGAAATAGCCTCATTTGAGCCATAAAATGGTTCTTTGTACAACTTTTCAGGAATAAATCTATTGTGTAAAGTGAGGCATGCTTTTATTCTTTCTGATACACATGACAATTTAAAAACTTTTCCATTAATTAAAATTTCCTTGTGTTCTTCTCCAGTTGTGCTTTACAAATGTGTATGCAAAAGTCATTTCCCATATCTATAGTAATTAATTAACTGGGAAAATATTTGATATTAAATCTCCCAGAGAAAATGAAGTGAGAAATGCACCTCCCTAGAAATTAGCTTTCCCAGAGAAATGAATAGAATAATAACCAGCATTTAGATAGCACTTTAAGGTTTGTGAGGACACCACGCAAATGTTAACATCTTCCCTCACAACAACCATAGAAAGGAGGTGTTATTACTATCTTTATTTTACAGATAAAGAAACTGAGGCAGACAAACCAAAGTTAAATGACTTTTCAGGGTCATACAGATTGGAAGGATTTGAGGCTAGATATCTGAACTCAGCTCTTCTAGTCTCTAGGACTAAATTTTTATTCATTGTGCCTATTACTAGTATCACAGAATTGGAAGGTGAGATTATCTAGTCTAAGTCATACCCAAATACAAATATTCTACAACATACCAAACAAGTGATCTTCCAGATTTTGTTTGAAGGGGTTAGTGGAGAGGAGAATCTGCTACCTCCACAGATAGCCTGTTTTACTTTTGAATAGTTGTAATTGTTAGTAAATTTCCCCTTACATATGGGGAGTAGAGTAGGTAGAAAAGAAGAGAATAAGAATTTATAAATTCTAATACATTATATATGTATATATACACACACACACATATATGTGTACAAATATATATGTGCCAGGCACTGAGTTAAAAACTTTTGTTACAAACATTATCTCATTTGGTCCTTACAAGAACCCTTTGAAGTAGGTGCTATTATTATCCTCATTTTACAGTTGAGGAAACTGAGGCAAATAGAAGAGAAAATGTTACACAACTAATGTGTCTAAGGTCAAATTTGAACTAAGGTCTTTTGGACTCCAGGCCAACCCCTCTAACAACTCTGCTCCTTGGCTGCCTCAATTACAGATAAAAGGTACAGAAAACAAAGCTGATGCTGACTTTGTTCCTGGTCATGGATTGTTGCTTATGGCGTTTTCTCTTCTCATTGATTCACCTGAGCAACTTTGAGAGACTAACGAGCTTAAAATGTAAGCTCCCTGTAAGTAGAGCCTGTCATTTTTTTATGTGTATCTTTTTTGCCTAGCACAATGTCCCGTTACATAGTAGTAGATTAATAAATGCTTGCTGACTGATTGATCAGTGACCCTATTTGGGAGATGGCAGGCTTCAAAGACTGAGCTAGCAAAACCAGAAAAGCTTCCCATTGATCTGAGAATAAGTGATCTAGTTCTTTCTGGAAGAGCCTGGGTGTGACATCATTCTTGGTTGTTGTTCTTGATACTTGAAGAGGACCAAAAAAACATCCCTAGGTCATGGTCAATGTACGCTGTTTTGTGTCTGATTAGGCTAATGCAAGTTTGGCATACCAGAGGTTGGACACAATAGCCCGTTTGAACATTTGGGATGGAAATGTCTCTGAATTTGGGAATCTCACCTATCTTTTGAGCTACTACAATTCTGCTTTGTTCAGAGAGCACAGCACCTTCTTTGATGCAGGCACACCATGCCAGGTGGCCTCCCACGTTTCATGATTGAAATGAAAGTTCTTCAGAGAGCCCCTTTAGAGTGTCCTTGTACCTTTTCTTTTGACCTCCGTGTGAGCTCTTGCCTTGGGAGAGTTTTCCTTAAAAAATGGTCTTTTAAGCAAATGTACATTTGGCATTTGATCAACATGGCAAGTCCCTTGCAGTTGGCTCTCAGCAGCAGAGTCTGAATGCTTGGCAGTTCAGCTTGAGGAAGGACCTCAGTGTCTGGGAGCTTATCTTGCCAGGTGATCTGCATTATCTTTCTAAGATAATTCAAATGAAAGCTCTGCTAACTGATGGATAGCCCACTGGCTTGGTGTAAATTTTCAGGCTGCATGGAATGCCCAATCATCTGTGAAGGGGATGCCTTATAATATTGGAGGTATGAGTTGTCTATCCTTATGTGGGCTCCTCCTATGCAGTTTCTATATTTTCCTATTCCCTTCCCTCTCCAGCCCTCCCCATACTATATCTATTTGAATGCCATAAATTTAAGGGGATGTTCTATTGTAAAGCTATTTCAATAAATACCATTCCTTTGAGTTAATTGTGTCTTATGGCTAACTACCAAAAGGCAAATATATCAGGGGGCCCATGTACTCTAAATTTTTTGGTTTTACCTTTATTTTATTCCAATAACAAATTTATACATAAGTTCTTCAAAGTTACATGATTTCATGAACAATAATTTTATTATATTATTTTTTTAGAACATTTTTCCAAGGTTGTGTGATTCATGTTTTCTCCCTCCCCTTTTCCCTCCTCCCTTCCCTGGAGCCAACAAGCAATTCCACTGGTTTATAAATGTCTTATTACTCAGAATCTATTTCCATATTATTCATATTTGTAATAGAGTAATCTTTTAAAAGCCACAACCCCACATTATATACCCATATAACCAGTGATAAATCAAATGTTTTTCTTTTGTGTTTCTACTCCCATAGTTCTTTTTCATAAATTCCACGGGACTGATGAACTATAATTTTAGAAGTGTGAACCCACAGAATAAGTACCCTTGAACCCACCATGTCTCCCCTGGTGAACTCACCTTAGAGTTGAGGAAGGGGCAATTAATTCATTTTTAATGATAAGGTTTGGATCTGTGACTTTCTTGCTTTAGAAAACTCCCATATAAATGCAGTCCACATCTCTGTAATTTAGAACCTTACAAGAGTTGCCTAGAACCTAGGTCTTAGACAACAAGGAGGTTGAGTGACTTGCCCTGGGTCATGGAGCCAGGATGTATTAGAGGCAGAACATAATGCTTTTGAGATCTAATTTTCCCATTTATTCAAAGATGGGGAAATACAACTCAAAGTTTGTTGTTTTTGTCTTTTTTTTTCTTCATGCCACAATGTTTAATTAATTCAACAATGTTCATTAAGGACCAACTCACTGTATTAGGCAAAGGAGATACAAAGAACTGGAAATTGAGAGGATGCCCATCAGTTGGAGAATGGCTAAACAAGCTGTGGCATATGATTGTGATGGAATACTACTGTGCTGTAAGAAATGATGAGCAAATTAATTAAAAAAATGGAAAGTTCTACATAAAATTATGAACAGCTCCAAGTTTTCATGTGTAGTAGTTGTGCTTCCTGTTCTTCAACTTCCCTTCAAAATGTGGGAAAAGGTCTTTACTAAAGTAGGGACAAAATCAAGAATCAGTAAAAAGAGAACTGAAGTGGCGCTGTGGACCTGGATGGAGGTCTATAGAAAAATACTTTCTTCACACAGTTTTCTAGTTTTCAGATCATATTTAGCGACACATTTTTGAACAGGAATCAGAAACAGGTCCAGTTCATAGCACTCTAACAATCTGGTTCTGAAAAATGATACTAGTCATCTTTAGCAGAAAATAGGTGCTTAATAGATACTTAGTAAATATTTATTGGCTGCCTTTTTTAAAAACCCTTACCTTCTGTCTTAGAATCAATTTTAAGATAGAAGTGTGGTAAGGGCTAGGCAATAGGGGTTAAATGACTTGTCCAGGGTGTATGGGGTGAGTATTGATGGTAGGGGGGTTGTATCTAGACACCCCCCTTGTTAGCTTTCAATGGGCCAGATCAGCTATTCACTCACCCCTACCTCAGGGAAGACCTATGAGGGAATAAACTCAATGAGCCTCCCAAACTGGCAAAGCTATAATGGGGATGTTGAAGGAATTGGGGTTCAATTGTGACCCTAATGGATGAGATCCCACCCTCAGAGTCAGCCCTGTTGAGACAAGCCTCCCCCAATTCCTAAGTACAAGTAGCTTTACCCCTCAAGATGGAGTCAGGTAATGGTCTTCCCCTCAGCCACAAGACCAGTTTATTAAAGAATAAATTAAATTCAGAGTACAGGGGAAAAAGGTATAGGGGAATCAAGAAAGGAGGGAAAGGATGAACTTCATTATCAGCTAAGTCTTCTCCCCAAGAGAGCAGCTCTGGATTTCTTCTGTGTCTTGGTCACAGTAGCTAACTCTCTCTTTCCCCCTTCCGTCTTCTATCAAATATTTCTAAACTAATATCACAGGGAAGTAAAAGGATCAATGGATTCAGGCAGGATCAGGGAAAGGACCCCGCTTCCTTCAAGCCCGCTCCTCAGAGGAGTTCCGACTCTCCGGCCAAATGGGAGAATTGCTGTTCAATGTCTTCTTTGTTGGTATTTGTGATCTCCCAATAGTCATACATAAAAGTACAGAGGAAGCCAATTCACTCCGGATCCCCCCACAATCCAAACCTCCCAACCAAAGAACCAACCCCCCAGCTCTTTTTCCTGTCAGGAGAGAAGTGTCAGTTGAGGACCTTCAGAATTCTCCTCCAAACTCCTCTTGCTGCTGGCCCTTCCCAAACAGAATTCTCTCAGAGTTCCATGGGGTCAGCTTCCAGTCCTCTTCTAAGATGAGTGCTTAGTTATCTTTGATTTACCCCAAATCCACACTCACACAGCTACGAAGTGTCTGAGGCCAGATTTGAGACCTCTAATCTCCAGGCCTGGTGGTCTGTTCACTGAGCTACCTAGCTGTCCCTGACTAACTGTTTGATTGATTAAAGGAGATAAGTTTCATCAAATACCTGTTGACCAATTGAGACTCATATCAAAGTACAATGTATATATTTTATGTCCTTTTCTCAGACACATGAATACAGGTGCAGTAAAGGAAGCATTGCTAAGGTCATAGGATCATATATTTAAAGCTTGAAAGGACCTCAGCAGTCATATAATCCACTTCTCTCCCATTTTACAAATAAGAAGCCTGAATACAAAGAATATAGAATATAGAGGCATTATCAGGGGTATGATTTGAGCCCGGGACCTAGGAATACAGAGCCATTTTTCTTTCTATTTTACCAAGATGCTTTGAAAAATAAACATTATCAGATGATTTATGTTTAAGGCAAAATTCCCCTGTTTCCAATAGTTTCTAAATTTGTATGCATGAATCATAGTCACTAGTGGAGCTGAAAGTAGAATGTAACCATTTTATCCTAGTAAAGTAAAAAAAAAAGGTATGAGATTTAAAGTCAGAGGACCTGGTTTTGATGTTTTCTTCAGCCACTTACTATCTATTGGTTTGGGGCAAATCACTGGACTTCCCTGGGACTTAGTTTCATTATCTGTCATATCAAAGACTAGAACTTGACCTTTATGGTGCATCTAAGAATCTTACCTTTTTTGGAGTCAAAATTCTACGGCTACCTGATATTTGTTTAGCATTTATAAAGTCTGTAGAGAGCTTTAGATGCATTCTTTTCATACCTTTAGTGGATAAAGTACAGGGCCAGAAGTCAGAATGTTCTTAGTTCAAATCCAGCCTTAGACACTAAACTTTGTGACCCTGGGATGGTCTTTTGACCTCTAGTTACCTCACTTTCCTCAACTCTAAAATGGGGATTCTAACAACAACAATCTTGCAGGATTGTTGTGAGGATGAAATGAGGTAATATTTGTAAAGTACAGTACCTGGTACATAATAGACAGTATATGAGTGCTTCTTCTTCCCCTTGAAAGTTCCCCCAAAGTCACTGATGAGAAAATTGAAACTCAAAGAGATTAAGAGATTATCCCATAAAAATATACTTTTTAAAAACTCTGTTTTTATTGTTTGTGTTTTGTGTGACTTCACACGTATGATCAATATAAATTTGCTTGCCTTCTCAAAGAGAAGGGAGGGATTGGGAGAGAAAAAGAGAATTTGGAACTTAAAATTTTAAAAAATAATTGGTTTTTTTACATGTTAATGAAATAAAAGTAATTAAAAAAAACAAAAAAAATTATAGCATCCTACACACACATACATGGCTGCCATCTCTTTTTTTACATGTTAATGAAATAAAAGTAATTTAAAAAAACAAAAAAAATTAAAAAAAATTACAGCATCCTACACACACATACATGGCTGCCATCTCTTCTTTCTTTATTTCCTATATAACCATGTGAAATATAGGGTCAGGAGTTCAAGTTTCTTGCCCTTGTTCATTTGACTTTGCTCTGTGTCTTCAAATTATATCTCTTCTCCCTTTTGGTCAGTCCTCAGTCAATCACATTTGGGCACCTATTATTCAATGTAAGCGCGAGTTCCCTTCAGAAGAGTGTCATATATCCAGGACTGACTAAGAGAGGGTAGACACAACAGTGCTAATTCAATTAAACAAGCATTTATTCAGGGCCTACATTGTGCCAAGCATTGTGTTAAGTCCTTGGGGATACAAATACAAAGCCAGGCAAAGGGCCCTATTCTCAAGGAACTTAGATTTTACAATAAAGTATGGAAGAGGCCATTGCTGGATGACTAGGATTGGCCCTACTAATAATGAGACCCAGCTGGAAAAAGCAGATGCTTTAACGGTGGTGGCTTTGGATGGGCCACTTTTTGTTTCTCATAACTGAAAACCCTGGAAAGATGCCAGAAAATGAGTACTGATAACCAAAGGATCTGGGTATTTGAGAGGCCTCTTGGAGAGGAGAAAGAATAATGGATGTAGAATTGGAGGATCTGGGTTCAAATTCCAATTTAATGACCTTGGACAAATCATTTCATCTCTTTGGCCCTTCCTTACTTTGTTTGCTAATTGATGGATGGGGTTTGGGCGATTAGGACTTCTGAGATCCAGATCTAAATTTGTTGTCCTATGGTGAGGACAGACATTATGAAGCTGTGCTTTTTTTTTTTTTTTTACCCTTCCTAAAATTGCAATTAAAAAAAAAAAAACAACGGGTAAGCCCAGCTATAGTTGAAGTCCAGGTTTACAAAGAAATTTCCCAATAGAATTCTAGTTTTAATTGAGTTCAGTTGCAGAATCACCTAAGACCTTGGTCTTGTTAAATTTATTGTCAGAGTAGAGGTGTCAAACACACTGCTTGCTGCCAGAGTGCAGGCCAAATGTAATTGGGAAATGAACGACCAACAAAATAGAATAGAATAGAATAGAAAATTTTTGTCAGTAAGTGGTTTTTTGAGTCAAGAGCCAGCCCTTTGGGATCCTTATTTACAGTGTAGTGTCCCCTGGTTTCAATATGAGTCTGACAGTCCTAGGGCAAGAGAAGAAACGAGAGGCAAATTAATTTTAAAAAGTTTTAGAAAAAAAAGTGCATTTTAAGTAGAAGAAACAATTCTATTAACAGTTTACATCCAACTCACTACAGGTTGGGAGTTAAGAAGTCCCCTCTCTTCCTTGTGTGCAGGATCTGAATAAGGGAGGTCAAGCAGGCTGGAAGAGGGTGGGGATGTCAGCAGGGAAACAAGATCTGCAGCTACCAACCTTCCAGTGTCCTGTGGTGGATGCTGCCGTCCAATTCCTTGGCAAGCACTTATCTAATGTAATTACTTTGGCAGGGACTCAGACGCTTTTAGCCTCTAGGACTTTTGCAACAAGGCAATAGTTGGCTAACCGAGCAGCCAGGGTACCTTACAACCCATTCTGTACCGGTCCTGAGAAAACTGAGTGTCCTCCCACTTCTTTTCAACTTTCCAGTGCAGCGTTGCCCAGCTGGGGGGCTGCTCGCCCCGTCCCCTCCCCCCCCTTTGGCCCTAGCCAGACGCCAGAGGGTTAAAGAGGACGCCCAGGCGTTGCGTCTGGGTAGAGCTTCCAGCCCTCCCCCTGCCGACACTCCTTCCTCTCCACTCCGCCCCTCACGCGGTGACAGCGGGGCCCAACGTTTCTCCGTAGCTGCTGTCTAGGCGCCCGCTCAGGAGCAGTTGCCTCCTGGTGCCCTTGCACGGGCTCCCCTTCATCCCTCCGGGCTTCTGGCCACCTTGAAGATGGCGGCTTACAAACTCCTCTCCTCGGGGCTCAGGCTCAGCATCTCCTTCCCCAGAGCCAAGGGAACCCGGAGCAGACCCGCCCTTGCCAAGGTAAAGTGAACCAATAGGGCCAAGGGCGGGGAGTCCCGGAGTTGTGCCCCTGCAGTTTTCTCTCCACTTTCCATCCCGGAGATGGAGCTCAGAATGACTGCAAGAGGACCCCAGCCTCATTTGTGGCGTCAGTGCCCTGCCAGCCCTTGGCACATGTTACTTTTACTCACTTTACCCCTTCTCTGTTCCGCTCCCGCACCACGGGGTGCAGCTGCTTGAGGGCACCTGGAGCGAGGGTAAAGGGATGGGAAAGGAGGAGATGGCCGAGAGGGACGTTTTGGGGGTTGTGTAGGAGGGGCACAGCATGCCCAGCAGCTGGCGGAGGGGCTTTGCTAGGGAACATCTCTCTTCCCCACCACGCATACACAGAGAGACACTTGACTTTCCGCGCGCTCCTCCGCGCTCCGGCTGCCTGGGTAGGATTAGAGCGCTTGGCGAGAGAAGAGTACTAGAGGGGAGAGTGCCAGCCAAAGAGGAGGGGTAGCTGCGCGCGCGCGCGCGTGTGTGTTGTGTGTGTATTGAAGTGTGAGTGAGTGAGAGATGGAGAGGCAGATGGGAAGAGGGCACGGAGAAGGTCCTGGGACCCGGGCGGGATGGTGTATCTGGGTGCCCCAGCATGATTATCCCAGGGAATATTCTCGCACAAAAGTCTGCATAGGGAGGCGGATAGCACGCGCTTCTTTTTTCGCGCCGGGGAAAGAGAAGCTGAGCCAAGGGTGTTGGTGGTGGTGGTGGTGGTGGTGGTGGTGGTGGTGGTGGTGGTGGTTAGGGGGGGC
>NC_058130.1:375563184-375596492 GCF_016433145.1 Gracilinanus agilis
ATTATATAATTATATATATATATCTTGTCAATAGTAGTCTTAATAGTAGGCTAAAAACATTTTATAAGTTATATGCTAGTTTTAGAACTTAAAGAGACTTCTGAGATAAATTTGACTCGATTCCTTCCTTTTAGATATGAGGCATCTTTCTATTTTGGAGAAAAACCATGAAAATTCTTCCACTAGTTCCAGGAAAAAATGACATTTCTCTCTTCTGAATGCTCATAGTATTATGTTCCCCTTTTATAGTATGGCCACAGTCTGCCTTTTATCATAGTTATTTGTATACATGTATTTTCCACCTTTTTTAGAATGAAAACTCCAGGAAGCTGGGTCCCTGTCTTAATTTTTCTGTGTTTCTTACACCTGGCTTGGCATCTTTACTTGTGCATATTAGGTAACTCAATAACTGTTGAATGTCAAACTGTCCTTTTTTTTTTTTTTATACCTATAATCTTATCAGTAAAGGAAACTCCTAACAATACCAATCCACATTTGTTTTGCAGAAAGGGTGCAGAAAGATTAGGTGATTTGCTCTTGGCCACTCCATTAATTGACAAGCTTTTCTTAAGTACTTAACACTTTTCAGACACTGGAGATAAAAAGACAGAGAGTAAACAGTCCCTGTCCTCTGGAAGTTTACCTTAGTGTTGGGAGACACAACTTGAGTTCAGTCTTTCCCAGTCCAAGGCAAGCACTCTATCTGCTACCTATGCTGCCTCTTGTAACTAGTCACAAGGAAGGTAAATACCAAAACAAGATAACAATGTAAAAATTACCCTAAGGAATATTCTGGGTTAAGGGCTAAAAAGATCAGGGCATACTTTGGGAAGTTTCATAGTGATCACCAGTAATGCAGCAGAGATCAAAGCTCTCAATATAGAAGGTTTTTTTTCCCTAGATTTATATGAATTGAAATTGAAACTATAATTCAGTTAGACTTTTTATTTTCAATGTTTTTTTATTTTCCTTTATCATTTAAAAAGTCATTTTAATAAAAATAAATGATGTGTTCCTGTCACCCAAAGAAAACGTTGACTTCCTTATACTGTGCTCGTTCTTTTGGGAATATTATAGGTTTTGGACTCTGTGGAATTCCAGAGAACCTCATAGGAGCTTTATTGAAGACCGGAGTAAAGGGACTAACTGCAGTCAGTAATAATGCAGGGTAAGTGTCTTTAATAATCAGTTTGAAAGTTATCGGTAAATTTTGTTGGATTATAATTTAACAAAATTATGATAAAAATGTAAAAAAAATGAGACCTTTGATAGAAGGAAATCATGATATATCTAGTCTCCAGAAAAAGAGCAGGGGATTCATGTTAGTTGCCTTCATTTCTTTAAAGATTTTGAGAGCCATTGTACACATTTAAAATCATGGCAGACTCTCAAAATAAATAACATCTCACTATTGGTAAGATTTTGCTTTTTAAAAAGAAATTAAAATTTACTGTTAACATTGGGATACATAGATCTCTATTAAATTTTAGATGTAAAGTCTTTGTGTTTTCCTTAATGTGACTGTAGGGTCACAGATTTAGAGCCATGAAGAGGTCATTTAGTTTAACTCCCTCAGAACTTAGAGGAAGTAGGTACTCATAAAGGTTAACTAATTTGTCTAAAATTACACGGTGAATATGTGTTAGAGCCTTGGATTATAAATCCAGTGTACTCTCCACTGTCTTAAGCAATTCATGTCTTTTCTCTCTCTCTCTCTCTCTCTCTCTCTCTCTCTCTCTCTCTCTCTCTCTCTCTCTCTCTGTCTCTCTCTCTCTCTCGCAAATTATATTTTTAATTGCCAGTATATAACAAATTATTTAGTTATTTTGGAATGCATTTTATAGATCTGTTTTTGTTCATTTTATTGTTTTTTGTCATCTGAATGAGGGAATAGAAAATGTATTAAATAAGTTTACAGATTATGCCATTCCAATTTGGGATAGGGATGGGGGAAGGAAAGGAAAAAGTGATAATGGTGCTTATACTTTGGAGTAAAAGATCAGAAATTAAATCAATTTAATTAGTGAAATGATCAGGAATCTTTAGTAAAGCTTAACAAAGAGAAATCAACTTAGGAAGGAAAAAAAAACTACATGTAAAAATGTTGGTAAAGGATTAGTTTTGTTTGCTGAGGAAAAAGTAGGAAAAGACCTTCTTAGGATATAGAGAAGACCAAGACAATGGTGTTGCACAATCCATTACAAGGTAACATAGAACACATAAAAAGTGGGACTTGGTTTTATTATATTCATTTTGTATCCTTTTCTCTGGCTAGCTGTTTTCTTTTATGCATCAAGATAATTCTATTTATGGAGGCAAGAAGAGTATGAGAAGCAGACTGGAGATAATAAAAGCAGAAGGACCTTGGCTTCCAGAGTGTGATCTTTACAAAAGACATCCCATTTTTCTCTTCTACCCTTCTCATTCCTTTGGGAAGCAAAAATTCCCAGGGATTTTTCTGTTTGGGGGTTAGCCATGGGTCCATTTTAATCCCACTTCTTTAGTACTATAATATTGTTTGGTAACATTTGCAGTTGGCTTATGTCTACAATGTTTCTTTTAATTATTTGGAGGCTGGGATATCCTGGGGTTTGCACTCTGCTTTCAACTTAACTAAGTATGGTCAGACTCAGCACCAGTGGGTTGACCAGGTGGAGGGCGAATTCTTTGACCATAGCAATCCATGGAAGCAAAGAAAAATACAAAATGGTTCTTATTCTTGTTTTCTGGAGTATTGATTGCAGAGTAAAAGAAAATGGGGCAGAAAGTGCTAAGAATCACACACATATTTTTAGACTGTTAACAAACATGAACTCCTCTGTTAGGACTGTACAGGTAAGATTATTGTAGTGAACACCCTTTAGCTCACAACAATTGAACTGAAGTTTGAACAGAATTGACAGGTTGAGAGCCCTGACCTCATCGTCAGAAAGACCAGAGTTCAAATTTAGTCTGAGACACTTAACGAGTTCTATGATCCTGATGAAATCACTAAGCCACTGACTGCCTCAATTTCTTCATCTGTAAAATGGACATAATAATAGCATTTTCCTCCACAGTTTTTGAGAGGATAAAATGATATAATATTTGTAAAACGTTCGTGTTATGCATTTAAAAACATTTTGAGAAGGGGTCCATAACCTTTATACTTTGTCAAAGGGGTTCATGCCACAAAGAGGTTAAGAACTCCAGTTTTTGTCACAGTTGTAGTCTACATGGGTAAAGTACACTAATGAAATCTTGGATTTTTCCATGTATTTAAGTACCTAAGAAATGTGTTTTTTGTGCCATCTAGTGGCTAAGTATTTCTTGACTTTTTTTTTAATTGGTTAGGTAGAGGGAAGAAAAGGTGTTTTAGGGGTTTCAAGGAGAAATTGTTCATGAAGTCATTAACATTTGTTTTGTCACTGACATGTTTTGTTAAATTGATGTTGCAGGTAGATTTTGGATGGGGGGCTATGCTTGGGTAAAAATAATGACAAGGCATAAATCCTGTTAACTGTATGCAAATAGAAGAGCAAAAACTATATATCTCATGTAAAACAGAGCAATATAGGTAAAAAACATTTTGAAGAATGAATTAAGGGGCAGTTAGATGGCTCAGTGAATAGAGAACCAGGTACGGAGACAAGAAGTCTTGGATTTAAATTTAACCTCAGATACTTCTTAGTTGTGTGACCTTGGGCAAGTCACTTAACCCCAGTTGTCTAGGTCTTACCCTTCTTCTCTTTGGAACCTATACTTACTATGCATTCTAAGGAAGAAGGTAAGAATTTATTAAAAAAAAAGAATGGATTAAGCCATTGGACAGTATTATGTGCCAGTCAGTATTATTTTCAATTCTGCTCACTGCCATGGCCTAACCTTAGAATTTACCAATCTCTTGGGATTGTTCTGCCTGGAGTTCTTAAACTCTGACATCACTCCTTTTTGGCTTCATTCTCCTAACTTTCCACTTTTATTCCTACCAAGATTCCTTTTGTCTGACATTTGCTACCACCTTAGAATTCCTCACTCCTTTTAATATTATGTTGTTGGAAGTTTGGATGATTTTGCATTTTAGGTTGTGTTTTTTTCCCTTTACTTCAGCTCTTGTACTTTGAAGAAGAAAAGAATTCTAAAACTACTGATTGGTTCCATGATAAATTTATACTATTTCTCAGTGCATCCTCACTGCTGCTGCTTGACAGGGTTTAAAAAAATACTCATCTCCTATTGGCTTCTTATCATTTTGCATAAATTTCCAAACTTTTTTCTTCAAGCCCCAAAACCTATCTCCTCTTTGTCATTTTGTGGCTTCTCTTGCCTTCTTCTTTACCAAGAAGATTAAGGTCATTGGTTGTGTTTCTTTAGCTACCCCTTTCTCCAACTAAAATTTTTGAATAATTTTCTCTTTTTTTTCTTTACATACTTATTTTTCGAATATTTTTGAAAGTTTATTTATTTATTTATTTGCTACATTAAAATTCCCAGGATTTCCTGCACTAGAGAAAAAAGTTTTGTTGATATCTTTTGTCTTTACACTGAAGTAATTTTCCATTCTATCCCAGTTAACCCATTTGGGAAAAAAGAGAAAGATTTAAGTTAAAAGTTTTGCTACAGAAATCTTGCCTGAAGGTCTATATCAGCAGCCCTTCATCTCTTGGCTATAAAGGAGTATGTAGTTATCTCTTGTCTAGGACCTTCTTTGATTTCATTTCCATTACTTGGAGTCAGTCTGCCTTTTAGTGATCTTTTCATTTGTGTACCTTTTTGTTCCCATTTGTTCTTCTTTACAGCATAATAATATTGTTACATTTATATATCTTAGTTTTGGTTTTTCATCAATTGTTCACTAGTAAGCACCTAATTTGATTTTAGTTCTTTACTATGACAGAGTGGCTCCTGAATATTTTATTATCTATTAAACCATTGTTTCTGTTTTTGACTTCCTTGGGATCTGCTCAGTAATGACATGTTTCTATTGATTTTTGGAAAGTTCTCTTGATGTCTTTTGTTTTTATACCTGTTATTTCTAGGGATACCTTACCTCTCTCCCATTAATTATGAAAAAATTATAAATTAATGAAGAATATGTTAATTAATTAAAAATATGAAGGAAAGGGGCTTAGTTGTACCAGTTCTCAAACTGTATAATAAAGTGACAACCATCGAAACAATCTGGTACCAACTAAGAAATAGAGTAGTGGATTAACTATATTCAACACACAGTAGTAAATGACCATAGTAATCTAGTGTTTGATAAAACCAAAGATCCAAGCTTTTGGAGAACTCACTGTTTGACAAAAAGAACTGAGAAAACTAGAAAACAATATAACACAAACTAGGCATAGACCAACACTTCATAGCACACTAATATTCCTTTCCATTTATTTATCATAGTTTGTTTTACCATTTCCCCAGTTGATGATTGTGTACTTTTTTTGAGTTTTTGCTTCCACAAAAAGTGCTACTATAAATAGATTTGGCCATATATAAATGTTATATAAATCTCTTTTTCTCTTTCTTCTTCTTCCTTCTCTCTCCCCATTTTTCTTCTTCTCTCCCCACTGTCTTTCTCCCCCCCACTTCTCCTTCTTTGTCTTTGTTTCTGTCTTTGTCTCTCTCTCTCACTCCCCTCTCTCTTTCTCTTCTTCTTTCTTCTTTCTCCTCTTTCTCATTCTCCTATTTCTCTCTCTCTCCCTCCCTCCCTCCCTCCCTTCCTCTCCCCCTGTCCACTTCTTCTTGCCTAGAAGGGGGTAAAAGAAAGGATCCAGAGATCCCACTACTGCTTAAAGAAGAGGTATCTATTCTTTGGGTATATATCCAGTAGTGGGACCTCTGAGTCTTCACTTCCACTTCATCTTAACTAAAGATATTTTATTCCTTGGCTGTCAGTCATCTTCCCTACTCTTTGCTTCTTCCATATATCCCTTTTCATTAGCTCCTTCCTCTCTACTTGTAGGCTTGCACCTCTCCTTGAATTTTAAAACAAATGAAAAACCAAAAAAATTTCCCTTACCTGCCTCAAATAAGCTTTCTATCCTTCCCTTTCCCTTCATGGTCCAGTGTGAATGAATAACCTGTATTCATTGTTTCCATTTCCTTTCAACCCTTTCACTTCTCAGTCCCTCACTATCAGCCTTGATGGAAACCATGCCCAAAGGATCAGCAGACAATATCATGCCATCCAACATCTCTGAAACCGTCCCAGGACATCACTCCAGCTCTTCTTCTTCCTTGGATGTTGGAGATGAACCTAATCTAGGTTGAGCATGAATGGGGTGATCCCTCAGTCTGGTTTTGGTGGGGAGGAGGAGAAGCCAGCCAGTCAGAAGCTTGGTTTCCAAGCACCTCAACTTTCTTCTTCTCTTTAAACCCATCTTAAGCTCCATTTTCCTAGGACAGAACAAGCTGGGATGGTCAACAAAGTTGGGGACTGTTATGACTAAATATCTAAAATCTTCCTCATAACATACCTATCTGAGAGATAACTTAAGGCTCTAGGACCAAACTGCCAGGTTCCTTGGATGGCCAGTAGAAGGGACAATTCTAGCTTTCTGAATTCCCAATTGTCCCTTTTGAGAAGTTTTCCCCTCCAACTTTGTCCCCTAGCAATGTTGCCCAAATGGCAATATATATATTTCACCATTTGCACTGATGCGCTTTAGTTAAGGACTTATGTTATCAATACTGTAGCACTTGCAAATCACTAAATCCACTTTTTCCCATTCCTATCTTCTTCAATATGTCTGCTGAATTTGATGCTGAACATATTTCTTAAAACTATTTTCCTTTAACTTGCATGAGACTCTCTTCTCTTAGTTTTTATCTTATTTTTGTGATTCCTTCTTCTCTTGCTTTCTTGGATTTCCTGTCTATCTTCTGTACCTGGTCAGGGACCTTTTTCATGACTACTTTTCTTTCATTTTTAATATGATTATATTTTTGCATTTACATTATTATAGTATTGTATGATGTTTCCTGGTTCTATTTTCTTGACTTTTTTTTTTTCCAGTTCGTGTAACGCTTTTAGGGTTTGAATTCCTTGGGTTTACTGTTTCTTATGTTACAATTTCATTATGTTCATATGCCATGACCCTGTATTCTTTGCATTTACACGTGATTCATCCCTTATGGATTTTTAGGCAATATCCTTATGTGAAAATGCTTCCTATTTTTTACTCTTTTGTTCTTTCACCATCTTCATCAAATATAACCTTAGTTGTGTCTTTTTAAAAAATGTCCCTTTTCCTTTGTATTGCTAATAGAAATTCTTGTGATTTACACATAATTTACACATTCATTAGTTTAAAACTGTCTTTCTTCTCCTGATAGTGTTGAAGACTTTGGCTTGGGTCTTTTACTTCAGAGCAGGCAGATAAAACGAATGATTTCCTCTTATGTTGGAGAAAATTCAGAATTTGAAAGACAGTACTTAAATGGTGAATTGGAAGTAGAACTCACACCACAGGTAAGATACTTTCTTTGGGTCATAAATTCCATATCATTTGTAATACTGATTTATTAAAAAATTTGCATTCTCCGTATAATTAAAAACTTTTTTGGGAGGAGAAAATGTCATTTTGCCAGGCTTTAGAAATGTTGCCTAGGGATGATGTACTCTTTTAAATAGTTGTGCATTATTAGCATTTTGTTATCTTATGCTTAAGAAGAGAAACCAGCTAGGCAAAATAGAGAGAGAGCTAACCTTGAAGCCAGAACAATCTAGATTCAAGTCCTGATACATATTGGCTGTGTGTTTTGGGCAAATCACTTAAATTCTCATGTTCTAAGTAACTCAAGTTGTTGAATTGGTGTTGACCATTACTGATAGAGTGCTTTCAGTTGGGAGTTCCTTCTATAAATAAAGTCACAGATCTGGCCCTTTCTCCTGTGCATAAAAAGTACAAACTCAGGGAGATAATATGCCAATTCACAATTTTCTTCACTGTTATTTTGTTTAAAATGTCATGTTTGGTGTCTGTCATATACTAGACACTTTGACAAGCTGTCATAATGTTTAAAGGTTATTTAAAAAGTAATTTTGAAGTTTATTTTTAAAAGACTGATTTTACTGTGTATTTAAACATTTTGCTACTCTTTTCCCACATGATTATCTAATTAATGCAAAGATTTGTCATCCTTTAGAGTAAGTTTTACAGCCTTTAGGTATGAGGACCTTTGTGTTTATTCTTCTTCCAATTTGTCAGTCACTGATCCTTTGGGCTTTCCTCTGGAAACCAAACAGACTAGATTGATCTTTGTTGGATGGAAACAATCTACACAGTCTTTACTGAGTTGGCAGTGACTATGGCAGAAACATTTTTTTTTAACATTAAAAAAAGAAACATAACATTCACATTTTGTCTGGGGATTATATATCTGGGAGAGTAACTATTTTTGCCTGAGGATATACCAGCCTACAAATAGTTGCAGCTGGTCTATTTTATGGTGTTGCCAAATGTGCCAAATGTGCTTTACAAAATATTGTACTACAATCATCACCCTCTGTAGAGCTTTCCTTTCTAACAGCCTTCAACATCCAGCTTCTAATCAGTCCATCAATAAACATTCATTAAGTGCCTGCTTTGTGCCATACATTCTTCTGAGGGTGAGGGACTCAAAGAAAGGGAAGAGATATTACCTGTTCTTGAGAAACTCACAATCTAACTCAGACAACTAAGCCATCAGGCCTTATGCTAGTGGAATTACCTTTGAATAAACTTTATATATTCTCCTCTGTTCTCCCCTTTACAGTGGTGGGTTGTACAAATCCATATTTTTCTCATTCTCTTTGTTACTATTGTTCATTTGTTTCTATTGTGTCTGACTCTTTGTGATCCTTTCTGGGGGTTTCTTGGCAAATATACCGGAGTAGTTGGCTGTTTCTTTCTCTGACTCATTTTACAGATAAAGAAACTGAGGCAAACAAGGTTAAATGGCTTCACACAGCTAGGAAGCGTCTGAGACCAGATTTGAACGTAGGTTTTCATGACTCCAGGTTCAGTACTGTATCCACTGCATCCCCTTTACACTGGTAGGATGCTAATCTATGGTTTTTCTATTTATTCTATGTGGACTGAGACTGAATCTCCATTTTTTGGTCTTGTATCCTATGTGGAATATTGGCATTGACAAATTTTTATACATCTCTGAGAGATATTGAGAGATATCATTTACCCAGGTGATTATGGGTTATGACACTGATATTGTTCAAATAAAGATCCCTGTTGGCTCTGCAGAGCTCTCAGTGGGAGCTGAATGGGTACCTCACGTGGTTTCATGTTCATTCATGGTGGTGAAATTCTCTCCCAGACTGTGCAAGTTACACAGTTTTCCTAATCCCAAGCTTGGGAGATTTTGTTTTTATTGTTCTAATTTGATTTGATCAAAATGAGAATTCCAGGGCAGTGATAGCAAGAACCTGCACACTCTTCAGGGAAGGGAGGAAGAAGGGAAAAAGGAAGGAAGGAGGGAGGGAAAAAAGGAGGAAAGGAAGGAAGAAAAGGAGGAAAAGAAAGAGAGAAGGAAGGAAGGAGAGAGGGAAGGAAGGAAATAGGGAAAGAAGGAAGTAAAGAGGGAAGGGAGAAAACAGGAAAGAAGAAGGGAAGGGAGGAAAAAGGGAAGGGAAGAAGAAAATAGGGAAGGAAGGAATTAAAGAGGGAAGGAAGGAAAGGGGAAGGGAAGGAAGCAGGGAAGGAAGGAAGGAGGGAAACAGGGAAGGAAGGAAAAAGGGAAGCATGTAAGAACTTATTAAGCACCTATTATATGCTAGGATTTATAAATATTATTTTATCTTCACAACCATCCTGGGAACTATGTGCTGTTATTATCTCCGTTTTACAATTGAGGTTGTGATTTACCTGGGACCACAAAGCCAGTAAATATTTGAGGCCAGAGTTGAACTTAGGTTTTCCTGACTCAAGGCCCAGTGTTCTATGGGGAAGAAAAAAAATGCTACCTAGTTAGCCTTGATCAAGTTATTTAACTTTTTTCCTGAGCCTCAGTTTTTTCATCTGCAACAGAAAGGATTGTAGTTCTGAGTTTCTGATTGAAATGCCAATAGTAACTATCAGTTGAAAACAAAGCATTCCAAAGTAAAATATATTGAATAGAAAACTTTGATTCTTCATATTGTTTGGTTAGACCTATTTATTTATATAAAATTGAAGGCAGTGAAGCAGTTTGAGGCAGTGACTAGAGCTGGCTTTGGAGTCAGAAAGAAGTGGGTTTATGTCTTGCCTCTTGACACTCACAGGCTGTTTGACTTTGGGCAAATAATTGAGTCTCTGTCTTGAAGATAAAGAGCAATTGCCTCTAGGTACTTTGAAAGGGAATAGCATTAATGCATTTACAGGTCTGGACCAAAAAAATTTTTTTTAAACCCTGATACATAACATACAATGAATGTCAACAGCTTGAATGCCCGAAGAAGGAGATATTCCCAGTTCCACCTTTAGCTGGTAGATAGAACTGGGGGGAAATCATCTTTGTGGTGATACTTATTTCAGGCATGTGAAAGCCTCTTGGCCACAAACTATCTTCCAAGCTTGGCTGCCTCAGTGCCTGAAATTCCAGCTGGTTACTTGTTACTCTGGGCTAAAGACCTGAAGCCATCTGTTAAATGCAAAATAGATTATTTGAGAGAGCTAATATTCTGACCTGCTCTCAACTCTAAATGTATTCTAGGAAAGGTTCTAATCAGATGGGACAGAAAGTCTTTTAGAAGAGTTCTGGAGTGATTGCTATAGGAGAAATATATTTTGAGGTAAGGAAAGGGGTCAGGGAAGGTTCAGGACACAAGGAACGGATCTAAGAGAATATTCCTGGGTAAAGAGGCCCTTGGAAGATTTAAAAATGAAAAGCTGATTGACAACTGGAAGGTGGCATTGTTGAGAATATTGTTACAGAGTCACAGCAACTCTTAAGCTGGAGCCCATGAGTTTGTATTTTAAAATATTTTTTTGTAGAGTTGGTTTCCTTGCTAATCCTAGGTATTTTATTTTATGCATTTAAAATCATTATTCTCAAGAAGAGCCTCATGGGCTTCACCAGATTCCCAGAAAAGTCCACAGGCCAAAAAAAAGGTAAGGATTCCTAGTATAGATGTTCAATGCCTGAATTTCAAGGCATTTGACTGTCTCCCATGATATCTTTGTAGTATAGCTGGATGGAGATAGTTGAATGACCTGAGCCCCAAAACTGTCATTAATATATCTGTGCACTTATGAAGGGAGGTCTCTACTAGAGTGCATCAGAGATTTTTACTCTTTATTATTTCCTATTTTACTAATTACTTAGATATAGACAAATGTTTACTTCTCACCTGTTTTGCATGAAGAGACCTCCAAAAAGATCTCAAATAGGCTACAATGATGGACTAATTAAAATGAGATAATATTTGTAAAGTGCTTTACAAACCTTAAAACATAATAACAGAAGCTATTGTTATTTGTAGATAGATATCAAGTCTTAGGCTTGGCTTTAAAAAAATCAGTTACCTAGGTACAGGATGCTAAAAAGTCAGTGCAGTCGTATTGCCCCAAGACTTCTGGGACTCTGTATAAGCTGTGCCCGTTTGATTGGACAACAGTTTGTGTGTGTGTGGGTAAGATCTGGGATTTTTAGTGGGGTGTGTAGTATACAGAATTGGGGTGATATAGTTTTTTTCTAGCTTTGGCTGAGTTCCAAAAGCTGTTAGGGGTTTGGAATCTTGAGGAAAGGCAGTTGGCTGGATCTTCCGTGGAGGGAAGTTGTGAATCAGCTGAGCTGCTTTGATTACCTAGCTTTAATATTGAAATTTAGCCTAGCTTTGATATATTTACTTAAGAAATTATTATTTTAGATAAACCCTTTATATCTTCCTTTCCTAATACCATCCCTGCCTTCCCTCCCTTACCTTATATGTCTGTGGAATTAATAAGGAGACTAATTAGAGAGGAGTTAAATCTGTGAAGAGTTACCTAATTGACAGCATTAGTTATAGTTAGTCATCATTTATTCCCTTTAGATAGCAATAGCACTTAGTAAAGCTGAGTTTAAAGGCAGGTCCTTACTCAGACTCCATCTTTGCTTCCCTTCCCCACCTGGGTTCCTGAGACAACTGATAGGGCTTTCCTTTGATCCACCTTCCTAACAAACATCCTTCAAACAAAATAAACCCTTTTGTGTTTCAACAGCCCTATTAGTGTAATTTGTCTGTTAGTTATCAAGAGGGAAGAAGAGGGAAAGAGACAACATACTCTGGGCTTAGAGGGAAGCTGGGGCATCCATCCTGAAGGAAGGTGTTACTTCAAAACAGTTCCCTTCCTGTGAAATTAACTAAAGCCTGTTTGTTAATTTCAGTCTAGTCTATTTCCCTCAGCTTGTGTTTGAGTCTAAGTCCCAGTCTGTAAGCCTGCTGTGTTTGTCTGTTTAGTTTAATTTCTCTTCTCCCTGAAAATCTCTGTTTCCCTTCTGTGTTATACTCCTGACTTCAGTCCTATTATACCCTGAATCTCCTTCAATCCCAGCCTACTTGTAACCGAGATTACTCACATAGCAAGTCTCCAACATCCTCCTTTCAATTCCCTTATATCATACACCTTTTCCCAGATTTCCTCAAAACAGGTGAAAGCTCAACATGAATCAGCAATGTGACATGGCAGACAAAAGAAGCTAGTATGATCTTAAGTGACATTAAGAAAACTAGCACATCCCCCAACAAGAGAGGTATCAACCTGTTGTTCCCTGCTTTGATCACAACACATTGAGAATGTCATGCTTAGCCTTGGGGTATCCCCTGTTAGAAAGAATGTGATAAACCAGAGCAGGATGGCAAAGGAACAGGGGCCAGGCCAGAGAGAGGAAGAGGGAGGGATGGAGGGAGGGAGGGAGAGAGAGACAGAAACAGAGACAGAGACACTGAGAGACTGAAGGAACTGAGGGACATTGAATTTGAAGACAATGGGAATGTGATAGATTGTGTATGTGTGTATTTAAGAAATTAGTGCTTCCAACATATTATATGTCTACTATATTCCTGTAGGGAGGTCTTTACTAGAGTAAGTTACATATACATATATATGTATATAACTTATATATATATACATATATATACATATACATACAGCATACATTATAGATACATATACACTTATATAATGTATATATAGACACACATGTATATAAAATCTCAACTTATTTAATATCAAATAGATAATAGATTTGCTAAAATATATAAATTATTTTAAATTTAAATTAAATATACTTATATATCTCTTATTTAATATAATATATAATCTATTATATATCACTTTAATATATAAATATAGAATCATAATATATTAAATTCAATATAATATAAATTTAATGTAAGCAATGCTATATTAAATATCTAATAGCATTCTATATGATTGAATGTGTTAAATATATATGTGTATATACTATTATATTTTACAATGTATAATGTTTATATAGTTTATATGTCATGTAATATATGTACATGTGGAATATATTATTTAATGCATTAAATCTATTATTTAAATATTATTAGTAATATTATTAATTCAACAACACATTAATATGCCAATAATTATATTAGATAAATATTAATGTGTTGAATTTATTATTAAATATATTAATAGTAAATATATTGTTATACATAGAAATATTTTAATATAGTTACTATATTAAATTAAAACAATCTATGTATATATGCAATTGTGTTACTATATTATATTCATCATCATTTATTTATTAATAATTGATTATATTAATTGTACATTGTATATTGTGTGTGTGTGTATATATATATATTGTGTGTGTGTCTCTATATGGCAGCTAGGTGATTCTGTAGATGGAGTCTGGGCCTGGAGTCAGACCCTAGTTCAAATATAGCCTCAAACTATAGCTGTGTGATCCTGGGCAAGCCACTTAACCTTTGTTTGTCTTAATCCATTGGAGAGGGAAATGGCAAACCCCTCCAGTAAACCCCAAGGACATTACTGGTGTGCCATAGTCTACAAGGTCACAAAGAGCTGGTTGGACACTACTGAACAACAAGGAAGAAAGATTAGACTTGCTTTTCTTGGCCCAAGTGGGCAAAACTAGGGCTGTGGGTGGATGTTGCAGAAAAACAAATTTCAGTTTAACATAAAGAAAATTCCTCCTTAACTAGAGCTGCCCCCAAAGTAACATCACCAAATAGTGGATTCCTCCTCTCCATACCTGGGTCTGTAACCAGCAACTATTTAGATGAGTTTGCCTGGGGCCATTCCTAAGCCTAAAAGACTGAAACAAAGGCCTTTTCTTGAATGGGTTCTGCTGGCTGAATTAGGATGCTGGACCTTAATTCAAATACAGCCACAACACTTAACTGTTTGCCTCTGGCAAGTCATTTTACATCTGTCTGCTTCTGATTTCTAATCTTTAAAATAGGATGATAATAATAATAATACCTATTTTCCAAGCTTGGATAAAATGAAATAATATTTGTAAACCATTTTTAAAAAACCTTCAAGTGCTATATAGTTCATTGTTATGGTCCCTGTTGCTGCTGCTACTGCTACTACTATTACTCCTATCCCAATTCAGTAGACTGAATTCACACCAATTCTTTTATTTTAATTCATTCACAATCATACAGTATCAAAGCATCCATTATTTTCAGTTATATATTTTATATGTAAAGTGCTTTCTACCAGTGATTAAGATATATGCCATATATAGAAAATTGTAACTTTAGGGGAAAAAAGATACTACTTTTCTCTAAAATTTCTAGTACGGAACAAATGCATAGAACAACCATTTAAAGTACATATTTTAAATGAAATTTAGTTGTTTAGATAGTTCATATTGTTGGCTTATTGTTTTAAATATATATTACCGTATTATATATATTACTATATTATCTACTTATAAATAGTAATATATATTAAAAGAGTAAGCCAACTACATATATACGCATGTATATATGTATATAGACATATAATAGGTGGTTCAGTGGATTGAGAGCTAGACCTGGAAACAGGAAGTTCTGGATTCAAATTTAGCCTTAGACACTTCCTAGCCATGTGCCCCTGAGCTAGTCATTTAACCCCCATTGCCTAGCCTTACCACTCCTCTGCCTTGAAACCAATAGTTTCAATTCTATGATAGAAGGTAAGGGATATGTGTGTATATATATACACACACATATACACACATGTATATACATGCACACACACAATAAAGACATACTTTAAATGAAAATTGTTTTGATATTTGATATTGTTGGCTCAATGTTTTAGAAATCACAATTTATACCATGTCTACAGAGCACAGAATGAAAGCGTTTTGCTAATTATCTAGTTAATATTTTCAATATGAGAGAAATGAATTGGAGAGTTCAGACCTAAAGTATATTTTTTTAGAAAGCTAAATGTGGATTTGTGTTATATGTTAGTAGAAAAACTGGAAGCATGAAAGCAGAAATTCCAAATATGAAAATTAACAAGAACACTAAGATAGATATTGAGTTTGGATTTAGAATAGGGAAATTATTAGTAATGGAACAGCAATTTTTTTTCTTTTCTAATTGCTGTACATTCAAAGCATGTAAAACACTAATGAAAGAAGTTGTTTTAACATTTTTATGTTAGTACGGTCAGGGAAGACAAGGTCTGGGTGTATTTGTATTTCTGTATGTCGGGAAATCTACAGAAGGGTGCTTCGTAAAGAATGCTTAATGCCTTACAATGGACCTTTCCTACAGGGAACTCTTGCAGAACGGATTCGTGCAGGGGGGGCTGGAGTTCCAGCCTTTTTCACCAGTACAGGGTATGGAACATTGGTGCAAGAAGGAGGAGCACCCATCAAGTATAACAAAGATGGCAGCATTGCAATTGCCAGCAAACCAAGAGAGGTGAGAAGAACTTCAGATCAAAACCTATAGATGATTCCATTTACCTTAGAAATATCTTGTGTTGTTATGTAAGTAAAAGAGCTGTAACATTACATGTGATTTAACTGTTTACATACCATGTTCTCATTATTAAGGCTATTAGAAGTAGTATACATAGAGAGCAAGGGTGAGAGTTGAATATGATAAAATATCTAAAAAAAAGAAAATTAAGGAATGAGAAAGGAATATATTGGGAGAAGGGGGAAGAAATTAAGGGAGTAATAGAATGGGGTAAATTATCTTACATAAAATAGGCATGAAAGAGCATTTACATTAGAGGGGAAGATGGGGGAAATGGGAAGTGGAGCTTGTGAACCTTCCTTTCATTGGAATTTGCTCAAAGAGGGAAGAACATACATAAGCAATTGATATAGAAATATGTTTTACCCTACAGGAGAGAAGGAAGGGAAGGCATTGTGGGGAGATGATAGGAAATAGGGCAAATTGAGGGATGTGGTGATCAGAAGCTTAACACTTTTGAGAATGGACAGAACAGAAAGAGAGAGAAAAGAACAAATCGGGGAAGAAATAGATGGAGATTAAAACATAGTAATAATCATAATGATGAAAAAAAGCTTTACAAGAAGTCTCTCTAATAAAGACCTTATTTCTCAAATACATAGAGAAATGAGTCAAATTGAATAAGAATACAAGGGATATGAATTGGTAGTTCTCAAAGCTCTTTATAATCATGTGAGAAAATGCTCTAAATCACTGTTAATTAGAAAAACACACATTGAAAAAACTCTGAGATACCATCCCACACCCATCAGATTGGTTATTATGACAGAAAAGGAAAATGTATTGTTGAGGGAGTTGTAAACTATGCTCAAAGGGCTATAAAACAGTATATATCCTTTGGCCCAACAAATGATTACTAGGTTTATATCTCAAAGAGATAAAAAGCAAAAAGGGAAGGACCTATATGAACAAAAATACTTATAGCTCTTTTTGTGGAGGCAAAGAATTGGAAAGCAAGGGGATGTCCATCAATCGGGGAACAGTTGAATAAGTTATAGTATATGATTGGATTGGAATGTTTCTGTGCTATAAGAAAGGACAAGCAGGAGGAGCTTAGAAAAATTTGGAAAGATTTGCATGAAGCAGAGTGAAGTAAGAAGAACCAGAAGAACACTACACAGTGACAGGAATATTGTATGATGTACAACTGCATGATGTATAACTTAGTTATTTCCAGCAATACAGTGATCCAAGACAGTCCCAAAAGGACACATGATAAAAAAAATGCCATGTGCTTCCAGAGAAAGAGCTGATTGAGTCTGAATCCAGACTTAAGAAAACTTTTTCACTTTCTTAATTTTTTTCTTGTTCATTTCCTTCCACAAAAGGATTAATATAGAAAAGATGTTTTACTTGATTGCACATGTAAAATCTCTGTCAGTTTGCTTGCCATCTCATTATGGAGGGTGGGGGGAGAAGGAAGTTGGAAGAGAATTTGAGACTGAAAATTCTTTTTAAAATATTGGAAACTGTACATGTAATTAGGGAAAATTAAATTTAAAAAACTAAAAAAACACATGATTTGTAAGTATAAGAAACAAAGCATGTATATATTAGGTGGAGAGTGAATGATTTATTATAAATTTGGTAGAATTTCTAGCTAATTCCCATTATCAAATGTTAGTTTGTATAGTTTAATACATTTCTCTACTAATGGCTCACACATGTGTGTGTGTGTATGTGCACGTGCATATTTGTGTATAATGCTTTCTAAACCTTAATGTACCAAGAGAGCATGTGGAATGATGGTACAAGCACACGGTGATGGGAACATCTGGATTCAAATCTCACTTCAGACATTTACTTGCCTTGTGACCCTGGGCAAGTAATTCACTCTGTTTGCCACAAGTTCCTCAACTGTAAGATGGGGATTCTTTAAAAAAATTTTCATCTTTTTTTTCTTTCATCTATTTCTATCATTTATTTCATCTATTTTTTATTTTTATATTACTTATTTGATCTTTTTTTTATTTTAATGACAAATTTCCACATAAGTTTTCCAAAGTTATGTGATTCGTGTATTATCCTGTAAAACATATTTCCTTATTATTCATTTTTGTAACTGAATAATCTTATAAAACCAAAACCCCAAATCATATACCCAAATAAACAAGTAATAAATCACATGTTTTCCATCTGCATTTATACTCCAACAGTTGTTTCTCTCGGGGTGGGTAGTATTTTTTTCATAAGTCCCACAGAATTATCCTGGATCATTGTTAAAATGGGAATTCTGATAGTGTCTAACCCAAAAGGTTCGTGGGGAGGATTCAGTGAGATATAATTGTAAGGCATTTAGCCTGGTGCTTGGTACCAACTAAACACTTTCTTTATTAATGCTGATTTCCTTCTCCTTCCCCCTCATTTATAAGTGAAGAGAGTTAGATTCAGCTTCTAGCATACCTTCTGACTATAAATCTATGATCCTATGAGCATTTAAGAAAAATATTCCATTTTTAAAAATATTTGAGATAAATGGGCTTATTTGTTCAAATCTGCCTTAAGAGTCTCCATTTCTGATGCCTTTCCCTGTCCTTAAGTTTTTGAGAAATATGTAGAGAGAAAATGAATGTTCTGTGATTTACAGGTTCAGATTTAACCCTATCTCCTCTACCTTCTTCATCCAAATTTCCTTTCCTTCTATTTCTCCTTTCTCTCTGCTGCTCATGAGAATTTCTATTCTCTGTATTTTGCGTGATAATATATGCACAATCCATACTGAATTGCTTGTCAACTCTGGGAGGAGGGAAGGAAGAAAGGAGGGATATAACATGAAGCAGATGATTTTGGAAAATGTGGAAATTTGTTATTAAAATAAGATAAAGATAAAACTAAGAAATATAGATATCTATTAAAATATAGATTAAAAACTAAAAATGAAAATTAAGAATTTTTATTCTGTTCCTCAAAAGTAGGGAGATTGAAAAGAGAGACCTGGCCCATGTAGGTGATCCTTACTTACCCCCTTACCCTCAAAAAGGGCCACCCCTCTCCTGCCCCCTCAAGCTTGGTTCCCTTTCAGGTTCTTCCCCTCAGTCCTACCTGATGAAGCAGTAGCAGTTGCAAAATGGGTTGGGATCAAGAGAGTGAATTGTGCAGAGCAGTTTGGGATCTGGAAAGTCTGTTTTTTTTTTTTTTTTTTTTGGGAAATGAGAAGAGCAGGATCGAGTAGAGGACCAGAGACTTGCTCCATGTATATTACATCCAGGGAACACAACATCATGGATGTCTCAAAAGTGACTCTTGTTTCTTACTTTCATTTTCTTTCTCCCCATAGTTGTCAAGAGATATTTTTCTCCTCCCTCCCCAAACTCCCAGCAACAGGATTCAAAACCCACCCTGTAGGAAATTTTATTTATTAAACATCTGCCTGATACTGAGGATACAAGGAAAGCTGGAAGATAAATCCTGATTAGCCCAGAAACCTAAATCACCTTTTGTAACATTGTTTCGTTAAGAAAATATTTCACATGGAATTTTGGTAAGAGCACTGGATTAGGGACAGCCAGGTAGCGGGGCTTAGTGGATAGAGAGATCAAGAGTGGAATCAGGAGGACCTAGGTTCAAATGTAGTCTCACATATTTCCTAACAGTGTGACCCTGGGCAAGTTTCTTAATCTGAGGTCATATTTGAACCCAGGACCCCCTGTCTCCAGTGCTAGCTCTCAATCCATGGAGCCACCCAGTTGCCCCTTACCTATATACCTCACTTTGACACTTTTCAAGAACCTCTTGTGTTCCAAATATTCCAGGGCACTATGAAATTTATTATTTTTGCATATACAAAGTAGTTTTCTTCTGTTCTGCTTAGGATAATTTTTAGCAGAAAAAAAGACTCTTTATGAATCTAAACTGAGGAGAAAACTAAATTGGTCCTGAATTTTGCTCTCAAAATATCTCCTGAACTCTGTCCACTAGGTGGTACAGTTGGAATAAGAATAGAGCCCTGCATGGAAAACTGTTTTACTTCTTTAAGTGATAAAGCACAAAGATGGAGCCAGGGAGTTCAAGGCACAAAACTGTATTCGGTTTTCATATCTCTGAGCTGCTCCATGAAAACCAGAAAAAGGTATATGTCACTAAACACGCTTTTAAACTAAATTTCCTTAAAAATAAATAGCAGAAAATGATTAGATGTTACATAGGGATTAGGGCAAACAGTATGACCAGCATACATGTATTTTATTCCTTGCAGGTGAGGGAGTTTGATGGCCAACATTATATCATGGAGAGAGCCATTACAGGTGATTTTGCCCTGGTAAAAGCCTGGAAAGCAGATCGTTCAGGAAACGTCATTTTCAGGTAGTATACATGAATAGTGGTGATGGTGATGATGATAATACTACTATATTTTAAAAAATTGTTATTTATTTTTTTCTAAAGTTATATGATTCATGTTGTCTCCCTCCCTTCTTCCTTCCTCCCTCCCAGAACTGACAAGCAATTCAATCTTGATTGTACATGTATTATCATGTAAAACATATTTCCATGTAAAACTAGATTTTAGAAGAGATTTCCATCACCTACATTTTGATTATAAATCAAATGTAAATATTTTACTAAATGTATTTTTAAAAGTTATCCAGTTGTCATTTTGTGGGGGCATAGTTCAAGTTTTAAAAATATTTTAGTTTTTAACTTGAGACACTAAGTGGCCCAGTGGATATAAAACTGGGTTTAAAATCAAGAAGACTTATCTTTCTGAATTCAAATCTAGCCTCAGACATTTACTAGCTGTGTAACTCTGTATAAGCCACTTAACTCAGTTTCCTCATCTGTAAAACAAGCTGGAGAAGGAAAAACCAGTCCATTATTTCTGCCAAATGAGATCACAAAGAATAAGATATGACTGAAAATATCTGAACAAGAACAATAATAAATTATTAACTAGGTTCTTATAGAGAGTCAGCATGGCATAGTAAGTAGAGAACTGGTCTCAGAGTTGGGGAGATCTGTATTTGAGTTGTGCTTCTGACATATCCCAACTGTGTGACTCTGTGGGTAATTTTATCTCTCAGGGCTTTCTGGAAAGCTCTCTGAGGAGTTACAGAGAAGATGCCAGCCAGCAATGGCAGGAGTTTCCTCATCTGGAGATTCCCTGTGCTAATCAAATCATAAGTTTAACTTATATCCCTATGCCCCGATATTTTTAATATATAAAATAATATTGTACTACTTGACCTGCAATAAAACCAAATAAAATTACTTTCTCTTCTCAAATTGTATTGAATTCTTCCAGAATCTATGATTTCATCTGTTTGCATCCTTTTTTGTGGATGTGGATCACTAGCTTTTCCTGCTTTAGTGTATCATCATCATGTATTGCTGTGGCTTCCAAACTGATGACTCTGTGGCCAGCCTGGTGATGAATCTCACCAAACTCATCCATTGCAGCCCTTGGGTGAAGACCTTAGAATTCTCCAAAGGATCAAAGACCTTTAAATCAAATTCATCCTTCAGTAGAAGTTACCACCAAAACATACCTGGGAAAATGGTCATTTAGCCTTCATTCAGAGACCCTATTTGAGTCAGTCCATTCCACTCTGTTGTGGTGATGGTTCAGCCATTCCAGTCTTGTACTACTCTTTGTGACTCTTTTGGGGTTTTCTTGGCAGAGATAACTGGCCATTTCCTTCTCTAGCTCATTTTATAGATGAAGAAAGTGACTTGGCCAGTCTTATAGCTACTAAATGTCTGAGGTTGGATTTGAATTCATATCTTCCCGACTCCAGTCGTGGTGCTCTATCTACCACTTAATTGCCATTATATAAAACTTCCATATTATAAAATTACAATTTTATAAAATTTATACAATTTATATAATTTAGAATTAATTTTATAAATTTATAATATAAAATTATTACATATAGTATATGGCATTACATGTGAATTATATGTATATAAAATATATAATACAAATTTATAAAATTTAAAAAAATAAAAATTCCATTTTATAAAACTCTAATAGGAATTATTGCCCTACATGGAACTCAAGTTATTCCTAGTTCTGCCTTCTGGGCTCAAGCAGAAGAATGGTAATCCTTCCGTGGGACTGTTCTCCAAATACTAGAACACAGTTACAGTGGCCATTCCCTTCTCACCTAGTTTTCTCTTCTGTCAGCTAGATATTCCTAGCTCCTTCCTCTGATCTTTGTATCACATGGTTTCTAGTTCCTTCAAAATCCTGGTCACTCTTGTTTTGATGCTCTCTAGCTGAAAAATATCCTTTCTAAAATTTAGTTCTTAGAAACTAGACATAATACTCCAATATATTTAGACTTATCAGGAACTGTTATCTTTTTTTCTGGACTATCTTAATGCATTCTAATACTGAATTAGATTTTGTTTCATAAAAAACTGTAGCCTTTTCATATGAGTACTGTTGTCTAAACATGCCTCTCCACTCTCTTCTAGTTATATAGCTGATTTTTTTTAAACCTGAGTGTAGGATTTTACATTTTCTCTGTTACATTTCATCTTCTTTGATTTCATTGCTTATTTTAATTCATTGAGATCTTTTTGGATCATGATTATGGAATCCAAGGTCCCAGCTTTGTGTCATGGGCAGATTTGATAAACATTCAATCTATGACTTTAGGTCATTGATATAATACTATTTTACAGTAGAGGGCCAGATCCCTGGTACACTCAAATCTACTTCCAAGTTGACACTTAGAGGGTAATGAATATTTTGTGGTTCTAGTCACTCAGCCCATTTCCAGTCCAAGTAATTGTTAATTGTTTTCTATCTCCTATATCCAGAAGGAAAGCATGAGAGACTATCAATTGCTTTGCTAGTTATCCTGTGTCTCCAGTAGTCTGATCTGACAGGCTAGGAACCCTTTCAAAAGAGGAAATCAAATTAGTCTGGTGTAATTCATTTTTGATGAAGCAATACCAATTTTTAGGGATCACCTCTCTTCTTTTTTAATTGCTTGCCAACTCTCTTCTATCATACAGTCTAAAATTTTACCAGAATATTAGAGTCAAGCTCAATGACTAATTGTTTATGAACTCAATTTTTTCTTTTTCTTTTTTTGAAAATCAGAATCACTGTCCTTTGAGAACTCTACTCTTTGGCTACAGATCTTCTTTTAACATTTTGACATATCTGATTTTTTCAATTTGAATATTGTTTTCCAGTGTACAAATTACACACCCTATCCACTCGTCCTTATTTGGTGTCTATTTAATCTGATATTTTTTTTCAACCTGCCCTATCAGTTCATTGTCCTTGAGCAGGACAAACAGTTGCCCAGATGTTGCTACATGGCCAACCCTCCTTTTCCATTCATAAATCCATCAGATAATATTTTTGATAATGCTTTTTTTTAAAAACTCAATTAATTGCTGGTGACATGCTGAAGCCTAATATCCTATTTATATTGTCCAGTCTAACACTATTTTAGGAAAAAAAAACCCAGCTGTCCAGTCTTCTTTTCTAGCTCCTTCCTCTGATCATTGTATCACATGGTTTTCAGTTCCTTCAAAAACCTGGTCACTCTTGTTTGGATGCTCTTTGGTCAAAAAATATCCTTTTTAAAATATAGAAGTTTCTTTGCCAGACATTTAAGTGTCTGTACTAGAGACCATGACCTGGATGAACTTTCATCCTGCTTGTTCTCACCCTTCCCTTCCCTTCTCATTGGTTACCGCCTTGATAGGGTCACATTTTCATTTATTGCTTGTTCCTCTCTACCTCTTTCCAGAGCCTCCTCACTGAGGCTTTGCATACATCACTCTTTCCTCTTTCTGTGAACCATAAGATCATCTCTACAATTGTTCCTGGATAGAATGTGTCAGTTTTTGTGTATTAAAATGTATTCTCCCTGGCCACTGTTTCCCTAGTTTGAGGCATCCCCTATTAGCATGTAGGCATTTGGGGAGACAGGGACTTCTTGTATTTTATATCCCAATTGCTTGGTGTTTGTAAACAGATTCCTCTACATAATGGAAGAGGGAGTAAGATCATAGATTTAGCACAAAGAAGCTAAGGGATTTGCCTAGTTATATGGAAAATAAATGGTAGTACCAGAATTTCCTAGATTAGAGCTATTTCACCTTTTTTTTGTTGTCATGATTCCTTTGGCACTCTGGTGAAGCCTTCTTAGAATTATGTTGCATAAAATAAAATAGGAAATTTTGCAAAGAAACCAATTGTACTGGAATAGAGTTATAAAAATATGTATTTTTTAAAAATCCACAGACCCTAGGCTTAGAACCCTGGTTGATGGTGAGGTTCTCCCTATGCTTTTGATTATAAATGATATTATGCTTGTTACAGCTAGCCCTGGACCACTCCAGAGCTTCTTAGAAGGGATCTATAGTCAATAAAAAAGACTTTGGCTTAACTATCCACACTGAGTAAACAAAACGAAGAAGAATGCCGCTTGCCTCTATTATACTCCTCAGTTGGATGGACATTCCATATAACTGTTTCATTCCTGCATATAGCTTGGACATTGCAGATGTACAATGAACGGGATCTGAATTTGAAGAGGAGGAAGGCAGTAGGCTTGATTACCACTGGAAAATTATGCAGTACTTTTAATGATTCCAATCTTCTTGCAGCAGAAGTCTACCTCCTTAAACATTCTTCTTCTGATCCTCTATAGCTTTTCATCATGCAGCATCTCAGTGTCTGAGGGATCAGAATTGTAATTCACCCAAAGGACAGTGAAGGGATGTTTGCTTTCTTCTTTTACTATCATATTATAAATGTACTGCTTTTATTGGGTGCAAACCTCATCCTTACAAAATATCCAAACCTATCTAAAGGTCTGATAAGCAGGGGATTAAAGCATATTCTCAAAGAGAACTTGCACATTATCCTTTCTAATTTCTAAAAAGGAAAAAGAGGGTGTAGGGATTATGTGGTGTTAATTTTATATTTGATCTCTTGAATTAAGACATTTCTGAAGTACAGCTAATTTTAGCTTTATAGAAGTTTTAAATATCATCTATCTTATTGTTCCTCAGTGTATTGTGGGTCTACAATATATAGTATTTTTTAAAACAAGAATGCAAAAAAGAGATGATTGTATTTTTAATGTAATTTGGCAGTTAAGTAATTTTCTTAATACTATTCTGATCTCTTTCATAAAGAAAGCCTACTGAGGCATTGTGCTCTGTTGAAGGGGTACCCACACCAATGAAATCAGGAATCTTTTGAAGTACTGAAATTTTTTTCTCTTTATAAAAATTCTATTACTGTGCTCTATTTCTGTGCAATTCACATAGACAGCTATAAGCATTAAATGATGATAATTGCCCACCAAGACCATTTTATCTCTAATAATATTTCACTCCATTTGTAGCTAAGATTTGATGTGGGATGCCATTGAAGTTTTTGATTCCTGGTGACAAAGGGAGCTGGATTACTAAGAAAATTAGGGTGTACTTTTAAAATGTTTTGCTGATTTTTTTCCCCTCTATATGCCTGGTTCTTTCCAATATTCACATTACCCTTTCCCCAAGTTGGATCTTCCCTTGAAACAAAGGGAAAACAGTTTAAGCAAAACTAACAACAGGATATTCTCATGTTAAATATACTTAAGTCTACATAAAATCATAGATTTAGAACTGGAAGGAACCTTAGATCAGTCCCCTCATTTTATAGATGAGAAAGCTCAGGCCCAGAAAGGCTAAGGAACTTGAGCAGGATCACATAGTTAATAAATGTCTAATGCAGGCTATGAACCCAGGTCTTCCTGACACTAGGTCCAAATCTAAGTTCATTATATTACTCTGCCTCACACATGGGTCAGACCATGAAATATCTGAGAGAAGGATCATATCCCCTGGATTAAAACATTTTTATACCTTGCCTTCTATTATGAGGATGATCTGAAGTAGTAACCTCTAAAACTACATAAGTAATCTAACGGGTTTAATAATCTTACAAATACCAGTGTAGAAATCCTGACATATCATAGCTTCACGAACAAGAATTTATTAAATGCTTACTATGGGCCAGACTCTGGACTAAGCTAAGATACAAAGAAAAGCAAAATAAGACCTTTCTTCCTTATGGTCTGATTCTGGCGCAGTTAAGTGATACAGTGGATAGAGCACTGGGTCTGGAATCAAGAAGACCTGGGTTTAAATCTGGCCTCAGACATTAGCTGTGAGGCCCTAGGCAAGTCACTTAATCCTGTTTGCCTCAGTTTCCTCATTTTAAAAATGAACTGGAGAAGGATATTACAAATCATTCTTGTATCTTTGCCAAGAAAATGTCAAATGAGGCCAAGAAGAGTCTGACAAGACTGAAATAATTGAATAAAAGAATAACATACTTTACATGGTGCTTAAGTAACAAGAGATAAGACCAAGTAAAGAACATAGATGTGGAAAACTCACTTCCCTCTTTGGAATACATTGATATATTCATTTAGAGACATAGAACACATATACTGTGATATTACAAGAACTCATTTGATTTTGTTCTGGGAAAGCCATTCATTTAGTTTGTGTCTGAACATCTTGTAGGAATTTAGTTTTGAAAAACTATTGTTAAAATAAGCTTGGAACACTTGAAAGTGCTCTGTAGTTCAGCTGCTTCTGTAGGGTACAATACTATCAAAGGAATCATTAGAAAATGGTCTCTACTGGGACTGATCTTTATGGGTGACTCAGAAATCACCAAATGATGTTTTGGTAATTTCAGCAAGATATTTCTGTTGGATGGAAGATGGAGTTACTGCTTTTTCCCATATGGAAACTTACTCCTTTATATTTCTAAATATAAAAATGAGAGCAAGTTACTCAGTGAAATGTTTAACTATTGAAGCAAAATCATATCCCCAGTAAAAGGCTTGGGAAGGCTATTTTCAAAAAGTGTTGATGATTCATTAACATCCAGTTTATCTTTATGCTCATGGGAATAGGTATGATGAATAACTCCTTTTCTTGTGTACTGAAGACACTCTTAAAGTAAGACAAATGAAAGGGCCAGACTTTTCTCTATAAAGCACTTGTATTTCTTATAATAAGAATTGTCCATTTCATATATCACTTTTTTTGAACACTGACACAGATTCATAGAATTTTATAGCCAGAAGGGACAACTACTTACTGCCTTTGTCTTTTCTCCCTTCTCCTCCCCCTAGGAAAAGTGCAAGGAATTTCAACTTGCCTATGTGTAAAGCTGCAGATACCACAGTAGTAGAGGTAAGAAAAGGAAAGGGTGGTATTTTTTAAAGTTATTGCTTATATCTTAATAACAATATATCCTATTGATCCTATTTACCAGTGAAGAAAAATGTTATATCAGAACATAGAATTTTTATTTTTCTGCTTTCTTTAGATATATGTGTGTATATATACACATATGTGTATAAACATCTATATTTACATTTATAACATACACATATGTATGTATTTTTCAGAATGACACCCATTTGTAAACTTTATTGAACATTTAACAAATGAGATTTTGCCATATCAACTTTATGGTCATGTTTCATTCTGTCATGTTTTAATAGATACATCAGTAAACTTGTATACAAGTGTTCAGAGGTGGGCAGCTGGGATGTGAAATTTGATCATATTAAAATAGTTGAAAGAGATGGAAATATTTAGAGTATAGAAGAATTGGGGATGTTTTGGGGGAAGAGGTAGTTGTAATAAATATGAGAAGGACTGTCTTATGAAAGAAAGTAGAATTATTTTTGTGTGGCATCAACATGAAACTAACAATAATGAATGAGAATTATAGGAAAACAAATTTCAACTCCCAAACAAGGAAAAATTTCCTAATAATTATAGGATTGGAATTAGTTATCTTTTTAAGGTAAGGAATTCTCCATCATTGGGAGTTTTCAAGAAGAGGCTGGATATTTGCTTGTAAGAGATTTTATGATGGGGTTAAGGTATTTGGTAAAGGGTTGGCCTACATGATCTCTAAGTCAATCCCTAGTCTTTGATGAACACTAACTGAAGATAGGAGAATAGGGTTGGAAAATGCGATTAAGTAGGGAGAAAATTAGGAAATTAAGAGAATTCAAAATGATCATAAAAGGCCAATAGGATAAGATTTAATGATACCAATGTTGATCCTACATTGGGTTTCAAAAACTTAACTTCTTGTACAAGTTGGGGGGGGGGAGACTATAGCTAGAAATAAAGTGAATCACTTTTTCATTGTACTAGTAGTTTTAACTTATGAAATAGGCTTAATGACCTAATTGTACCACATTTGTCCTGAAGACTGGCTGTCAACTTTCAGCTAGGACTTTTGCTAAAATGGTTTTATGTTGAGGTATTATGTCAGTGTATTTTAAGAAATTAAATTAGATGAAATAAAGTTATTCACACCTCTTCTGAGTTCAAGAAGGCATTTTCTAGGAAAATAGCCTCTTTCTATCCAGTTTCTATATCTTTCCTTCCAGTCAATCTTAAATAATTTTATTAAATTAAAAAAATGACCAATAGTAACTTACAGTCTGCTGGAAGGAGAGTTGTACCAGTATCCTGCACATTGTAAGAATCTTTCTCTTCTTAATTGCTATTAACCCTCAGAAGGAAATAATAGGGAACCTAACTGTTCAGGCCTTTGTGTCTTCATCTGTAGTCTGAGAGTGCTGGGCTTTGATGACTTCTGAGGTTGCTTTCAGCTCTAGATCTGTGGTTCTTTGGTCTGTGGATGTTGGCTCTGTTCTGAACAGTACTCCCATTTGGGGTGGCACCCTCAGATCAGTGGGGATGCTCTCATTGATAAATGTAACTAGCTCTTCTTGCTCTAGGGACAGATTTGAAGAATCATATATAGTGGAGACACGCTGGATTTAGAAGTGGTTATAGTCCCTAACCCATGGACTTTTACCAAGAAGTTTTGAGTTTGATCTTCCATTTACTTTTTGGATAATCTCTTCTGTTTTGGGAAGGCCTGCTTCTAATATCAGGAGCTATTTCTACCTCTGACATTTGCTTATAATGTTACTTACATCTCTACTCTCTAAGTTAATAATATTCTTTCCCAAGCCTTATTTCAGCCTGCCTTTGCTAGCAGCTAGATGGCATGGTGGAAAGAGCACTAGACTTGAAGTCAGGAAGACCCCAGTTCCAATCCAGCCTCAGATGCTTATTAGCTGTGTCACCTTTCATTTTTGTTTGCCTCAGTTTCCTCATCTGCAAAAATAAGGATAATTAGGCAGCTAGGTGGCTCAGCTGTTGAGAGCCAGGCCTAGAAATGAGAGGTCCTGGGTTCAAATCAGACACTTCCTAGCTGTGTGACCCTGGGCAAGTCACTTAACCCCTATTGCCTAGCCCTTACAGCTCTTCTGTCTTGGAACCAATACACAGTAGATTCTAAGATGGAAGGTAAGAATTAAAAAAAAAATGGGGATAATAATAGCACCTACCTCTTAGAGTTTTTGTGAGGATCTAGAGAGATAATATTTGTAAAGCACTTAGCACAATGTCTGGCACATAGTAGGCACCTATTATGTAATATAAATGCTTGTTCCCCTCTCCCTGAGGGATGAGAGGAATTATGGTAAAAAGATGGCTGACCTTTCCCATTGAGCATGGAGTGGCAGGAGATGAGTTTGAATTCAGACTTTTCTTTCCTATGTGACTTAACATCTCTAGGACTCATTTTGCTCATCGGAAAGCTGTAGGGCTGTATTGTATGGTCTCTTAATTTTTCTTAAAGCTTTATATCTATAATCCTGTGATCCATTAAAATAAAATCAGCTTTTGAATTTCAGTGTTTATTAAGATCCTCCCAGGAGATCCCTTGTTTATTTTGTTCCTTCAAGGGTGAATATTCCTAAATCACTTTAGATTGAGCTCTTCAACCTCTCTTGAGAAGACTTCATTTCCTCCCTCAGTAGACTTGACTGTCTTAGAACATTTATAGTCCAGTTATATTGTGCTCTGCTCTAATCAGTCCATATCTGGAGTATTAGGTTCAGTGCTGGGCCATTGGCAAACTAGATTAACTCAATCACAAAGTGAGCAGGAAGTGACAATAGAATAAAATGGAGATAATGAAAAACAGAAGAAACTTGGGGGTTTTGCTTGGAGAAGAAAAGAATAAGGACAGATGTGATAAGGATCTTCAGATATTTAAATGGATGTCATGTGGAATAGAGATTAGGTTGCAATGCTTAGCCCAGAGAACAGAACTGGAAGTTAGTGGCTGGAAAATGTAGAGGCTGATTTAGGTTCAATATAAAGAAAAACCTTTTAGTCATTAGAACATCCACAAGTCAGATGGGCAACCTTAGGAAGTAGTAGAAATATGATTGTTGGGAATGTGGTAGAGATAAGTTCTTTTGGGATCCAGGTTGAACCTTTCCAGTGTTTTAAGATTCTGTGATTCTACAAATCACCTAAAGAAACAGTGAAGGTTTCCCTTGACTTTGCCATATATACTTAGGTAATAAGGAAGGTTTTTTTAAAAAAAATTTTTTTATGCCTACTTCATACCTATATTTTAAAAATTCAAACTCATTTTTTTATCCTACTCATTTCTGAGTCTGCAACTCATTAGCATCCTTTCCAGTAATAATCCTTTATTCTTCTTGAGCTTTACTTCCTATTTTAGTCTAAATAGTTTTAATACATTGAATGTATTTTTGGGTTTATTTTGGGTAGAGCCATTCTTTCATGCCTTCCTCTGATCTTTTTAACTTGATGAGCCATCTTATTTTTTGGAATATCCGTCATAACATGAGCCATGTATGGGCCCTAAAATTTTAGAGGTGATGGGGACCCCAAGATACAATTAGCATGTCATGAAAAAAAATGTATGATGAGAAAAGAAGGAAGTTTAGTTATGCGGTAAGAACAGGGACAGCCATTGGACTGTATCCTTCGAATGTCAAGAGAAAGTGAACAAGGCCACATTGATGAGATAATAATTCCATTTGAATAATAATGATAATAATAGCTGACATTTATAAAAACACTTTAAGGCTTACAAAGGACTTTACATATATTATCTCATTTGATGCTCACATCTCATCATCTAGTCCAACCCTATTATTTTGCAAATGAGGAAATTGAGGCTCACCCAAGGTCACACAGCTGGTTTATGGCAGAGTTAGAATGAGAATATGTCTTCTCTGATTCCTAGTTGAATTCTCTTTTTATTGTGTCATGCTGTCTTCTCTCTCTCAAATTCCATACCATAGTCCTTTATTTGCTTTCTGGTACTATGTTCTCTCTCTGAAATGGCAACTTGAAGCACTTTGGTGTTAACAATGTAAAAGTCTATAATAGTGGCTTTAGTTTCTTGGACTTCACTAAAATATGGGCATAATGTGGACACTAACTTGTGTTAGCCTCCACCATTTCAGTCTTAACCCCCTCCCTCCCTTTTCCCACCTCCTCTATTTCATTGTATGAGAAATTTATCCTTCCTTTGTATTGTGTACCAATTTGGGAGTTGTATTTTATATAAGCTCTTTCTTGGAGCTGTATGGAATTGAAGAAACAACAAAATTATGCTCATTTTCTTAATTGGTTTAAGTGCTAGTCTTGGGATATTGGTGGGGGGCCAATGCCCAAGAGTGTTCTATTCATGGCGATAAGCATTATTGTCATGGAGGACTACTGTCCAAGACTGTTGGTTATAGGGAACTCCCCATCGAGGGAATTCTTGCTGCCAAAACTCCAAAACTTGTTGGAATCTTCTTTGTAATTTTTTAACCTGGTACACTGAAAAATTAGGTAATTCACCCAGAATCAGAGTAGCCAGTCTAAGTCAGACCTGAGAATTGAACTTAGAACTTCATGGCTTCCAAATCTGCTTTCTATCCATTATGACTCACTGTCTCTTTGAAAAGCAAGAGTAGCCAAGAATATTTTTCTTTTATCAAATTCTTTTTGAATTTGCTTTTTTCGATTTTTCAATTTTCAAAATTGAATTTTTGAAGAATGATATCTTTTATTCATTTTTTGTGTACCTCAGGATTGGGGTGAGCAATGTAATTTCTATGATAAAAAAATAAACAATTCTACTTTTTTGGGGGAATAAGTTAGGGCCCTATTTTACTTCTCAATCCTGATCCCCACTCTCATTTCAATATGTGGGGAAATTATTCTTCTTCCTTTGAATTATGTACCAATCTAAGCATTGTACTAATTGTATGTCAGTCTGGGAATTGTGTAGAATTGAGGAAACAACGTTTTGCTTATTTCCTATAACTAAAAAAAATACCTTATTGCCCTTTTTCAAAAAATCTCAAGCATTTTTAGGTTTAACCATAAAGTTATGACTTAGTGAAAACTGGTGGCATTTTTTTTTCTGTGTATAGTAATTGGGTGATTATTAAAGAGGCAAGTAGAACAAGTGGGTGCATATACAGATTTGGTGTACACACCACAAAAGTATCTCTTTTTAGCCCAGACACATTATTTCTGGACTTTCTTCCCTTTGAGTGGGTGAATTCTTCTATTGTAAACTTCATCACTGAAGAAGTGCAACGTCAGCCCATGGAAATGACTCTTTGGTGTTGATTTCTTGGTGAATAGAATGAAAAGCCATGAAGACTGCTGAATTTTCAGGTCAAACCTATTTGGCCTCAAGGTGAGGCTTCCCAGTGCTGACTACACCCCTCTTGAACAAAATGGCTAGTCCTTGATAGATTACCACCCTGCTTGTTCCACCATTCTAGGCTCCTCTGGAAGACAGTCTGTCTGCTTTTTTCTGAAACGTGCCTTATAATAGAAAATTGAGTGGGGAGGGACAGGGAGTGTGAATCACTGTCAGAACTGGAGGAGTCAGGAGAATGCAGACGCCTGGTGTGTGCTGTCAAAAAGGTCGTCTGACTCACAACCACATAAGGTTGATGAGGAAGACTGTGACAGAAATAAATTACACAGCTTGGTTTTCCTTGGACTTTTGGGCTTGTGCTTTGGATAAAATGATGATAAATCTCCAGAAATTTACATGTGTCTTTTCAAGTGCATTTAGGTTTGTCTTTATTACTTTTTTTCTTATCAAGATTTTTATTTTGTGTGCATGTGTGTCAGTTCTACTAGCATACTTGAGAGCCTGACTTCCAGGGTTTATGATTTCTGCATGTTCTGTACTAAGGCCTGGCACAGTCAGTCTTCCTTAAGAGATAAAATTAGATGAAAAGCTTAAGGGTTCTGCTCATCTGCCTTTCTTCCAACCAAGCACTTGGTGTTTCAGTTTGTGTATAGGGATTGTTTGACTTACAGTTTGTGCAATACCTGAGTAAATCAGATTGTAAGTTAATGATGTTTGCACATCACTTCCTCAGTATAAGCAAATAGGATGTTGATTGTCCTAATCTTAGATGATTGTAACTAAAAACAACTTTTAGTATTCTTTCTTTCTCTCTTACTACTTCCTTCCTTCCTTCATTCCTTCCTTCCTTCCTTCATTCCTTCCTTCCTTCCTTCCTTC
>NC_058130.1:375641434-375679410 GCF_016433145.1 Gracilinanus agilis
CTTCCTTCCTTCCTTCCTTCCTTCCTTCCTTCCTTCCTTCCTTCCTTCCTTCCTTCCTTCCTTCCTTCCTTCCTTCCTTTTTTTATAATCAGTACATAGGCAGAAGAGTGGTAACAGCTAGGCAATTGGGATTAAGTAACTTGCCCAGGGCCACTTAGCTAGGAAGTATCAGAGGCCATATTTGAAACCATGACCTTCCAACGTCAGGCCTGGTATTCTATCCACCGTATTATCTGTCTGCTCCTCTAGTTTCCTTCAAAGCATAGTTCCTTTGCTATTTTTGCCTGAATCCTTTTGATAACTATTCTAACCCCTTTGAAATTAAATGCTACATTTTATGTATCCTTTGTGTTTATTTGTATATATGTTGTATATTGAATGCGAGCTCCTTGCAGACAGGTTCTGATTCAGTTTTGTTTTTTTAAACTCTAGTCGTTTTTTGGTTGTGCCCAATTCTTCATGATACCTTTTTTTTTTTTTAATTTGGCAGAGATAGTGCAAAGGTTTGCCAGTTTCTTCTCCAGCTCATTTTACAGATGAGAAAACTGTGGCAAACAGGTCACACAACTAGTAACTGTCTGACATTGGATTTGTACTGGAGAAGAAAAGTCTTCCTGACTTCACTCTGTCCACTGGGTCTCACACATACCAGACACTTAATTAATTTTGGTTAATTTCAATTTAATTGAATAGCAAAGGTCAGAATGTCAACTCATTATGGAAAAGAGCTAAATCCTTTTTTGTTAATTAATATTTTATCTTTTACCAATGATAAAATGCAAGCTAGTAATAATAATAATGAAAATTTTAATTTCTACTTGTTTTTAAAGCGTTTGTCAGTTCGAAAGGATGATGGAAAAGCCAAATCAAAATCTCGAGATAGTGTAAGAGAAAGGATCATCAAGCGAGCAGCCCTGGAATTTGAGGATGGCATGTATGGTATCCTTTAGTTGTTGGGAATGATTGAACAAAATAGCACTAGATTTGATTGCCTTGTGTGAACAAAGTCTATATTTTAATGTAATGGTTCAATGTTTCCCCTGTGTGTGCTGTATAACTTTGACTTGCCTATTCTATATGTTTTTTTTGCTTTTTTCATCGATTTTTGAATTGACGACCAGGTTCAGTTATACAGTATATGTTACTTTGTGTCACAGCTTGAATGCTTTTACTTTTTGGAATATGTTCTTCTCATTACCTCATTTGATTCTTCATGAGTGATGATTAATACTGGGTTATTAGAATTGGCCTTCCTTCAAAATAGAAGGTAGTTCTTCTGGCTACTTGAAAATTTCTTATTTATTGTTGGAATTGACATTTTATTACACACATGCCTTGTAGATTCAGACATATGGTTTTTCTCTTGTGTTGATCTGTGGATTCAGTCATGCCTCTGACCTAATAGCTGCCTGACCACAGGAGAGTCATTTAATTTCCTAGTGCCCAAAATACAGAAGGAATGCAAATATGAATAGATGAAGAAGTTAACACCCTGGGAGATACCTGTATCAATGAAATCACAGTTCTGAACAAAAACAAAAAAAAGCCTAAAAAGCAAATGACAAAAATAAACACTTCACTGTAATTCTTTTAGATCTTTAGAATATTTTCCTCATAACAATCCTGTGGGATATATAGTACAGGTATTATGTCTGTGTTTTATAGCCGAGGAGAGACATTATGGTATAATGCAGTGATTCCCAAAGTGGGTGCCACTGCCCCCTGGTGGGTGCTGCAGCGATCCAGGGGGACTGTGATGGCCACAGGTGCATTTATCTTTCCTATTAATTGCTATTAAAATTAAAAAAAAATAATTTCCAGGGGGCTAAGTAATATTTTTTTCTGGAAAGGGGGCTGTAGGCCAAAAAAGTTTAGGAACCACTGGTATAATGGGATAGGGCACAAGATATAGGGCTGGAGGGATCTAGGTTCAAATCCTGGCTCAGACACTGAGTAATTGTGTGACCCTAGACATGCTACTTAAAAGCTCCATGCCTCAGTTTTCCCATTTGCAAAATAAGAGGGTTAGTCTCAGTGGCCTCTAAGCTCCCTTCCAGTTCTGACTCTTTTTTCCTGTGAAACTGAAGATCTGGAAAGTGACTCATCAATGGTCATATAATTAGGATCAACCTGAGGCAGGATTCAAATCCAGGACCCTCCCCCGTCCCCCCCAGTCTAACAATCTAATTACTGCTGCTGTTACCTCTCTCAATCAAACAGCAGATATTTATTAAAAACCTACTCTATGCCAGTCACTGCATTTAGGCCTTGGGGATATCAAGACTAAAATAAAACGGTCTTTACCCTCAGGGAGCTTACAGTTTACTGGGAGAGACAACATGCCCATACATAAGTATATACAAAATTAATTTAAATTGTTTAAAAAATTTGGAGTGGGGTGATCTAGAAAATTTTCATGTAGAAGGAGGTATTTAGACCTGAGTTTTTTAAGAAAACTAGGGTTTCTAAGAGGCAAAGATGATGACTGAATGTTGCATGTAAGGAACAATCAGTTTATCAACTAAAATGTATAGTGTATGAATGGGAGTGATGTATAAGGAAAGCTGACAAATAATAGTAATTAGCATTTATATGGTACTTTAATTTTTACCAATTACATGTAATAAATTTCCGCACAAGTTTTCATAAGTTATATGATCGAACTTATCTCCCTTTCTTCCGTACCTTACCCCTTCTGGTGTTGGCTGGCTGGAGATTCTGTCTGAGTTATATACATATTGTCATTGCAAAACATATTTCTATATTGTTAATTTTTATAAGTGAGTAATCTTATAAAACCAAAACCCCAAAACATAAACCCAAATAAACAATTGAAAAAATCATATACTTTCATCTGCATTCTGATTCCAACAGTTCCTTCTCTGGAAGTGGATAACATTCTCTGTCCCAAGTCCTTCAGATTGTTCTGGATCATTGTATTGCTGAAGTAGCTAAGTCTTTCACAGTTGATCATTCTACAATTTTGCTGTTACTGTGTACAATGTTTTCTTGGTTCTGCTTATTTCATTTGGCATCAGTTCATGTAGGTCTTTCCAGGTCTTTCTGAAATCATCCTATTCATCATTCCTTATAGCACAACACTATTCCAATCACCATCATCTACCACATTTTGTTCAGCCATTCCCCAAATGAGGAACATCCCTTTAGTTTCAATTCTTTGCCTCCACAAAAAGAGCAGCTATAAATATTTTTGTATAAGCAAGTCCTTTCCTATTTGGGGGACATAGTTCTGAGAAGAATTTCTGGAAGTAATAGAGAACCATTGGAATTTATTGAGCAGGGGTGTGACATGATGTGAAATCACTGTTAGCTGACTGAAGGATGGTTTGGAAAGAAAGTGGGTCAGGAAGGGAAAGATAAGGCAAGGACACCATTAAGAGGTTACTACAATAGTTCAGGTGAGAGGCAACTTGAGGGTTTGAATAAGAGTGGTGATTGTGTGAGTAGGGAGAAGGGGGCAGATCCTGGAGAGGCTGAAATGGAATTGATTATGTGGAGAGGTAGAACATGAAGATTCAGGGATAATGGAGGTTGTTAAGTAGGGTGAGACCTTGACAGAAGTAGCATCTGTTTTCTCATGAAGTGTAAGACCCCAGTCCTGTGCTAAGGTGACAATACGACTATGTTTGGCATTATCAGATAATCATTTTAAATAAATACTTTCCTGAAAACTTAAAGGAATGTTCTGAAAGTTGGCTGATTTGTCCATCTTTTCCTTTCTCTCTTAGGCTTCGTGAATATTTGAGGTGTATTCTTATTTGTGGACTGTGTCTCCTCTCTTTTCCTCTAAATTTCCCCCTTTCTCCATGAACTTCACTATCTTCAAAACTTCCTCTGCCTCCATTAAGAATCAATAATGGAGGTGGGAATTTCAAGTCAGGAGCTGAAAACTAAGCATTGTGCCTTTTCTGAAGCCCCAGCTGTTAGATTCTAAATGATTTGCCATGGATAATTGAGAACTAACTGTATAATAACACTAATTAGCAGGGAACAATAGCATCTGGGTACTCTGTATTCTCTATTACTCTACTGCCCATGAAAGATATTCATAAGCCAGATGATACAAATGGTCCTCCCACAATAACTAGTTTGTTTAAATACAAAATACATAGACTTTTTTATTTCCTGGCTCTCATCATAGTATCAGATTGACTGAATAGAGCAAAAATATAGGACAAATAGCAGAATACAAAGAGAGCAGAATAAGACTCATACTTCAATAAGACCTATTTCTATTACAAGTTGTATCATAAATTTTTATTGGATTTATACCTGTTTATGATGAAGTTAATATGAATACTGGAATTTCTTGAATCATTTGTAGTCACTGTGAAAAATATAATAGTTTTCAAAATAGTATAATTAATCATTATAATTATATATAATGTATATTATAATTAAAAATTAAAATATATTTCAAAATAAGATAAGACTGGAACAAATTGTGATAGGATGAGGATGCCATGTGAGGATGGGGGAAGGATATTGAATTTTGAGTCAGAAGATTTGGATTCAAATACTGGCTCTGCTGTGTGATGTTGGGAAAGTCATTTAATTTAAACTGTAAGTTGCCTTCTATGTAAAATGAAGAGTTTAAATAGGTAGCTTTTGTAAAAGGCTAAAATTAAGTATTATTTCCTTATTAAAGATTCCTTCCAGTGATAAATTTATGATCTTGTTGGATAGCTGAGCAGAGTAGACACTCATCACCTCACAGAATTCTGGAGTCTCCAGGAAGTAATCTGTTCCAATATCTACCAGTTCAGGCAATTTGTAAGCAAATCTCTTGTTTGTTAAAATAGGTATGGAGGCAGTTAGGTGGCTCAGTGGATGGAATGCTGCCTGGGTTCAAAGCTGGCCTCGGACACTTCCTAGCTGTATGACCTGAACAAGTCATTTAACCCCCATTGCCTAGCCCTTACCTCTCTTTGGCCTTGGAACCAGTACACAGTAGGGATTCTAAGATGGAATGGTTAAAAAAAAAAAGAGATATGAATTTCATTCCTGCCATGAATGCATGATTCATTTATACTGTAGAGTCCCATATGTGGAGCTTACTAAGCCAAATGTTAGGGTAAAACATTTGATGCATTTTTTTTCCCTTAAGGATCTTGGAGTCCAATGAAAGACAAATCATAACATTTGTTGTTCAGTTATTTCCATCATGTCTGAATCTTTGTGACTCCATTTAGGGTTTTCTTGACAGATATCCTAGAGTGGTTTGCCATTTCCTTTTCCAGCTCCTTTGACAGATGAGGAAGCTGAGGCAAACAGTTAAGTGATTTCCCCTGGATAACACACATAACTGAGTAAGTATCTGAGGTCAGATTTGAATTAAAAAAGATGAGTTCAACCCCAGACCTGGCATTCTATTCACTGCATCTGCTAGATGCCCCAAGTCACAACGTATCTTATTGTAATATTTGATTTTACAAGGAAGATAGATTAGAAATGTAAAAAATATTTTTTTCAATAGTCTTTTCTAAATAGTACCATACTTCTCGTTCTCACGAAGTTTTAAAATATATATTTTTGTATATATTATTATATATAATATTATATGTATATTAATGTAATTTATATTAAATGTATTCGTATATACGAATACATTTTGCTTTGTTTCATTAAGTCTTCATATATGATCACCATGAATATGCGACTACAAGAACTAACACCCCACCTCTCCATACTTTCCTAGTATTCTTTTGACTCGCCATATGAAAATGACTAATGCCATTGATATCTTTGTAATTAGATAGATCTCTTTCCCAAACTATGGCAAAATGTTTTTTGTTAACACTGATCCGTGAGAGCAAATTTCCCTTAGAGGAGATTTTCAAACACTAGATTACTAGATTAGTCTCTGTCTCTGTCTCTCTGTCTCTCTGTCTCTCTGTCTCTCCCTCCTCCCCCTCTCCCTCTCTCCATCCTTTCTTCCCTCCTTCTGTCTTTCCATTTCTCTCTGTTGCTCTGTCTCTGTCTCTCTGTCTCTCTGTCTCTCTGTCTCTCTGTCTCTCTGTCTCTCTGTCTCTCTCTCTCTCTCTCTCTCCCTCTCTCCATACCCCCTCTCTCTCCATCCTTTCCTCCCTCCTTCCTCTCTCTCTCCATCTCTCTCTTTTTTTCTCTCTCTCCATTCTTCCCTCCCCTTTCTTTGTCTCTCTCCATCCTTCCCTCCCTCTTTCTCTCTCCATTTCTCTCTCCCTCCCCCCGTCTCATCTTTCTTTCCTTCTATGGACTATTAATAAATCATAATAGATTCTTTAAGTTTAAGTTAAAACTCATATTTTAATCTAAATACAATTTTTCATTAATAGGATAGAGCAGGGGTTTACAATAGACTATGCCCTCTAGCATTCTTGTATTTGGTAGATATTTAAAAAATATATAATGGAACATAGGTGATGCTAATATGTGTTTTTTTAACTAATGTATGACTCTCAGGGACCCCTATTTTTGGTTTAGTGTTTGTTTTTACATGAATTTGATACCACTGTTGTGGGAGGTATCTTGGTATGAATTCCATAGTTTCTGAAAGCCCTTTTATTTCTGAAATTCTCTTAATTCTTTCTCCAGTGAGGGATACCACTTTAACAACTTTCTTTGTGAGAAAGTTCTTTGTTTTCTAATCCAGTTGGATTTGGTGAAACTTAAGTCTATTTTTTCCTTTAGCACTTTTAAAAAAATCCCTTACCTTTTGTCTTAGAATCAATACTGTATATTAGTTCCAAGGCAGAAGAGAGGTAAGGGATCAGCAATGGGGGTAAGTGACTTGCCCAGGGTCACACAACTAGTAAGTGTCTGAGTTCCTTTAGCATTTTTGAAGATAATAATATTAATTAAATGTACCCCAAAAAATCTCCTTAAGAGAAATTTAGGCACCAAAGAACCTGGTTCATTGCCTAAAGAATTAAATCTTTTTTTTTTTTTTTTTTGAAAAAGCATTCTAAATAGTTAAAGGATTAGAAGTTTTTATGGGTTTGTTTACCATACTTCAGGGTAAGTACATGGACTTAAAAATAGCAACATATCTCATGACAAAAATGTCTTTCTGGCAAGGGTCATGAGGCCACTGATCTCTTGCTTCCTTGGGCAGCTGTGTTCATATTTTAGCTATAGGCAAACTCTATTTTTCTTTCATAAATATCACAAGATTTTCCCCTGAGGATAAGTTTAAAAATATCAAGATATTATATTCCTATATGGGGATTGCTATTCATAATTCATCGTTTATATAAGTAGAAGATTTTGTGAAATAATCTCCTTTATCTATTCCGAATTAGACCTTGACAATTTTTTTTTCAGCTAATTTGGGTATAGGAATCCCTCTTCTGGCCAGCAACTTTATCAGTCCTGACATGACTGTTCATCTACAGAGTGAAAATGGAGTCCTAGGTTTGGTAAGATATCCAATAGCATTCCATTTCTCCATTGTCTTTAGGAACTGAGGTGTTCAGCACGTCAGTTTTCCAAATAAGTGAAACATAGATTGTAAGTACTATTTGAAAAATAATGTTATTTTTGTTGGATTCCTTCTAGACTGTATTTTATTTTTTTTTTAATTTTTTTTAAACCCTTGTACTTCGGTGTATTGTCTCATAGGTGGAAGATTGGTAAGGGTGGGCAATGGGGGTCAAGTGACTTGCCCAGGGTCACACAGCTGGGAAGTGGCTGAGGCCGGGTTTGAACCTAGGACCTCCTGTCTCTAGGACCTCCTGTAGACTGTATTTTATTAAAAAACATTCCCTTCTAATTTGCACAGAGAATAATAAACACAATTTGTCTTTTTTTCCCCCCATGACTGAGTCATCATAATGACAATTTGCTCTTTTTTAAAATTAATTTTTTCCGAAAACCCTTACCTTCTATTTTAGAATCAGTACTGTGTGTTGGTTCCAAGGCAGAGGGCTAGGCAATGGGAGTTAAGGGACTTGCTCAGGGCCACACAGCTAGGAAGGGTCTGAGGTCACATCTGAACCCATTTGAATCAGTACACAGACCTCTTTATCCACTGAGCTACCCCTAGCAGCTTTCGCCCCATCTACTGTGTATTGAACTATAATACACCAGAGAGGTAACACAGTGGCTGGAACCCTGGGACTTGGGTCAGAAAGACTCATCTTCTGAGTTCAAATTTGATTTGAGATACTAGCTGTATGACCCTGGGTAAGTCATTTAATCCTGTTTGCCTTAGTCTTCTCATCTGTAGAAATGAATTGGAGCGGATTAGGTCCAAGGCTACTTTTAGGCTAGATCTATGACCCTAAGATATCTTGTATTTTTGTGGCCTCGATATCACCCTTCTGTGTCCTTTCTCCTGTACAACTACTGGAAGAATCTGTGATTTAGTCACCCCCGGGAGCTTAACTGACCCTCTACTGCCTCTCCTTATAGCCATCTGTGATTTAGCGTTGGAGAGTTGTTTGAGGTTCACAGAAATTAAGAGATTTACTCCAAAATAATGGCTAATTCTATAGGCAGGTTTTGAAATTCACTGAGCTTCCTCTGCTGCCTGTGTTCAGATAGAAGTATTACTGTAGAAGGTCTAATGAATTAGAGGTAGCAAAATCTTAGAAAGGGTTCCTCTTAAGTTTACCAGTGAGAATTTTCTAGGGTCTTCCCAGTCATCTCTAGCTGTGTTTCCAGTTCGTTTGGTTCAACAAGGAGGTCTCTTTTACTGAATGAGATTATTTATTATTATTATTATTTTTTTTTGGATAGGGTCCGTATCCACTGGAAAACGAAGTTGATGCAGACCTGATTAATGCAGGTAAAATCACTATAATAATGAGATTTCTTCAGATTTTTCTTTTCTTTTTTTTTTTTTAATTCCTCATAAGAGTGGCCTGTTAGGTTACGTTCTGCCCTTCATGGTGGAGGGTGCAGGTAATGTGGATGAGAGTGGCAGAAGATTCAAGGAAAGGCAAAGACCAGTTCCTGCCCTTTAATGGAGGAACTCAGAATAATGGACTTCATTAACCAAAAGTTTTCCCTTATACAAGTTAGCAGAGCAATTAAATGCTTTTTTTACCCAGTTTCGTGTATGTGCCTAGTAGAGAAAGAATTTGTGAGAAAGTGGAAAGAAAAGGTGCTTTATTATCAAGTCTCTTATAATTAACACCAAATTTGGTTTTTCTTTCAAATTTCAAAAAAGGCTCTAACAATGCCTTCTTCTTTTGCTCTTCCTTACCCTTTAGTCCAGTTTCATGTTTAGCTACTGAGAAAAATTAGGTTCTATCTATCAGCAGCCTATATCTCTGAGATTAATTAGAGGAAAATAAACCATGCTATAGGGTGCACTGTCTTCATTCAAACATTTAATGTGCCCTCTGTTGGGATTGCAACCTGCACATAGGATGAAGATGATTTTCCTTTACCTAACCTTTTCGCCCCAAAGCAGTAATCCTTTAACCTCAAATTTTCTTTTTTCTTTTTTTTTACATCATTATTTTTCTTTATAATTTTAATTTTAAAAATATTTTCCATGTTTACATATTTAATTTTCTTTCTCTCCTCCCTCTTGGATCCAATAAGCACTTCCGCTCCTTTACCTCAAATTTTCTTTTTTTCTTTTTTTTACATCATTATTTTTCTTTATCTTTTTAATTTTAATTTTAAAAATATTTTCCATGTTTACATATTTAATTTTCTTTCTCTCCTCCCTCTTGGATCCAATAAGCACTTCCGCTCCTTTACCTCAAATTTTCTTTTTTTCTTTTTTTTACATCATTATTTTTCTTTATCTTTTTAATTTTAATTTTAAAAATATTTTCCATGTTTACATATTTAATTTTCTTTCTCTCCTCCCTCTTGGATCCAATAAGCACTTCCGCTCCTTTACCTCAAATTTTCTTTTTTTCTTTTTTTTACATCATTATTTTTCTTTATCTTTTTAATTTTAATTTTAAAAATATTTTCCATGTTTACATATTTAATTTTCTTTCTCTCCTCCCTCTTGGATCCAATAAGCACTTCCGCTCCTTTACCTCAAATTTTCTTTTTTTCTTTTTTTTACATCATTATTTTTCTTTATCTTTTTAATTTTAATTTTAAAAATATTTTTCCATGTTTACATATTTAATTTTCTTTCCCTCCCCTCTTCCCTCCTCCCTCTTGGATCCAATAAGCACTTCCACTCCTTTACCTCAAATTCTCTTTTTTCTTTTTTTACACCATTATTTTTTCTTTATTTTTTTAAATTTTTATTTTAAAATATTTTTCCATGTTTACATTTTTAATTTTCTTTCCCTCCCCTCTTCCCTCCCCCTTCCTGAATCCAATAAGCACTTCCACTCCTTTACCTCAAATTTTCAAAGGAACATGAAGACCAGCTGCCATCATTTGGCATTTAGAATTTTGCTAAAGTAAAATAGACTCTATTCTCAGTAGTTAGAGTTAACTACCACAGTTCAACTCCAAAAAGCACACTGAGACATGGCAGTGACATTTAATCAAGGCTATAATTTAATTTAAATGTGTCCTTTGGCAATGGCTCATTGATCTGTGAAAATATTTGCAGCTTGGCTTAATTAATTTATGATATTAGTCAGTTTTTTGCAAATGAATGATTCCATTTTCAAGCCTTCACTCAAGATTTAATAAAAACCTACATTTCCTTGAAAAGTAGTGTTTTGCTAGGGACAGGAGGTAAGTATTTCTCACTTGAGGTCCCTGAAATTAAGAAGGAACTTAATAGCACCACCAGTTTGGTGAAGTAACTTCTGAAAGCCCATTAAACGGGTTATATTGGACTAGATAATTTCCAAGGGCTCTTCTAGTCCTAAAATTCCCTAATATGTATTATATATGTATATACTTTTAAATATATTTTATTATATATAGAAAATTTATATATAGTATGTATATACATATTATATACATACCTATTAGGGATATAAGCTGCTGGTAGACATAGCCTAATTCTTCTCAGTAATTAAATATGAAACTGGATTAAATGGTAAGGAAGAGCAAAAGAAGACATTGTTAGAACCCTCCTGAACTTGAAATACACATATATAAATTATACACATATAAAATTGAAACTAATTTATGGAACAAATAATAATTGTAGATCACATAGAAAAACCGTGCTACAAATGTTTATTTTGAATATTCTAAAGCTTTCTCCCAAATCCTTTTTTAGAAATTTCATTTTTTGTTTTCTGGTTAGTGGCTGCCTAGGACAAAAGTGTCTCAGGGCAAGGCCTTGGGTAAGAGAACACCAAATAAATGCCACGGAAAAATAATAAATACCTTGCTCCTGTGCTAAAAAAGGAACCTGAGTTTATTTAGATAATCCTATTGATAGTACTCAGTGGAAGCTCTTAAACTAATCTAACAGGTTGACTAACAGACCCCTAGGGTATAATTAGTTTCAGGGTTATATAATAACAATAATAGCGGTTTTTACATTTTGGGAGCACTTATAAATATTTAAATGAGTTATATGGAATTGCTAAAAGCACTTTGCAGGGGCCAGCCTAGTTGTTCAAAGGACTGCTGATGTGAGAATTAATTAGGGAGCAAGTCTATCTGCTTCATTTTACAGATAAGGAATTTATTCAGAACCACACAGAATAATTATGGAGTTGGGATTATTATCTATAATTCTTAAATCTCAGTCCAGTTTCCTTTATATTAAATTTCCCTGCTTACCTCTTAAGTTTTCCTTTTCTTGATTTGAAAAGGTTTAATATATTAACATATTAAGCAGATAGCTTGACCATTAAGTCATAAGCCAAAACCCTCACTAAGTATGAATCTGAAGGAAATGCAATGCTTAGCCTTTAAAAATTGGGAGGGGAAGTACTATGAAAAATGCAGAGATAGCGGGGATAACAAGGCCCTATTCTTTGAGTAATTTTGCAGGCCAATGATCTAGAGGGTCAAGCCTTTTGGGGTTGTTTTTTCAGTGGGATAAATTAGAGAGTGGAAGAAGGGGATTACCAAGGCCTAGTGGAGAGCAAACAGGGAACAGCAGGCCTGGACTCTGGTCTGGGTGAGCTGTGCCCACCTCTGTTTGCCAACTATTAAATTTACAGTGTTGAGCATTTACTCATAGGAAATCAGCAAGCTACAAGTCAGGTTTCGATTGATTGTTTTGTTGATTTTTCTATATTTAAGAAAGTGAAGGAGAAAATGCTGATAATTCAGATTAAACCTAAAACCATGCTTGCATTTCCTCTCTTCCCCCAGCTGTTAACATTTCCTAGCATACTCCTGGGGTAGGGTCATGCGATCATTAGGTAACTAGATAAGCAACCCTTAACTATATTGTCATTTAGGTCTTTTTGTTGATAACTTCATCCCAAAATATTTTTTTTCTCTTTTGAATTTTTGTTCATATTATCCATGTTTTCACCTTCCATGCCTCATCTTTCTAATGATAGACATTTGGCATTGGATCCTGACAAGCTTCATCCAGTAAACATCCTAGCACTGCCAACAAAGGCATTCCAATAGTGTTTTATTTTCAGCAAATCAAGTCTTATGATCCTTTTGAGAAAAAGGAGAGACAATTGTATAGCCCTCTTCCTCTGTTGGTAATGTGAATACTGTTTCTCTATTAGGAAATCTAATACCTACTTCTTTTCAGGCAAAGAAACAGTCACTGTTCTTCCAGGGGCCTCGTATTTCTCCAGCGATGAGTCATTTGCGATGATTAGAGGGTATGTAATAACTGAACCCCTCATGTTTTACATGAGGTGGAATGAGCTGAGTCACTCCCTAAGTATATTAGCAGTCCTGGGAAGCTGAATACGTGTTTAACAGCTGTAAAACTATCATGGATTTGTTCAGCAATACTTCTGAAATAATTTTGATTGAATATTGGGAGTTGAAATATTCAGCCTACTATATAATTAAAAGGTTACTTTTTATCTGAGGGCTCCAGAACGAATTGCATATAAATGTGTCTGTAACTGTGGAAAGAACCATTTTTTCCAACCTCTTTCATGTGAATTGATTATCCTCAAACAGATCTCCTATTTTAGGCTCCTCGTGTTTGTCTAATTCTTTCTTCTAGAAGGAAACTAACCGCATGTAACCTGCCTTTTTTTATTTATTTACAGGAAAATATGGGTTACAAAACCTAACATTTAAAGAAGTATTAAGTATTATTCGCTATATATGTGGAATATAATAACATATCTTTGGAATTAAATTTTTTTGGTGGTAGAGAGACTATTAGACTATTAATTTTTACTTATTACTTTAGGCAGTTCCCTTTACCTTTCTAGGACTTGGTTCCCTCATTTATAAAATGAAAAGATTGGACTAGATGATATCTAAGGTTCTTTCTAATCCCAGATTCTTATTTTTCTTGGTAGAATAGTTTCATTCTAGTAAAGATGGAAAGCAACATAATTTAGGATTCAGTTATATATACAATCCAACTCCAACATTCTGTGATTCTATACATGATAAACCAATAAAAGGCATGAAGTTCTTGAAGCTTGATTTGGTGGCAAATATTAATTGTATGTGTTTCCCTTTTATCAGTGGCCATGTCGACCTAACGATGTTAGGAGCAATGCAAGTTTCCAAGTTTGGCGATCTGGCCAATTGGATGATTCCAGTAAGTAGCTACTTAAAAAAAACAAAAACAAACAAAAAAAAACAACAACAACACAAAAACTTAACTACACTTAGATTAGACTAGTTAATCCTATATATGTATCTGTATATGGTATTATGGAAAGATTTGTTGGATTTTAAGTTGAAGACTCAAAAGGACGTCATTTCAAATCCTAGGTCTGCTACTTAGTATAATATTTTTGTGACTTTATGTTGTTGTTTAATCATTTTCAGTTGTCTGACCCTCCATGTCCCTACTTTGAGAGTTTTCTTGGCAAAGATACTGGAGTGGTTTGGTATTTCCTTCTCCAGCTCATTTTACAGATGAGGAAACTGAGGCAAATAGGATTAGGTGACTTTCTCAGGATTGTGGTGTCTGAGGCTAGATTTGAACTCTGGAAGAAGGGTCTTTTTGACTCTAGGTCCAGCACTCTATACACTGCACCACCTAGCCACTTAATCCTTCCTAGGTTTCAGATTCCTCAATGGTGAAATGAGGGAGCTCAGTAGATGATTTGTGTGGTTCCTTCCAACTCATCAATGTTGTTACTTACTGCAATTCACAATCCATCCAGATCTTGTGTGATTCCTGTGTGTGTCCTTTCATTGAGCCTCCATCAGAAGATCTATCCATCACATTGGAGTCCTTCTTCTGGGTTATCAAAATATTTCAAGAATTCCTATGTTGTATTCAGGCTGCCCATATTTTGGGCTATTTGGTGTAGTGCCCTGGGTCTGTAAGAAGATCTGAGTTCTAATTCAGGCATCATTACTAATTAGTTATGTGAACTTAGATGAATGATTCACTTACTAGGATGATGAATCTTATGTTATTTCTAAAAAGAGGTATCTGGGCAATTTTGTGAATATTTGTATTGAAAATTATACTGACTGGGGGAAACTGTGATGATGAAAAAAATAGAAGCAATTGATAAAAATTAAAAAAAGAAATCATATTGGCCCATACTGTCTACTGTAGCAGCATTCAGGATAAAATGTGTAACTTGAATTGATGACATTATATATTCCAGAAATTAGTGTGAGGTGAAATGAAGCAGTATATGTAAATTGCTTTCCAAACCTTAAAGCACCATATAAATGTTAACAATTAAATTAAATTGAATCTGAAAATGGGTCCTTGCCCATGCTTACTATGAATAAACCATAAAATATTCTTCTTGGTAAGCAGTTTTACTAAGTTGTCTATTTGGTCAGAAGATTTATGCTGAGTTATAAAACTCAGAAACCTTTTTTTTAATTGTAGGAGCTAGTGGTCAAGCTTAGAATTCATTCTTATTTCAGTGTTTTTTCCACTTACCTTTATGTTTTCCTTGAGTTTAATAACTCTCTGTGTTGTGCAAGTCTTTTATTTGTCTGTTTGGTGGCACACTCATCAGTCCTTGGGCTGTTGAGTTCCCTTCAATTCAATAAGCCTTAAAGGCAGGTAAAGTGGGAATTTGGGGAACAATTCATCTTGGCCTTCAGCTGCTTTTTGGTATTAAGGTATTGATGTAGATGCACTGTTGCATGGTTTGTTTGAATGGTTTTGCCTTGAGCATTTGAAGTGGGGAAGCTAGATTAGACAGATCTTTTCTTGTTACCTATTTACTGTGATGATGGTGAAGCTAGGACAAGCCTGAGGGTAGACATAGAGCTCTGTGGTCCCAATCAAATATTATTTCTGTTCTGAGTCCCTTGAATCTACATTCAGAGCTGTTCCAAAATACGTGGCTAGTCCCTTCTTTTCATTACCTATTTTTGGTAAACAGCTGCTGCGGGTGATTGTGTGGGAAAGAGAAACAGATGTGTGTGATCAGCCCTAGCAGCTGTTTATTGAGAGCATGCTATGGTTGCAGCAGCCCATTGGAAATGCCCAGCCTACGTGAGCACACCGTCACCTTACCAGCTTCGTCTCCCACGTGCAAAGGACTGGAATAAAATATTCTTGAAGAGTGGAAACGGGCAAGTCTGCTAGTATTCCATCGTTCTTTCTGATTTCTCTTCTTTCCATGTGAGTTCGAAAGAAATAGGAAGGGTGGCCAGAATGGTAACGGACTGCACATACTCTGTGTGTGGCAGTCTCTCTAGGACACTACCAGGGGGATGCTAGACTCCTCTTCCCTCTAGATGGAGGGAGAGGAGGAAACATTTACAGAGAACCTACCTCGTTGCTACTATTTCAACAAACGCACACCTGAATTCAGATTTGTAATTTTTTCATCACTTCAAATAATAGGTTCAGAAAGTCTAAGCATTCCTATTACAGGGTATGTTTTGGTTAGCAAGATAAGCAGACATTTGGGGTATCAGTATGTGTATAGATAGAATGCTGCCGAATAATAGCTAATGTTTATATAGCATCTACTATGTATTAAGCATTTTATCATTATTTTCTCTTTTGGTTTTCATAACAACCCTAGGAAGGAGGTGCTCTCATTATCCCCATTTTATAGAGGAGGACACTCTGCCAAACAAGTTAAAGTGATTTGTCCAGGGTGCCTAAGACCAGATTTGAACTTGTCTTCCTGATTCCAAGTCTAGCACTCTTTTCTGCTATACCACCTAGCAGGCACATGCCTTCTACCTTGTTCAGCAACCCACATAAATTCAGTAAATATATATTATATTTCTCTAAAATATATTTATAAAACACATATAAACTATATATTTATATATATAATATATTTACATTTTACATATTTTTTTACTTGACAATATATTTGGACTGGATCTGTGATTTAATTGTTGTAGGGACCTCCTAATAAGCCCACTCACTCCTTCTAGCTATGCAGATTGGCACTTGCTATATGACCTAGAACTTGAAGAGAGTTTCTTGGGTCACCAGGAGATTAAATGACTTCCCCAAGATTATATAACCAGTATTTGAGCCAAGTCTTCCTGACTTCAAGACTAGTTTTCAGTCCACTAATCAATGCCTCCTTGCTCTGGACATATTAATTGAATTCCTATGTATAGAGGAGATTGCTGTTTCTTTCTTGTCATCTTCTCCAGTGATGTCAAACTCAAATAGAAACAGAGGCCATTTAAACATACATCAAAATCTCTGTAGGCTGCCTATTGACTTAGTTTTAAAAGTAATATATCTGTTTTTTAACTGGGTTTTTATATATTTTGAAGTGTATTTTTAGTTATATTTTAATCTGGTTGGAGCCACACTAGGGAACGTTGTGAGCCATGTGAAGCCTGTGGGATATATGTTGGTTGCCTCTCATCTACTCTGCTTAAAATGTATGGGAAGGAAGGGAAAGAGGGCAAATTGGAGTTATTACATGCATATTGTGCATTGATGATTTTTTGAAGACCATTTCAAAATGAATGTAAGTGCAGTGGCCTTTTTGCTTCTTTCCCTCCTTTGTTCCTGTTTTGTTTGGCTTGTTTTTTTTTTTTTTAAATTCTAAAGATGGTACCTTTTACTTCAATAGCAAGTAAATGTGTGATTTAAAAAAAAAATGATGGCTTGGCCACACAAAGGATAACAGACAGATAATTCAGATACCCCTTATCTTGAAGAGAAAGGGAAGGATGTATCTGGCATATTGGGGGACCTCTTGTGGCAGACTTAGGGAGAGTCGCAGTTTGAGAGTAGAGGTTGCATTTTGAATTATTTGAGAAAATCCTTGTGTTGATGAAGTCATAGATATATTCAAATACTGAATCAGTCTTCTCTTTGCCATGTTTCAGTGGATCTAGCATTTCATTCATGTGGTGGTCCCTGCCATTAGTGCAGACCACAGCCCATCCATGCCCTTCTAATCCTCAGTAATTCTTGTATATGTTCTCCCTTTGATTCTGTACAGATGACCTCTGCCCCACCCTGGGCCTTTATAATTTTTAAAAAGGTGTCATTTCGGGTGAATATTCTTTGTACAGCAAGTTGTGACTAAAGAGAAATGTGCCTATTGAGTGCTGGTCTTTTCCCCATCCAAAGAGTATACTCTAGCACAGGGGTCGGCCACGTATGGCTCTCGAGCCATATCTGGCTCTTTTGAGGGCCAGATATGGCTTTTTCTGCAGGAGCCATAAAGTCAATTTTTTTTCAGGCGCTGTTATAGGAGCGCGCAGTGTGAGCACTGTACGGCTCTCAGGAAATTACATTTTTAAAAATGTGGCGTTTATGGCTCTCACGGCCAAAAAGGTTGCCAACCCCTGTTTTAGCTGGTGGCTCTACTGTGAGACTTGCCATCTTTCCACACCGGCTCATTGTCTCTCATCGAAGATCTCCTGGTCAAAATGAGGAGGCATATTGCTGATTGTTTATTGCCAGACCAATCTGCCTAGGTCCTTTTTTTTTTCTTAGCTCCCCTGGGGAAGGGTAGGAAGAGCCATGGGCAAATATAGATTGACCCAATTCAGGCTATTCCAAACAGAGAAGACAAGACTGACCCATCGATATGGATCTTAATTTCCTTGTTCCAGTTAGTTGTCAGGGCACAATTAGCTGTTTCAAAGGTCCTCAAAGCAGAGCCAAACTTTCCATTCCTTAAAATTGATTTGAAAAATGGTGATAGATTTTTTTTTACCTTTCTATTAGTGATTTAAGAAGTTAGGATGCAGTTGGGAACATAAGCTATTATTGTACTGTACTTGGATACTATATTTGGTTATCCAAAAATACAACTATCCTGACTGTCAGAATAACATTATGTTGAAAACTAATGCTTAATTTTATAATTTTCTCCCAATGAATATACTATGTTTATTTTATAGGGAAAATCCTCCATATTGGGAAGACCCTATTAATTATTATAATTTGTGATTAAGGTTTAAAGGCCAGAGCTAAATTCTAAACCTATTAATTCTTTTTTACATAAGCATTTTGCCTTTCTTCTAGGAAGCAAAAAGACCTGTTAAAAGCAGCAAAGCAAATGTGAATCTTACAACAAGCCTGTGAAGTTGATAAAACTATAATTATTTAATTGAAATTACAATTCAGATGATAAAGCCCATGGAAATGTAAAAGATGCATGCTGTACAGGTTGCTGTCAGGTATCTGGGGGACTCATGAGAAATGCCAGATAAGTAGTTTCTAATTATGCCTGTGAAGAAAGATGGGAAATACTTTAAACCCTGCCTTTAAGGTTGAAAGATCTCCATGAGAACATTCATTCCTAACCAACCAAAGAACTCATATTGATGAGATATGCTGACCCATGTGGAGGAAGGGTGGGCTCTTTTACTTACTACTTATTTATCAGCTCTCAATGCCACCATTCTTTCTGAAGAGCTCAGGCCCATGAGAAAACCATGAAATAAGGGAAAGGATGGTCCAGGAAAGAGAGTGGAGGGGACAAGAAGTCCCTCTTAAGGAGCAGATAGGACTGACATCAGCATACCCTGTTTTGATTCTGCACTGGTGTGAAGGGGAAGGAGGGTAAAAACCAATAGAGAGGTCAAATACTTCTCCTTTGATAGAATTAGTTCCTAGACCTATGCTGTGCAATCTTGATTTTCACATCTGCCTATTTCATATTCCTTCCTTTAAAAAATACTTTAAAATTAAATTAAATTAAAATTAAAAATAAATTAAAATTAAAAATACTATAAAATAGAATAAATACTATTATATATATATTATGTGTATGCATATACACATAAGTATATTATTATTATATCTATATAGATATACACAAACACACATCTATGTTTATATAGGTATAGGTATCTATATCTAGCATATCTAGATATAGCTATCCATATTGGGTAAATAGAGATATAGATACATAGATATAAGTCTCTTCCTATCTATATTCAGAATGGGCTCGCTTGAAATGCTTTGTAATTTTACTATGTGGTGGAGTGAGTTAGGAGGTGAGTTCCTATATTTTTCCTCAAAAGAAGGGGAGATATTTTTTAATATTTACTATAAATAGAATCCCTCTGCCTAACGATGTTTTTGAATAGATGAAACAGCCTCTTGCCATTAAACAGCTCACTTAGAGAAAGGGGAACCATTAACAATGATGGATGAGACCTCCAGGAAACTCATTAATGGTAATATCATAAATACTGGGACTGCTGATATGATTTAACATCAAATAAACCATTCAGATGGATGATGGAGATGCCCTGGAGCTGAGAACAAATGAATCTTGAGGAAAACACTTGATAAAACTATTGACTTTGGCATTTTCAATAGGCCAAAACTTTACCCCTTACTTGTACATTCTGTACAAAGCCAGCTATGTATGAATTTATTAATAATTATTTTGATTAATTATGATCTATTTATGATCTAGAATGATAATTTAAAAATATTAATAATTGCTGGCATAATAATTGCATTTTAAGTTTACATAATATTTTGCATATATTATTTTGTTGAGTTTCAACACCTATCCAGTGAGAAAATGGAGGTTAAGGGGCTTTAGATTCACTCGCCATGAATATCTTTGGCAAAATTTGAACCGAGATTTTCCTGACTTTAAGTCTACCATGCTTGACTACAATACATTATGCTCTCTCTTTAATACCAAGGTAATAGTTTATGTTTTCTTAGGAATAGATTGTAAAAAAAAATGTTGCCTTAAATATCACAAAAGCTAGGGAATAGCAATTTCTTTTTTGGTGTAGCTAGGTGAAAGATCAATATCTGAAGTACAAATGTGAATGCATTTAAAAATGGAATCTCCTTTAAAAGCCTTCCCTGAATTTGGAAAGACTTTCCCCCACATCTAGACTGTCTTCCTTTCAGACCCCCATCTCTTATAATTTTCCTTTTTCATTTGAAGCACAGCTCTAGTGTCCTTGATTGCCAAGGCTTTTTATGATCCCCTTCCTTGTTAGTATTTGCTACTTCTTTAAATTACTTTGAATGCTGCTTATTCATGGTGTATTTACTTAGGGTTTATATATCCAAGACAAAAAAGTTAAATGACTTGCCCAGGTTCATACAAATAGTCTGAGATCAGATCTGAATTTATCTTCCTGACTCGAAATCTGGAGCTCTGTCCATTGTACTGCCTATATGTGTTGTATCCCCAGTAGAGTTTTTTTGTTTTGTTTAATTTTTTCCCAGTGTCACACAATCCTTTGCAGAAAGCAAGAACTTTTTTTTTTTTGGTAATGACTTAAGATTACTGAACACTTACAAACTTTTAAAAAATGGCAGCATAATACATAAACATACGTTCAGTACTTCATTTAGAACAAAGTATAAAAGAAAGCTAAACAACAAATCCTTTGTGCCTAGTTCAAACTATTAATTATTGAGAGGACTAGAAAGTGGACACATTAAATTCTTTTAGCTGTAAATCATTATAAAATGTATATTTCTATGCTACATCAGATTTTCTACTCAGCTCTGATCTTTTCATCCAGATTCTTTAAATATTCTATTTCATTAAATAGCTATTTTTTGCTCTAGAGGATTATACTCATATTTGCTGAGTAAATTCTTTTTGGCTGTAAACTCACATTCTTTGCCTTCTGGACTATTGTATTGCAAGATTTCTGCTCCTTAACAGCAGTGACTGCTGAATTGTGTGTGATTCTGACTGGCTTCTCAGTACTTGAATTATTTCTTTCCAGATGCTTGCAGTATTTTTTCTTTGACTTAGGAGCTACCTGGGAGCCCTGGATTTTGGCTATAATTATTCCTGGAACTTTTCATTTTAGGGTTTCTTTTGGGAGGGACTAAGGAATTAATTTTATTTCTATTCTCCCTTATAGTTCTATGAGATCTGGGGTAGTTTCTTTTTATTATTTCTTTTTTTAATTTAAATTTTTTAAATACCTTCCATCTTTTCGTGATATGATTAGGTATGTTGACTCTAAATGATCACTCTATTGCAGACAGTAATAATATGGAAATAGGTTTTGAACAGTGATACATGTAAAACCTAGTGGAATTGTTTGTTGACTCTGGAAGGGGGAGGGGAGGGAAAGAATATGAATCATGTAACCATGGAAAAATATTCTAAACTTATTAATCAAATAAATAAAAAAAATACCTTCCAGCTTTCCAGCTTAGAATCAATATAGTGAAATATACCAAAGCTTTTTTTTTTTTGTCATGATTTTCTGGTGGTTCAATGATTCTTTAAATGATCTCTCTTTATTTTCCATATCAGTTGTTTTTACTATGAACTACCTCACATTCTCTTCTATTTTTTCAATCTTTTAACTTTGTTTTTAATATTCTTTATGTCTCATGAAGTCATTAGCTTCTATTTGGTCTATCCTAAATTTCAGGGAGTTGTTGTCATGAAGAAGAGGTTTTTTTTGTGGGGTACCTTTTGTTTCAAGCTGTTAATTTTCTATTCATATCTTTACTTCAGAGTTCTTGTTTCTTTTTATCTTTTTCCCCCTCTATCACTCTCCTTTAGTTTAAAAACTACTTCATTTGTCCTTTTTACAAAAAATTCTTGCATTAGTTCTTTCAGGAATTCTGATTAGACTTGTGTAGAAACTATATTTTTTTCATTGTCTTTGCTTGTAGATGTCTTGGAGTCACTGTCCTCTTCCAGATTTGTGTTTTGAGCATCTCTTTACTGTAATAACATTTTATGCAATTTTTTAAACCCATACCTTCTTAGAATCCATACTGTGTATTGGTTCCAAGGAAGAAGAATGATAAGAGCTGAGCAACTGGGGTTAAGTGACTTGCCCAGGGTCACACAGCTAGGAAGTATGTGAGACCAAATTTTTGACCCAGGACCTCCCATCTCTAGACTTTGCTAGCATTCTACTGAGCCACCTCACTGCCCTCCTTTTTATGCAATCTTAACTCTAGCTCTCTATGCTGTATAGAGTATAATGAACATAATCTTTTTTGATGAACCATGGTTATTGCTTACCGTTAATGATTGTGCTTTTCTGTAATACAGTGATGTCCTCAAAGACTATTGAGGTGTGCTGAGCTGCTTGTCATTATACTAAATGGCTCTAGACATCTGTGTTTTTTAGTTTATGCCTGCTTTTTCTCATCTTTCTGTCTTCTCACTTGCTATCACCGTCAACAGTTATTTATTGCTATATTTAAGCCTAACATGCCTCTTTGATTCTCTCTTCTGTTTCTAATTTATACCTTTAATATTTTATGACTAGGAAGCCTGGTAACCAAGTTTTTCTACATTATGTCTAAAAATAAGAGTAAACAGGGTTTCTTTCCTGGGAATTCAATTACCTGTCATCAAAAGTTAAGGGATAGCAACTATTTATTACTGTGTGATTTGCTTAACTTTTTGTTGTCTTGTGAGGCTAATAATTCTTGTCAATGAATGGTTAATGAGCTACTTTCCCACCCCTCCAAATCTTTTTGAGGATCTAACTGGGGTGAAATTCACCCTAATGAAAGCACAGGTAAGGAAATCTATTTATAACACTACATAATCTACAAAGATAAGTCTTTACAATGAAGTAGGCTCCTGAATTTAGAGCTGAAAGAACTTAGAGGTTATCTTTCCCACCTTCTAAATTTGTAAAAGAGGAAACAAGCCCAATGTCTCAGAAGAAATAAGCAGAGACAGGATTTGAAGTTTTCTTCAAGATTTTCTGAATTAAAATTCAATGATCTTTTATGCCATGGGAAGCAGTGTAGTACTAAGAAAAGAATACTGGGTAGGTCATCAGAGACTCCCCACTTTACATTGTAGCTTTGCCCCTTAATATCATTGTGGCCTGGGGAAAATCTCATAACTTCTCTTGGCCTTAGTTTCCTCATCTGGAGAAGGAAATGGCAAACCACTCCAGTATCTCTGCCAAGAAACCCTAGATGGGGATCATGAAGAATGGGACATGATTGAACAGCAAAAAAAATATTCCCAAACACAAGGATAGCTCTTAGGATGTCAGGTTGGGCTCAGTGGGTTAATAGTAACTTTGATGGTAAAGTGGCTTTATAGAACACCAAAAAAGCCCAGCTCCCCAGCACCTCCCTGCCTGGGATGCTGTTTCCACACTGGCCAGGTTCAGTGATGTTGGTACATGCCGGTGTGCCTACCCCATCCATCACTGAGAAACAGACAGGCCACTGATGATGTCTGAAAGAAACACAGAAACGCAGAACCACCAGCTACCATGAAACTGCATGGCATGGCCAAAACACATTTTGTGGATTCTTTCAAACCACAGGCTTCTAAAGAGTCACCAGCTCCTCATTGATTGTCATCGAAGGCCTCATCTCTTTGTTTCCCTCTTGGTAGAGCAGTGCAGGAGCAAGCTGTGTACCATTTAGATTAAAAAAAATCTTTCCAATCAAAAGCTTGTGCTAGAGGGTATAAAATGGCTTTTTCTTCAGACTGATGTGTTTCTCTGTTCTGTTCAGATAATGTGTTACCTTGCAAAATTGTAAATTGTAAATTAACATTCTTTTGGAATTTGAAATGAATTCTCATAGCTGATTATTCAGAGATAATAAGTTAAATTTTGGTAAAACATACAGAACATACTCATAGCCTTGCCAATCCAGAAACCTTGAGGAAAGAAATCATTTTTAGATTATTGAGGGGTGCAGATAACTTAACGCTTTCTCTGCCAAATTATGGGTTGAGGTTTTATTTGTTTTGTTTAAATAATTATCTCGCATGATATTTCTGTTGGAAATATATGTGATTATCCTTTGAGCAATGTGGATCACAACCTATTCCTGCCTGCCCATCCTGATTGACTCTTATTTTTGTTCCTTTCATAAATCTGCCAATTATTTTATAAATCAATATAAATAAAATAAATCTGCTTTTATTTTTTTAAACCTTTTTCTTCTGTCTTAGAGTGAATACTGGGTATTGGTTTTAAGGCAGAAGAGAGGTAAGGACTAGACAATGGGAGTTAAGTGACTTGCCCAGGGTCACACAGCTAGGAAGTTTCTCAGTTCAAATTTTAACCCAGGACCTCTTGTCTCTAGGCCTGGCTCTCAATCCACTGAGCCACCTAGCTCTTTCCCTTTGCATTCTCTTACATAAATTGTCACATAAGTTATATTTTTATTTTTATTCATTCGTTCATTTATTCATTTATTTATTTTAAAATATTTTCCATGGTTAAATGATTCATGTTCTCTCCCTCCCTGCTCCTGGAGCTGACAGCAATTCCACTGGGTTATACAGGCATTTTTGCTCAAATCTATTTCCATATTATTCATATTTGTAATAGAGAAATTTTTAAAAACCAAAACCCCAAATCCTTTACCCACATATGTTTTTCTTAATGTGTTTCTACTCCCACATTTCTTTTTTTATATGTGGATAGCACACTTTCTCATAAGTCCCTCAGAATTTATGGATCCTTGTTGGATCCTTGCATTGCTTTTAGTAGCAAAGTCAGTTACATTTGATCATTCCATAATATTTCAGTTTCTGTGTACAATATTCTCCTGGTTCTGCTTATTTCACCCTGCATCAGTCCATGGAGGTCTTTACATAGGTTATGTTTTAACTCTCATCATGACAAAGACTAATCTTTTTTAATCTTTCAAAATAGCTAAACATTCACATAATGCTAGCTATGTCCCAGGCACTGTGCTAAATATTTTACAATGATTATCTCATTTGATCCTCACAACAACCCTGTGAGATATCTTATGGGGAAAACCAGGGGAGTTAACTTAACTATTAAATGTGGGTCCAGAAGGGTGTGTAGGAGACAGGAATGATAAAAGATGGGGACTTAACAAGTTAGGGAAACTGGGTTAAACTGCTAAGGAAAATGTCTGTTAACCAAAGTGGCAGTTAGGCCTGTCACCCTGCACCATCTAGACAAGGGGCCTATGGAAACTAGCAAGCAAATGACGAGAGCTTGTAACAAATTTAATTAAGGGAACTATGGTAAAGGATGGGAATAGGGGTTTCTACACTTCCAGGCTAAGTGCAAACCACAGGGTCAGGGGAGGGACTTATCTACACTGAACTGAGACCTAAGCAAGACAGAGCCCAAAAAGTAGCAGGACAGAAGTGGGTATCCTCACAGCAGAGTCCTGACACACTCCAGCGATGTTGCAGCTCCTCCAGGACCACTAGCTCTACTCTTTCAAGTGGATAGATTCTGGGAGCTAACCCAGTCCAAGTTAACCTGCAACTCAGCTTGGGATCAATAGTCTCTACCAAAATCTCCCACAAGCAGATGACTTTCTTCCTTCAGGATCCCAGGTAATCAGGGTACAAACTCCACTTCCTCTGAGGTCTCTCAGGGTCAGGTACAACATGTCCCAAGCACCATGGAGTCTGTCCCAGAGAGAGAGCCACACTTCCTGCTTCCCCATTCCATGTGGAATTCTCAAGCCCTTCCTGCTAGGTCTCCTAAATAACTAAGCAATCCTCCTTACAACAGATAGGTGCCATTATTATTCCCATCTTACAGAGAAGGAAAAATGAGACCAACAAAGGTTAAATGGCATTATCAGGCAGGCAGTCACTGCCATCAGGCAGTTTTGAACTATGGTCTTCCTGACTGCCAGCTCAGCCCTCTCTCCACTATGCCTTTCACTAATATAATAGGTTGCTCCCTGAATTGCTTTCCATTGTGACCCTCTGAGGTCCGGAATAACGGAGGGGTCAATCATCCCTCCTAGCTCACAGGGTTGTTAGGGAATCAAACCAGAGAACATGTATATAGAGCTTTGCACATCTTCACACTATGGAAGGGCCGGCTAATTTCTTTCCCTGGTGACTCTCGGGAAGGATTTGCCTTCTTCCTTTTCCATAGCCCTCACCTGCTGCTTGACCCGCTTCCAGTTTCTTTGCCTTGCTGAGAAAGAAGATCCAGTGTCATAATTTCTCTCCTAGCCTCTTGTCCTTGAAACAAGTACACAGGCCTCTTGAGTTTAGTAAAGGATTCTGAGTAAACAACAATACCAAATGGGGTGTGTTTTTCCTCTACCTATTACTCCACAGGGAAAGACCCAGGCTAGATGTGAGAAAAGGGTATCATTGGAAACACAAAGGAATAAAGTCAGCTGCCTGCTTCAGGCTTCAGGGTTTTAAGAAGAAATCCAGCTGCCAGTATCCAGGAGTTTTATTTATAGCAGGACTGGGGAAGGGGCTCTGAGACAAGAAGCAGATGAGGGTTCTGAATGCTGTTAAGAAAATGAATTGGGGGTCTGGGAAATGCACTAGATGAATACAGGAGGAGCCCCTGCATGGGCGGCTTACTCTCTCTCTCTCTGTCTGTCTCTGTCTGTCTCTCTGTCTCTGTTTCTGTCTCTGTCTCTCTTTCTTTGTTTCTCTGTCTCTCTCTCTGTCTCTCTCTCTGTCTCTGTCTCTCTCTCTCTGTCTCTGTCTCTCTCTCTGTCTCTGTCTCTGTCTCTGTCTGTCTCTCTCTCTGTCTCTCTGTCTCTGTCTCTCTGTCTCTCTCTCTCTCTCTGTTTCTCTCTCTCCCCTCTCCTTTGTTACTATCCTAGATATCCTAGACCTGACTCCAGTCCAACCTGAGGCTAGGCAAGAGACAAAGAAAGTGATGAGTGGGACTGTGAGGGCAGGCAGCAGCGGCTTCTCAGCAGGGAGGGAGAAGCTGGTGGGAAAGGAAGGGCACGTGGGGGGCTCTTGGGAGCTCCTGTGACCAGGTGGGCTGCTATTCGTGTGTGCTGTGTGTGCTCGATGCTGAAGATCGAATGTTTTCATTAGATGTGACCCTTGCCTTTGCTGAGCTTACAGTCTAATGGAGGATGCAACCTGTTCACATATATTACATAATAATTTATATTATGGTACCAGGCATTATGGGCAGGTAGGTGGTGCCAGTGGATAGAGAGCTGGGTCTGGAGTCCAGAAGACTCATCTGCCTGAGTTTAAATCTGGCCTCAGACATTTCCTAGCTGTGTGACTCTGGTCACTTAATTTTGTTTGCTTTAGTTTCCTCATCTGTAAAATGAACTGGAGAAGGAAATGTCAAACCCTACTTATTAGCTGTGTGATGCTGGACAAGTCACTTTGTTTCTGTTTCCTCATCTGTAAATTGAGCCAGAGAAGGAAATGGCCAACCACTCTAATATCTTTGCTGAGAAAATCCCAAATGAGGTCATGAAGAGTCAGGAAATGAAAAATGACTGCACCTGTAATTGTGTACTTCATAGGTGCTATGTGACGTCAGAGGGAAGAAAGGTTACTGATTTGGGATTTCAACTGGATAGAAAGTGAGAGAAGATATTTTAGTTAATGAGAACTTTCATGAGCAAAAGTTTGGAGGGAGGAAAAACTGAGTTTAGGGACTGAGAGAAATCCAGTTTGTCTGGTATATAGAGTTCCCGACCAGGATTTCATTGCTTTACAGACAGGAAGAGGAGAAACTTTTGCATTCATTACTGCTTTGCTTCCGAAGTACTGAGGATCTTGTCCTGTTTGACCTCATCTGGGAGCACCCTTCAGGGCAACAGGCAGTCAAGTTTCCTCTAAACAGGGTTGTTGGGCTTGAAACCAGGGCAAGGGCCCAAGAACCAATAATTGATGACTATTCAGGGAAAAGAGCAAGAGTATTTGTCTGAAACAGGGTGGAGAGACCACTACTTGGCAAGTAAGAAGTCTGAAGGGGTTCCTAGGGTGGGCCCAGGGGCATCTAGGTGGTTCAGTGGTTAGAGTGTGAGACTTAGTGGCATAAAGAAAATTGGGCTTGAATCTGGCTTTAGATACTTACTAGCTTTGTGACCCTGGGTGAGTCATTTAATTTCTTCATGTCTCCATTTTCCCAGTTTGTAAAATAAAGATAATAAAAGTATGTACTTCACAGAAGTGTTATAAAAAATCAAGTGAGAGAACTTCTAAAGTGGTTAGGATGGTGCTTGGCACATAGTTAGCATTATATTAATGTTAGCTAATTTGAAAGATTTAAAAGCCAACTAGTCTTTTTTTTAATAAGTGCTTAAACCTTATAGTGCTATATGAATGCTAGCAATCCTCATCTTGATGATCATTTTCATAAACAAAGGTTAGTTATATCCGTGTAACATAAACAATAAGTAGAAGAACTCATGGTTTCCTGAAGGCAAGGATGACGTCTGAGTTAAAGCTGGCATGTCAGAAAAAGAGGAGGAATGTGAGCATCAGAGAGCTCTTCCTTCCATCCAGCCAGCTGGGGTGTCTGTTGCCTTTTACGCTGCAGAAAATGGAATGGTTTAGATACGCCACGTGTCCTTCTAGTTGTGGTGCCCTCTTGCCTTTTCTCATTCAATCGAGTGACTGCCTCTGAGGGCCTTTCTAGATCTATGGTTCTATGATATGATAAATAGGAGAACAGACCTTTAGCTGCTCTAAAGAGCCAGACTGGGATTGCCTTTTAGTGAGCTTCTGAGCTGAAGGCTTACAGGGCACTCGACGTGATTCCCCACAGGATGCGTGAGTCGGGTGAAAGGAGAATGTCGGCGGTGGATGAGCCAGAATTCAGAAGAAAGTGGAAAAAAAAATAACCTACCAACCAAATTCATGAACTGATTCTTACAGACCCTAAACTCACTCAGAACCCCTCCCTCACAGGCTGCTTTAGCAAATCCCAGCCTTCAACAAAACCATCCCTGACACCCTGGTCCCCTCTCCCTCTTTCTAGTGCTATGAAAACCCTAAGTCCACGCTGCAGAAATTTGCTTACACCTTGACAGCCAACTTGGCCGTAGTCCTTCATAAATAAAAGTCTATCAGGAGCTGCAACCCAGAGCACCAGTGCTGCGAAGCTCAGAAGCACCCCTGCTGGACCAGAGACCCAAGAAACAGAGTGGGCTTGGGTCTCTGGCATGGAATACCAGCACGAAGGGCTTTTGCAGCACTCCACTAAACCTGAGGGAAAGGGGCAGAGCACTGAACTGGAGCCAGTTCTAACAACCCAGAGGTCAGTCTGGGCAGAGATCTAGGCTGGTGAACCATGAACTGCCCAGTCTGAGGGGGACTGAGATGCTTTGAGACCTAGCTTCCAAGGTAACTTCAATCAGAAGGGATAGAGTCTGGAAGTGAGTGATGAGAAAAATAGGGATGGGAAGAAGATGAGATTGAGACTAACAAAGACCTCAAAAAGAAAAAGTCTCAAAGACCTTGAACATAAACATAAAACAAGAAAAACAGTAACCACAGAAAGAAATATAACCTCCAGATCTAGGAAAGGACTTCAAATATCTATTAATAAACACTGCAAAATAAAAGAAAAATGAGGTAGAGGACCCTGTGGAATCTGAGGAGAATATGAAACCGTGATGCTTCATTGTTCCTCAGTGGTTCAAAAGAGATGGGCTAAAATATAATGAGCTAAAATGATAAAAGGGTAAAACAACAAATATTGGAGAGAATGTGGGAAAATGGAGACACTAATACACTGTTAGTAGAAATGCAAACTGTTCTAATCATTTTGGAGAGGAAATTGGAATTATGCCTAAAGAATTATAAAAGTGTGTATACTTTTTGACCCAGCAATATCACTATTAGGTTTATTTTCCAAGGTCATCAGAGAAAAAGGAAAGAAGTGATATTTTGTAAAATATTTGTAGCAGCTCTCTTTGTAGTGGCAAAGAACTGGAAATTGAAGGGATACCTATCAATTGGGGAAAGGCTAAACAATTGTGACTTCTGATGGAATACCACTGTGCCTTAAGAAACAGGTTAACTTTGGAAAAAACATGGAAAGATCTATGTGAAATTATGAAGAGAAAAAAAAAGCAGAACCAAGAGAATGTTACATAGAGCAACAGAAATACTGTTTGAAAAATGACATTTGCACGTTGAACTGATAAAGAGAGGTAAGATAGTTTTATATATACATTTATCCTTTTTGTCAAATGATGCCTTCTCCAGTGGGGGAGGAGAAGAAGAAAGAGAGTTAAGTGGATATTTTAATGAAACAAGCAAATAAATGAAAATATTTTTTAAAAAAAGAGTCACAAGAATTATGAGAACCAACTTTCTGGCCTGTACAGCAAAAATAATGAGCAAAATAGAAAAACTGAAATTGAAATGGCAAGTCTCACCAAAGAAGCAAAAGGGAGAACAATAGATTTGGGAATGCAAATGTACAAAAGTGAAGAACAGTCTATAAGAAGAGAAGCCATAAACATTAACATTAAAAGAAAATATACTCACTATTCAGTGAAAGAATGAACAGAAATAATCCACGGATCATAGATTTCCCAGAGGTACATAAGAGGACAAAAAAAACCCAACCAACCAACCAACCAACAAAAAACACCTCAGCATTATTATAAGGGAAATAATAAAGGGAACTTTCCCAGAATTTCTGAACACAGAAAATGGAAAGATTGAAAGAATCCAAAGATCACCTCTGGAAATGAAGAAAAATAGACCCAAGGCAGAAAAGCCTAATAAAACTTGGCCTGGCCCTTCCTCTTCCCCCTATCCCTTCCTTTCTAGTTTTCTTACATTTTATCCTCATCTTCATACTCTATGGTCCAGTGACTCTAGTCTTCTTGCTATTCCTTGAACAAGATATTCCATTTTCTAAGTAAGTCTTTTCACTGACTGTCTGCCATGGCCGGAATACTTTTTCTCCTCATCTCTGCCTCCTTGCAGAGTCCCTGCAAAAATGTTACTTTCCACAAGAGGTCTTTCCCAATCTTCTATAATTCTCTGTATTTCCTCTTTATCTTATCCATAGTTTATTTGTACATAGTTGTTTGCATGTTGTCTCCTCCATTAGACTATGAATTCCTTGAGGGTAGGGAGTATCTTTTTGTTTATTGTTCACCTGTGTCCAACTCTCTGTGACCCCATGGACCCCACTGACCACAGGATTTTCTTGTCAAAAATACTGGCATGGTGTGCCATTTCCTTCTCTAGTTGGATTAAGGCAAACTTGCCCAAGATCACCCAGCCAGTAAATGTCAAGTCAAATTTGAACTCAGGTTTCTGACTCCAGGCCCAATGCATATCCACTGAGCTGCTGAACACTTAACCCAGTGCCCGGTATTTTAATTGATACTTAATTAATAAATAAATTAATAAATGTTTATTGACTGGATGAAACCATACAGGGCCTTAAATTTTTTTTCACTAGAGTGCTACATTATCCTTTAACCAAAAAGTTGTTGACCATAAAAATAGCATATAAGGTATTATCTTATTTGATCCTCATAACAAACTTCTCATGCAGGTTATACAAGTATTATGTGACTAAAGTCCCCCACATTCCAGAAGATGAAACCAAGGCCCAGAGGTGATGAGTGACTTGAACCATCTCATACACAGGAAGATGAAGAGCTAAAATGTAATCCTGAACTTCTAAATTCAAGTTAGCTTTTCCAAAATCCAGGCTTAATGCTCCAGAGTTCCACAGTGCTTCCAAGGAAATACCAGTCTAAGTAAAATAGCAATCTTTCAGCAACCATGAGTCCAAACAATCCCCATTCATGCAGAACCTTAATTAAAACCATAAAATCATCAGGAAGAGACTCCTAGAGGCCATCAGGTCTACCCTCTCATTTTAGAAATGAGGAAACTTTAAGTGACTTTTCCCAGGGTCACACAGGCTGTGAGCATCAGAGGCAAGGAGGCCCTCTGCCTCCAGAAGCGGTTCCATATTCCATTTGACCATATTGACTTGCCTGAAATGGCATGTGCCCTTCTAGGACCTAATGACCCGTCCCAGTCATTAGTGAAGGTCAGCATTCTGAGATTCCTTACACATTTTTTAAAGACCTCTGCTTATTGCATTGCATCATACGTTCTCTTCAAGAGAAACACATTTGCAGACTTCTAGAAAAGCAAAGGTTGTCGGAAGAGAATCTATCGAGAGAAAAAGAGCTAGGGCTGGCAGGGGACAATCTCATTTTGTTCAGTTTGAGTTTGTCATCAGCTGCCTTTTCTATGAACAATTGGGTGAGTGTTATCATTTGCATCAGCTATAAAGCCTGCCCTGGAAGGATACTACTGATCCCAAGAGGCTGCCCTCTCTATCCCTGTGGGAGGCTAGGTTGGTTTTAAGCTGATTAAATCGATAAAATAAGTCTGAGAGCAAACCTCACACATATATATAAATAAGGAAGAAGTTATTGAAATGCCCTATCCAGATTAGATATTAGCTTCACTCAGAACCTGAAATAAGCCTGTGATTTAATTTTCTTCCCTTCATTCTCCCTTTGTTACCATTTGTAGAGTTTGTGTTCAGCACACATAGCCAACTATTTTCATAATTGACCTAGAAGAGATAAAATATGTGTGTATATGCATATAGGTCTGTTTTATAAATATGTATACAAATTACATTTATATAAGATACATAAATTTTTTTTAGGGTTGCTGTATTATTCCTTATTCCCCTCAGCTGAGGAAACAAAAATAACCCGAGTGATTTGGTGGTATTCTTTAATAATGTTCTTTCAGTCACCATCTCTGCATGCAAAATTGAATCTAGCTGTCAGAGATGGAGATGTAATTGCAATAATTCCATAATTGTACTATTTGAAACTCTGCAGTCATGGTGGAGGGCTAAAAAGGGGGTATGAAAGGAGGAGGGGGATCAGAGGGAGAGAAGGTGTTGGCTTCTAAGCAATTTATTTTTAGCTCTATGTATTTTATTTCTTCGTCCTAATCCCCCATCTCATTTGAGGGACCAGAAAATAAAATAGGAGAGCAAGACTCTTTTTTTTTAACTCATCAAACTATATTAATGCCATTTTCCACATGAATGAACAGTTAGAAATATTGCTTTATTTGAGTAAATACCAATAAGTACTAAAGCAATTAATTGCTACCTTCTGTTTAAAGTCTATCTAGCATTTTTGTTGTGATGTTTTATTTCAGGGCTGCCCTAGAGATTGGTCAATAAATTGTAGGGTTTTTTATAGGTAGCAAATATAAGCTGCCTTTTCCTCATTAAAATATTTTCCTTTCAGCCATTTAATGGTTTAGGGAGTTCACTTAGGCAGAAAGTAACTTAAATCTTGGAATCTTTAATCCTGCTGCTGCTTGATGCAATTTGTATTTTGTGTAGGTGCTGTAGTACTTGATTTCTTTCTGAAAATATCATTAATCAGTTTGTACTTTAAAACACTAACTCCTATTCTAAATCAGAAAATACCATTTTTGTCCAGGTTAGGGGCTGAGCTCTTTCCTGAGAGACATTTACTTGGAAGTCTAATAGCTGAAGCAAAAATCTGGCTGACATCCAGGTTACTTGATGTTCATTTTCATTCCTGTAGAATGATGTGTAGAATCTAGGAACGTTCAGGCTTCTCTGATACAAATTCAAAGCAGAATCCAAAGTAACAGGATACAAGAAGATTCTCTGCCGCTGAACTTTTCATTAATCCCGCAGTGGGAGTGAAAACAAAGTCTCCCTGGTGCCAGATTCCGTGTGAATCACCCAAAGTACTAATTGATGACCGAATTGGAAACTAAGAAGCCATTTAAGCTTAGGACAACTTTGGGTTTTGATGTCATTCATTTAACAAATATTTGATATGATTCCACAAGAGACTAGATGTGAAGATAGAGCTGTGGACCCGCCATCAGCATTTCATGTATTTGTACTTTACTGTCTCCAGGCATGGTTACAACTTTGTCTTAAACTATTCATTTCTATCTACACAGTCCCTCTTTTTGACTAGTGATATGTCCAAATTTGTGGAAATGGCTAAGGTTAAGGGGAGGAGAGATGGGCAATAGGGGAAGAGTGTGACAAATGGCCATATAGAGTTGCCTTCTACTGAGGTTAATTGTTAATTAAGGCCATCAAGGGATAAATTGTTCTTTTGTCATTTTCAGTTGTATCCAACTTATTGTGACCTCATTTGGGGTTTTCTTGACCAATATATTGGAGGGCTTTGCCATTTCCTTCCCCACTTTATTTTACAGATAAGGAAACTGAGGCAAACATGAAGCAACTTGCCTAGGATCACACAGCTCATAAATGTCTGAAACCAGATTTAAACTCAAGATGATGAGTCTTCCTGACTCTAGGCCTGATATTCTATCCTTTGTGCCTCGTAGCTGTAGCATCAAGAGATAAACAAACCCTGTTACTTAAATCTAATTCATGTTTTTTTTTGTGAACCAATCAGGACATTCTGGTACAGAATTAAGATTGGATTGGACTACATGACTTTGAGGATTATTTTTCTAAATCTGATGATTGTATAATTTCAGATTTAATAATGAAGTGATGCTCATTTATGCTTGGACTGAATGCTTATCCTTAATACTTAGGGTTTCTAACCACAAAATAATCATAGGCAGTTTACAGAGAAAAATATTCATTTTCAAGTCAGCTGCCAGGGCCCAGGTTATGGACACATTTAGCAAGCAATCTGGTGTATGTCAGCTACAATTAAATAATCACGAGAAACAGAAATTACTTGTAAATCATGGTACTAGGGAGTTAATAAAAGCTCAAGGGTTCTTCGAGCTTTATTCATTGTGAAATCTTTGGATTTCATTTCAGGCTCAGGGTTTTATTAATTTCTGTATTCCATTTATTCATGGTCTTTGATGGCAGTTTATACATACTAAACTTTCAATAAGTACTCAATAGATGATGATGATTCTGTCATTAGTTCCCTAGAGTAGAAGGAATTGGAGGTTCTTTCTTTTCCTTGTATCTTATATAGAGTTTTAGCTGAAGTTTAAAAATAAAACAACTTAAGTAGAAAAGTAATGGAGTCCTCTCCATTTAGTTATTGATTTAGACTCAGTCATATCAAGCAATGAGGAGAAAACCACATGGAGCTGTATGTCTTGTATTTTAATGTATTCTTGCAAGTGATCTATCCCCTCATTATTTTCAAAAATGGTTAAAAGAGTTTGTTGTTTGCCTTCTGTTTTCATCATTTCACATTCAATAAACAAAGGCCTCTAATGTGATCTTAGGAGATAGAGTGGAGGAGTTGCATCTTCTCAGAGGCCACATGCTTTTTTTTAATGAATTCATTTTACTTTTTGCTGTTATAGATAACAAGAGCAAGAGGGAAGGCATCACCACATCATGAACCTTGCCATCCAAGTCATTAAATCAAGAATAAATTGCTGAACCAAAATTATAACCTTATTGTGATCCAGCAGATAAAACATGCCTTATACACAACACTAGATTGTGGTTATTACCTATTTTATAAAATATTAAAAAACCTTTTAACTCCCTAATTCCCCAGGCAGTATGTTGTTTTTGTTTCTTGTATTGCTTGTTAAGTAGGCAGGGAAAGAGGGAAGTGAAATTCTGAACAGTTAGCTGTATAGCATCCTAGTAAGGCAGCTGACTGGTGCCTTGGATAGAGCAGTTTAATTGTTGAGTGACCCTGGGCAAGTTGCTTCACCCTGTTTGCCTCAGTTCCACATCTATAAAATGGTCTGGAGAAGGAAAAGGCCAGCTGCTCCAGGGTCTCTTGTCAGGAAGACTCCAAATGGAGTCACAGAGAGTTGGACTTGATTGGAAAAAATGACTGAATATCAACAAGGGCAAGAGGAGATTTGGGAAGACTTTGGGGGTAACTTTATTTAGACTCTGCACATTTTCTTATTCTACTAAAAAGCAGAGCTTTCAGCTGGGACTTCAAGGAAGCCAGCAAAGGTGAGGAGGGAGAGCATTCCAGGACCAGAGGACTGGAGAAAATGCACAGAATGGAAACTGTGGACAGTCAGAAGGCTGGTGCTGCAGAATCCAAGAGGATTCCTACCTTGTGAGCCTGAGGGCCTGGGAGACCCTCAGTAGTGGTGGCCCTCAGTAGTAATAGGGAACTTAGTAGACGGGGAGGGTTTAGGGGGAGAGATCGTGAGTTTGGTTTTTGGATGTGTTGAGTTGCAGAAGTCTCTGCTGGTCATTCAACTCAGGACTTCAGAAAGGATGTTGGAGATGTGAAATGAGAGGTTAGGGAAAGATAAGGGGCCTCTAGGCATTATACTTTTGCTTGTAAAAAGGCCCTTAGCATTGTGTAAATACATTGTAGGTTGCTCCTTAAACAGTGTTGACTTGAACTGAATTGATGGAAGTTACTTAAAAACCTAGGTTTGTCAGCAGCTAGAGAATCTAAAATCAAGTTTTTAAATGGCAATTGCTTCTTCTGCATCTGTAGAAGAATGTTCTCTTTCATGGGACTAATTTATTTTAAATGCAAAAATCATTTGGGAATTGAAAAGGAAGTAAAACCTGTTTTTATTTTCCTGTCTGAATATATTGGAAAGCCAGAAGATAAAAGACTAATAAAACCTGGTATTTTATGATTTCTTGTTGACCTGACAGTCTAATTTCTTCCTCAGAGAATAATAATTTTCTGAAATGACTAAAATACTTCATAGTCAAAAATTACATATTCCTGTTTTGTTAAAATAATTGCACATTTTGGGGAAGAAAAATATTCATAAAGACAACTTGTGTGCTTAAAGTCAGAGGGAAACAATAACTTCTAGATATTTATGATTAACATGTCCCTGACTTACTTTCTAATGGCAACATTTTTTTTATTGTTGTTGTTCAGTCATTCAGTTGTATCCAGGACCATGTCCAGATGAGGTTTTTCTTGACAAAGATACTGGAGTCTTTTGCCATTTCCTTTTCCAAGGATTAAGGCAAAGAGAAGTTAAGTGACTTTCCTAGGTCACACAGCTAGCAAGTCTCAGAGGCCTGATTTGAACTCAGGTCTTCTTGGCTCTAGGCCCAGTGCTCTATCCTTAAAGGGAAGTAACTAAAGTAACCCTATTGTCATTCAGTTTTCCCAGAATCCAATAATTTTAAGGTTTGGAAAGGGACCTCCACAGCCATCTGGCCCAATGTGTACTCACAAAAGAATCCCCTCATGGAAGCCCATCATTTGGGGAATGACTGAAGATGCTGTGGTATATCATTGTGATAGAATACTACTATTGGGCTACAAGAAGTGACAAAGGGGATGAATTAAAAAAACTGCAAAGTGAAGTGAGCAGAGCCAGGAAAAGTTTATACACAGTAACAGCAACATAGTAATAATGATAATCAACAGCGAATGACTTAGCTACTTGGATAATAGTGATCCATGATAACTCCAAAGGACTTATGATGAAAAATGCAATTCACATTCATAGAGAAAACTGATACTAAGTGAAGATTGAAGCATATTTTTTCACTTTGTTTTTCTTGACTTTTTATTTTTCAACATGCCTAAGATGGAACTCTTTGTTGCATGACTTCACATGATTTTACATTATAGATATCATATTGCTTTGCCTTCTCAATTGCTGGGTAAAAGACTAGAAGGGAGAGAATTTGGAACTCAAAATTTTAAAAATGAATATTAAAATTAAGAAGAAAAAAGAATCCCTCTTTTGACGTTTTAGATAAATGGTCAACTAACAAGATTCTACTTGAAATACCTACCATGAAGAGAACCTATTTAAGAGAGAGCTTGGTATAGTGGAAAGAGTACCTGAGTGCTGGATTTGGGGTCAGATGACTTGGATTCTGACTCTATTCCTTGCAATCTTAGGCAAATTGCTTCTCGCTATCTCTCCCCCCCCTCTCTTCTCTCATTCCCTTCC
>NC_058130.1:375682332-375690991 GCF_016433145.1 Gracilinanus agilis
CCTTCCTTCCTTCCTTCCTTCCTTCCTTCCTTCCTTCCTTCCTTCCTTCCTTCCTTCCTTCCTTCCTTCCTTCCTTCCTTCCTTCCTTCCTTCCCTCCTTCCAAATCCAGGTTATCTGATCACATCATCCCCTCTATGGTTGTTACTGTCATCCACCTGTTTTCTGGATACTTCTCTAATTTCTTCAATGAGTTTAGTTCTTAAATCTTTTGCACATACACATACAGATGTATTGCTAAAGATGGATAGCAGGGGGTAGAAAAGATTCTATACAAATTATATGTATATGCATATATACACATTTAATCATACACATGTATATAATTGCATCTGGTATGATACAAATGCATAATATATAATGTAAATTTATAACAATATAATATAAATATGTTTATGTATACATAAAGTGTACATGTATATATCACATATCTATTTTATACACACTTTAAACACACTTTAAATATATATTTATGTGTATATATGCTATTTCTGAAAGGGATTTGAATGTTCTGCCCTTTTTTTGGAAAAAAAAAGTTTTCTCTTTTAGCCTACTTTTATCTTATTCAGTCCCCAGAAAATATCATTACTGCTTTTGATGGAGATTCTAAATGTTGTTTTCTATTGTAGGAAATTTGAGAGGATGATTTTATAAAATGTCAGTAATTGAAATCTCTGTGATATAAATAAGTGTAGAAAGTTATACATGTTCACATTTCTCATTAGGATTTTAGACTAGCATGTCCCCAATCTTGCCAGTATGGTTGTGTATAGTTTGCAGATGTTTTGAAGTTATTACCTTAGGTATCTATGAATTTCCTTATTGCTAATTTACTTAAAATTAAAATGTGTGTGTGTGTGTGTGTGTGTGTGTGTGTGTGTGTGTGTGTGTGTGTGTGTGTAAAAGAAGACTTTTTTACATGTCGTCTTTTAACTTTTATCTTTCAACTCTGAGATAATACCCGGAGTCTACGCTTCCCTACAGTGGAGTTTTGACAGTGCTAATAAACAATCAGGTAGAGGGGTTATTCTTCTCAGTTGATTAGACATTGTTCTAGTGGTATGTTCCTTCAGCTTGACTTGGCTCTCCCACACAAGTAATTAAGTTGGAGAAATGTGGCTTCTTCTAATGTTCTGATTCTTGGTTGCAGGGAAAGATGGTGAAAGGAATGGGTGGTGCTATGGACTTGGTGTCCAGCTCAAAAACCAAAGTGGTCGTCACGATGGAGCATTCAGCGAAGGTAAAGAATACTTTTCATCATTTATGTAATGCCTTTCATGTGCCAGGCACTGTGCTTAAGTGCTGGAGATACAGAGAAAGGAAAAAGACATTCCTTTTCCCCCAAAGAGCCCTCCAGAAAATATGCATGCAAACAAATATGTCCAAACTAGAGACAGGTTAGATAGGAAATAAATAAATGACGGGAAAGCATTGGCGTGAAGAGGGATTAGGGAAGACTTCCTGCAGAAGGTAGGACTTTGTTGGGTCTTAAAGGAAGCCAAGGACTTAAGTAGTCAGAACAAATCATGCTCCAGGTATGGGGGACAACCAGAGAGAATGCCTGGAGTTGAGAGATGGGATTATCTAGTACATGGAACAGGCAGAAAGCCAGTGTCACAGGATTAATCTGACACCCAAATGTTGCTTTTTTAAAAGGTTATTATTTAAAAGCTCATAATGTGCTGAAGCTATAAAGCGCATATACTCAATAGGCACCCTTCTCCTAGAGCTTATACTCTAGGTGTCAAAATACAGAGTCCACATGGGAATAAGAAAAAATAAGCACATAGTTTGTTTTGCCTAATTACCTAAATGTTTTTTTCAAGAGGAATTTGACAAGTATAAAAATATTTTAATATATACTTGCTTTATTTAGTATACTAAACACTAAATTAGAGGCAGCATGGTTTAGCAGCTAGAGAACATCCTAGAAGACCTGAGTTCGGGTTCTGCTGTGATACATGTTGGCTAAGGGACCTGGGAAAAATCATTTAACATCTCAGTGCTCTCTGTGATTCTTTTTTTTTTTTTAATTTTTATTTTAAGCCCTTAACTTCTGTGTATTGATTCCTAGTTAGAAGAGTGATAAGGGTAGACAATGGGGGTCAAGTGACTTGCCCAGGGTCACACAGCTGGAAAGTGTCTGAGGCCAGATTTGAACCTAGGACCTCCTGTCTCTAGCCCTGACTCAACCCACTGAGCTACCGAGCTGCCCCTCTCTGTAATTTTTAACACTCTTAAGTTTCAGAGAAGTTGCCTATGTTAGTAGAAGAAATTTCTTTACTGCAAAGCCCCCTCTACTGGTGAAATCACAGGTTTAATTCCTATACCTATTATATGCAAAGTTCTTGTGATTATTTTGCATATGCTCATCATTTATCTAAACAGTTTGGTTTATAAACAAGCAAGCAAACAAACAAACAAACAAAAAAAAAAACCAGACTGAATCTTGTTCTTTGAATATTTGCCTCTTATATGAGAAGTAAAAACGTTTTTTGCAACCCAAACTTTTTATTTACCGGTTTTTAAAATGTTTGATTAATGGATGTAGTTGTGTGGCTCAGTGGATTGAGAGACAGATCCAGAAATGGGAAGTCATGGTTAAAAGGTGTGATCCTTGGGCAAGTCATTTAACTCCCATTGTCTAGCCCTTACTGCTCTCTTGCCTTGGAGCCAGTACATTATATTGATTGTATAATGGAAGGTAAGGATTTAAAAGAAAAAAAAAATTAACTTGTTTGTTAATTTAAAATTCTTACATTTCAAAAGTTATTAGAAAATATGCGAACATGTTTTGGTTCAGGTTTTAATATCTAGGTTTGACGTCCTTCCTATTCAGTGATAGTGTTGTAATGGTGACTGCTTGCTGTGTATGAAAACAGTCTTACCTGAGTGGCAGCCCCTGGCTCATGAATCCCTCTCTTGAGTCCAGATTCTGGCCTTCAGGGCCTGGGGATGCTCCTGTCACTGTTTCAAGGCCCTGCACTGAAGAAGCCCCACACAAGGCTGGTCAGTGCCAGGACTGGCTGTTTTCCCTGCAGTCTGTGGAGAGGCCCCATTGTTCCATGTGCTCTCATCTCCTGCCTTCAAAGCATTCCTTTTGTCTTTTGTCCTGCTTGGGGTCACCTCTCATTAATTCATTTTACCCACTGCTTAAGTATTCAAAGTCTCCATTTCCTGTCTCTAAGACTTTATTCTTGGAGAGCTTTTTGCTTTCCTAGTCCCAGACTTCATCACTGATTAGTTTATTTTAGAGTGTTGGGTCTGGAGTCAGGAAGAGAATTGTCTTGAGTTCAATTTCAGTCTCAGAAACTTACTAACTGTGTGACCCTGGAAAAGCCACTTAACCCTATTTGGGCTCAATTTTCTTATCTGTAAAATGAACTAGAAAAGAAAATGGCAAACCATTCCGGTGTCTTTGCCAAGAAATCTCCAAATGGGGTTACAACAAGTCAGACACATGGAAACGACTGAACAGCAACCATCACCTTTTAACACTAAATATTAATTGTAAATCGCACTGGTAAAATTATGCAAGAAAACACTGGCTTGGGATTTTTTGGGGTAAATTTGCCTGCTTTTAAAAAATTATTTATTCAGAATATTTTTCCATGGTTCCATGATTCATGATTTTTCCCTCCCCTCTTACCTCCCCGCTCCCTGAGCTGACAAGCAATTCTACTGCGTTATGCATGTATCATTGTTCAAAACCTATTTCCATATTATTCATATTTGCAATACAGTGATCTTTTAAAGCCAAAAAAAAATCTCAATCGCATCCCCATCTAACCATGTGATCAATCATGTTTTCCTTCTGCATTTCTGTTCCCACAGTTTTTTCTTTGGATGTGAATGGCATTCTTTTTCCTAAGTTCCTCTGGATTTTTTTTTCCATTTTTATAAATTTTATTTTTTAGAAAAAATTTTTTCCATGGTTACATGATTCATATTTTTGCTCTCTCCCTCACCCCCCATCCCCATAGCCAACGCACATTTCCACTGGTTTCTTCATGTGTTGTTGATCAAGAACTATTTCCATATTATTGATAATTGTTCTAGGGTGGTCATTAAGAGTGTACATCCCAAATCATGTCTGCATCAACCCATGTGTTCAAGCAGTTGCTTTTCTTCTGTGTTTCTACTCCCACAGTTCTTCCTCTGAATGTGGTTAGCGTTCTTTTCCCTCAGAGCTGTCCTGGGTCATTGCATTGCTGCTAGTACAGAAGCCCATTACATTCTATTTTACCACAGTGTATCAGTCTCTGTGTACAATGTTCTTCTGGCTCTGTTCCTTTCGCTTTGCATCAGTTCCTGGAGGTCTTTCCAGTTTGGGATTGTTCTTGTCAGGTCATTTACTAAGCACCTGACAAGTGCTAGGCATAGTTCTAAGCATTAAGATTACAAAGAAAATCAGAAAAACTTTGAGCCTTCCCTCAAAGTACTTGCAGTCTAATGATGGAGACCACACATAAATCACTATGTACAAATAAGATATATACAGAATAAATTGGAGATAGTCTCATAGAGATGGCACTGAGATTAAAGGGGATCAGGAAAGGCTTCTTTTAGAAGATGGAATTTTAGCTGAGACTGGAAAGAAGTCAGGAATTACATGTGAGGAGCCAGGAAATTTCAGCCAAGGTATACAGCCAGAGAAAATATACTGGGCCATGAGATATGTATCTTGTTAGGACCAATAAGGAGAGGTCAGGGTCCCTGGATGACAGAATCTTGAAGTGGAATAAAGCATAAGAAATCTGGAAAATTAAGAAGAAGCCAGGTTATAAAGGGCTTTTAAAGCCCAATAGGATTTTATATTTGATCCTGGAGATAATTAGGGCAGATTTTGTAACCTATTTAAAATAAGGCCAACCAATATCTTTGGAGCTGCATTTTGAACCTTTCTGCAAATTTGCCTTGGGGCTAGACCCTAAAATTGATACTGAAATTTAAGATCAAGAGATGACTGGAAATCTGTTTTCCCCAGATGCCCACCTATAAAAAGAATAACTCCTAGCACACATAAAAATACACTTGTCTTTTGAAAATAATGTTAACAGTTAAGTAGTAGTTCATGCTTTCAATCTCTAGTCTTAGTTCTTCCTCATAGGTTGATGAGATTTAAATTTTTTTAAAATTATTATTCTAAACATTTGCAAATTCAAACAAAATAAGCATTTCCATAGATGAAGAAAAATAAGATATTACACAAAGGAAATCACAGGTCTCCTATATGTTTAACTTATTTTTCTTCATATCCACATAATATATCCCATCCACTAGTGTCCCAATCCTTTTCCACCCTCCCCGCGTCACATAGAATGTTATCATGGAAACCAACTTGTTTATATAAATTAAGCCTTTAATCTTTTATCTTTCTGTTCACTTTTTGGAGGTAACATTCTCAGTGTATTCTTCTAATATTAGTTCTGAGTCTGTGTAGCATGGTCTCCTAGTTCTACTCATTTCACTATTTGTTATCTTATATAATTCTTTTCAGGATTTTTAAAAATCATTTTTTGATGAGACATTTTTTAGAGAGACAGTCTGGGGAATGACAGAGTCCACATGGAAGGCATTTTGAGAAAAATAGTGCAATGAAAAGTCTAGAATAATGAGGCTTTTGGTAGCAGGAATCTTCAGAATTCTGAAGAACTATGATATTGGGACTTTGGGTGTTGTTATCTATTTTTATTAACCTCATTTGCCCACCATCTGATTTCTTTGAACTTCAGCCTAATTGCTTTCAAACCTGGAGCCTGGGTCACAGCTAATTTGCCTGGCTGGCCTTACATGGTATTTTCTTTGTCATGGTCTTTCTTAATTTCTCATTCTTAGTTTTAAAATTAAATCCTCCTGTTCTCACTCTATAAACCCAGGTGGTAGGTAGTCATGATTCAGCTTGGTGGTGGTGATGGTGGTGGTAGGTGTTATATAACTTAATGCATGGACCTGGGGGATATGCCTTATCCCAAAATAAAAATATGCCTATCTTTAAACATGTAAGTCAATTACTAATAATAATTATATGCTTTAGAAGACAGGAACCGGGTCCAGTTCCTTTCCCACAAGTAAGTTCAGTCACCAAAGTAAGGAAAACCATGAATCAGTTTGGTAGTGAAACCTGTAAGAAATATGAAATTACCATAATATTTTAGTGAATATTATGAGTGAGCATTGGCATGTAAATATCCGGCAATACAAATTAAATCTACGCAGGTAATTCTTTAGAGAGATGACTTTTGAGAGCAGCCAAAAGTACTTAATTTCATAGACAAAATGATTCTGAGCTTACAAAACAAACCCACATCTCTTCTGAAGACCAGTGTTTATATGGAGAAAATTCTTTCCAACTTGATGTTGTTGCTTTCGGTGTTGATGCATGCATCAGGCAAAGTCCTTTGTCAAAATTGAAGTCAGACTCAGCCTGAATGATTTTTGTGCATTTGTTTGCCAAACATGAAGGCTGCATTTAGCCAACTCTCTCTCCCTTTGTTTTTTGCTTCAACTTTTGTCTCTACACTCAGCTGCAATTCCTGATAAAGGAAAACAAATGGTGGTTATTGCTGCCTGACCAGTCTAGCTAGCACACCCCACCTATGAAAGCTTCTCATAGGAACTAGTGAACACCTTCTGTGTTGTTTTGTTCTCAGTGGGGAAACTAGAATTAAGAATAAGAAGGTGGTTAGAAGTAGTGCTTCCCCCATTCCCCCATGGTTTCATGTAAAAATAATAAGCTGCAGACTTACCCACAAAGAAAAAGTGCATTTATATATGTGTGTGTGTGTGTGTTTAGTTCATCTACTTCTGAATGGGGGGTACCTCTGTTAATTAACTGAACTTCCTTAAACTCCTTTAAAAGCAAGGAGGATACACAAACTGGTTAGTAAATGTTTGTTGAAGGCAAGAATCAATGGGAAAGAAATGGGGTAGGCATTGTATTCTTCCTCCCAAATTTGTTACAGGTCAGGCAATCAGTGAGCATTTATTAACTGCTTAATTTGTGCAAGGCCTTCCTTATTCCAAGCACTGAGGATTCAAAGAAAGGTAAAAAACATGATCCCTAGGGGTCAGTGAGGTGGCTCAGTGGATAGAGAGCCAGGCCTGTAGATGGGAGGTCCTGGGTTCAAATGGGGCCTTTTCTTTGCTATATGACCCTTGGAAAGTCACAACCCTAATTACCAGTTGCCTAGTCCTTATAGCTTTTCTGCCTTAAAATGGATAAGTATTGATTTTAAGACAAAAGGTGAGAGTTAAAAAAATTACTTTGTGGGAACATAAAATAGGTAAAGGGGGAGTGCTTGAAAGTAGGTCAAGAAAGAGGGGATTATAGAGTACTTTAAATGCTATATTGGGATTTTGTTCTGTGAGCAAAGGGCACTAGATTTAAATTCAGAAAACCTTGGCTCTAATCTTAATTTTGCTACTTAAGAAGGCTTCTGCACTTGAGGAAAGTATAAGTGTTTCCAGGCTTTAGTTTCTGCAATAATAAAATGAGAGAGTTGGACTAGATGATCTCTGCTGTCCCCTCAAAATCTAAATCCTGGAGCCCTTTTAGTGGTAGGGAACCTTTGGAGGGTCTTGAGCACAGAATCAGAATTGACTTGATCACACTCAGACATTAAGAAATTTGATCTGGCAACTAAGGGAAGGAAAGGCTGGGTCATCAGGCAGTCAGTAGGCATTTATTATGACAGCTCAGACAGTTGAGGGGCACAGTAGACAGAGCACTGGGCTTGGAATTGTAAGGATGGAATTTGTGCAAGGGGGATGGGACAAAAGAAGGCAGAGAAGGAGTGGCTGACAGTTGGAGACAGTTACTGATAGTTGAGACCAGAGAGAATTCTAGGAAGTTTTCCGGAGGAGAAGGGAAGGAGAGGGCTTCCAGTGGAGGACTGAGAGAGAGAGAGAGGAAGTAGACAACCCAGCTCAGATCCAGTCCTGAGGGCTTCCTGAGTATCTTTCTTTTGGAAACTGAACCCTGATTCCCTGATCAAAGCCATTCCATCGCATCTCACCCATCAAGACTTCAGCCATTGAGTTAGCTAAGTTTTTGGACTCCTTAGTCTCCTTCTCCCATTACCCAGCCTTGCTGAGACACCTCCTTTCTGTCAAAACTTACAATTAGAAAAGGATAGAAACAGAAAACTAGAAATAGAATTAGAAGGAGAAAGGTTGGGGAAAGAATCTAAGGAGTGGGAACCTCAAAGGTTCCCACCCAAGCGAAGGACCCCATAGAAACAGAGAAGAGAGCACCTGAAAATCCCTCTGCCCTTCACTCCTTTCCCCAATCCCTGAATTGAGAATAATAAAAGCCATTCATCAGTCAGGTAGTGTTCCAGAGTGCCTGAGAGACAACAAGGGAGAGGGGAACCACAGCTTGGTCTGGATGCCTCCATCTTGAAGCCATACCACCCGCTGTGAAGTTGACTGACCTTGGGGGAGGCTTGTGTGAACCCTGCCCTCATTAAGAATCGGATTGGGGTACCACATACCTCATCTTATAGGGAAGCCTTGCCCCCAACTCCTGTGGGACAGCACGACCATCCAGGTCACCCAGTTTCGTTGTGACACCCCCTCAAAGTCTCCCAGTGTATATTTGGCCCCAGGGGAGAGCTGGAAGAGAGTCACCTTTCATACTCTCTCTCTCTCTCTCTCTCT
>NC_058130.1:375693949-375706314 GCF_016433145.1 Gracilinanus agilis
TATATATATATATATCCCCTCTATCATAACATTGGTTACTTGGCTCTTATTATTATTACAATTTTGGCAGAGTCTCTCTTTATTGTTACAGAATCAAGAAGACTCATCTCCCCGAGTTCAAATCCATCCTCAGACACTTACTAGCTTGGTGATCCTGAAAAAGTCACTTAACCTTATTTGCCTTAATTTCCTCAGTTATAAAATGAGCTAGAGAAGGAAATGGTAAAACACTCCAGTCTCTCTGCCAAAAAAAAGCTCAATTTAAGTCATGAGGAGTCAGCCACTCCTGAAAATAACTGAACAACAAGAAAAATGAGAGCTTGGGGGGAAGAGTCTAGTTTGGAAAGCTATTAATTATAAAGGCGTTTGCTGTTCCCTCCATTCTTGGAATGAACCCCAAAGGACCTTAACAGCAGATCCAAGAGCACCTTCTGACTCCTAGTCTCAAATTCTTAACTCTGTTACCCTGCCACTTTCCCTTGACTGCCTGAGAGCAGGCGATTTTGTTCCCCATGTAAAGCGCAGAAGACCTATTGCCAGGAGTATAAGCCGTCAGTTTATGAAAGGGAAGAGTTTAGTCACACTTGTCAGTTACCCTATAGAAGCAAAGATGAGGCATCTATTTTAATAGCACAAATGAGAGGCCTATTTCTGTAGCAGGCTTGGATCTTATTTATATTTCAATTTTTTGGCCGGTAGGAGGTCTGGATCCTGAGGAGAAGAAAAGAGCCAATAATTACATTGTTCTGAAGTTTTATATATATATATATCTCGGTGAATAATTGGTCTATTTGGTATAAGCTATGCCTAATGTATATGACTTTTTGAGGGGCTCATATGGAAATCTTTTGAGTAATGTGTCCTGTCAGCCCCTCACCCTTTTTTTCTTTCCAGGAAATATTAGAAAATGTGACCTAAATAAATTCTCATTTATTTTTGAACAAACCTCTCAGAAGCTAACAGATTTAGAATTTTAGAGTTAAAGGTTTATTTATTTTTTTGTTTGGGTTTTTTTTTGTGGGGGGAGGTCATAGCCTTTAATTTTACTGGCAGAGTGAGCTAATGCAGATCAGTGCCTGAGTCCAAAAGGTTAATTGATTTGCCCAGGGTCACATAGCCAATTTGTGAAGAGAGGTGGTCTTTAAATCCAGGCTTCTTACCTTGTGGAATTTAATCTGGGACAGTCTTTTCAAGGATGATTTTTAGCAATATGTCCTTGATTAAAAAGAAAAAATAAGTCCTTGATTAAGTGGCTTATCCATTTCAAATTCATTAAAGCAATTTGGTGTCGATAATTATCAGTCACAGCAACTCAGAAAGATTGTTGACTTAAGCCACAGAAGGATTGCAGTCTACCATCATCTGGGGGCCCAGAACCATGACAGAGTAAAGTCATTATCAGGCCAGTTTAACTTCTTTGAGTTATTGGAGCTTAGAAAGATCCTTTTATGGCAGATTTATAATGGGATTTAGTGATCAGGATCTATTTGGGACTAATTTTAATTACCTCCAAGAGTTGGATCTTATAAGCCAACACTTGGAGGTTAGAATGGAAACTCTTTGAGGACAGGGACTTGCCCTCTCTTCGTCTCAATCTATGTATATTTTTGTTGTTTTTCAGTTGTGTTTGATTTCTTGTGACCCAATGGGCCATAGCACCCCAATACTGCCCATGGGATTTTCTTGGCAAATATACTGGAGTGGTTTACCTTTTCTGTCTGCAATGGAATAAGGCAAACAGAGGATAAGTGATTTGCTCAGGGTCTCATTTGAATTCAGATCTTCATGATGCCAAGCCTGGCTCTTTTCCCCACTGAGCCACCTAACTGCCCAGTGTAGGTCTACCCAGTACCTAATAGTGCCAGAGACTGAGCAAATGCTCATAAATGTCTGTCAAACTAAATTGAATGATGCATTTTCCATTTACATGGTGATGATAGAGTATCCTACAAAATGCATTATGCTGCTTACAAAACTGAACTTACCAATAACCTGGTTCAGCTCCCACCAAGACTTTGATTAGTTGATAGAATTGCTTTGAGCTAATACAAAGAATTATGCCATTTTATACCAAGGGATATTGAGATGGAAAGAATCATTCAAGGTGAAACCCCAAGATATCAGTGGAACAAGCAAAGAGCTCCGTGCCCAGTGGTTCTTGTCATAGAAGCTCATTTATCTCTGGGCTAAGGCTTACGTAGAAGCAACCTTTTGAGAAATTAAAGGTTAGACCATGATAATAAATATCCTTTTTATAGATAAGTGGCTAGTTTCCTAAGGTCTTAAAAGTTCTAAAGATTTTACTTTGGAGGGATATGCTTTTATATTCCAGTTTCCTGTTTGGCCCATTCTCTCTCTCTCTCTCTCTCTCTCTGTCTCTCTCTCTGTCTCTCTCTCTGTCTCTCTGTCTCTCTCTCTTCCTCCCTCCCTCCCTCCTTTTGTTTTCAATTTGTCTATAAACCAAACTTGTTGCAGGCTCATCTAAAATGGGAATTCTCTTTGCTTCAGAGATGGCTCAGTACTACAATTGAAGCCATTTGAGGATAAGTTGGGATCTTTTATCAAGTGCAAACTGAATATGAGTAAGCTTGAGTTTTTTTTTCCTCTCTTCTCTGTCTAGACTGACATGCTTTTGCAAGGGCAGAAGATTCTCTGGAATAGAGTGATAATGATGGTGATTTGATAGCTGTATACTACCTATACTCTATACTCTATGTGGAGTATGAAGTATCTCAACATTTTTTTTTAATGGTGGGTTGAGGAGTTAATTTTCACCTCTCTCTCCTCTGAAAGCAGTATAGTACTGCTAAATCCTGTCTCCATACCTTGTTGGCATTTCAAGAGCTATCACAAATAGGGGGCATCTGCCACTCCTTTGTTCAAGTGTTATCTAAAGAAGAAATACATTTAATAATATCTAAAACAACTGTTCCCTGCATTGATATAGTGATTTACTTTAAGCTTGGTAAAATGTTTTGCAGACATATTGCACTTATTAAATAGTTAATGGCAAATATAAGAAATGAGAAAGAACTCAATTCACTACTGTTGTGTTTTTTTTAATTATTATTCTTTAAGTAATAAAGATATTTCTTGGTCTTTTAGATTTCCTAAATCTTTAAATAAGGCCACTAGGTGAAGCAATGGATAGAGCACCAGGCTTAGAGTCAGGAACTGAATTAAAATCTGACTTCAGATCATTACTAGCAGTATGACCTTAGGCAAGTCACTTAACCCTGTTGGCCTTAGTTCCTCAGCTGTAAAATGAGCTGGAGAAGGAAATGGCAAATTACTCCAGTATCTTTGCCAAGAAAACATCAAATGAGGTCATAGAGTTAGACATGATTGAAATGACTAAACCACACTCTAAACAATCCTTGCATAGTTTCCACCTTTTCTTGTGCCTTCACTGTCACAGATTATTATAAAATCTGCTTTATGCGAAAACGTTCTATACTAATGCAATTCAACAAATAACAAATGACTACTGAATGCTAGGCACTGTTCTAGGTCTTGTGAATAAAAGCATAAAACTGTCTTAATCCCTGCCTTCTCAAGAAGTTTATTATTTTAGTAAGCCAGAAAGAGCTGGAAATGTACAACTTTGTAGCTCAGACCCAGAAATCAATCTTCCTTGGTTCTGAGGCACTTTTACTTACTGACAAGTGAGAAATCTCTCACTGGGACTATTCCTGCCATTGGAATTCTTAGCAACACAGAATTACTGGAATTTTGACACCTGAAGGGGCATTGTCTACATTTTATATGTCTATACTTTGAGGCCTTTACCCCAAAATGTCTAAAAGAGCGTAGGTTCTGATTCCATTGCTGAGAAATATTTCTAAAGGTACATGAGTAAATGGAAATTCTTGGTTTTTTTTTAATTAAATATGAAGATGATTCTGGTGACCATAAGGCAATCAGGCCACCTGTTTTTTTAAAAGAACATTTGTTAATTTAGCTATAATGATAGCTTGAGATTCTTTGAAGATGATTTATTTAGCCAAAGTTATTTATCATTATTGAAGTTAGGCTTAGCATATCATGAAGATATTCCAGGAGTGAAGTTAGAGGGAGAATAAAGGAATAAACAGTTATTAGGTGCCTACCGTGTGTCAGACACTGCTCTAAGTGCTTTTCAGATATCTCCTTTGACTTTATAACAGCCCTCGGAGATAGATGCTATTATTATACACATTTCATAGTTATGGAAATGGAGTCATAAAAATTAAATCACTTGCCCAGAGTCATAAGGTGTCAAAGACAATATTTGAACTTAGGTTTTCCTGACACTAAACCCAAATCTCTATCCACTGAACAACCTGGCTGCCTTTAGATTAGGAGTCTCAACTTTTTTTTTTTTTTTTTTTTGGTATCATGCACCCTTTTGGCAATATGGGGAAATCTATAGTCCCTTTTTCAGAATAAGATTTTTTTTTTAAAATAGTTGATAGAAATGCTAAATTTAATTTAAAGTGAATAGAGATAAAATTTGACTCATCCAAATTCATAGACCTTATTAGGGCTTCATAGTCTTCAGATAAAGAACCCTAATAAGAGATAATCTCACTAAGGAGAGTGAGGAAGAATATTGAACCTTAATCCTTCCAAGAATTTCCCAGAAGATTCCCTGAGATTTTCAAGTTGTCTGTTGAAGGTAGCAGTATAAAAAAAATTTAAAGGAAGATCATGAAAAAAAGAGGTAGAAAGGAATTGAGATCCTTACCAAGGTTAGGGTTTCAGAGATTCCATGTCAAGGCAGTAATTATTATACCAATAGAAACAAAGAAATTTGGAAAAGAAGAGATCTCAACTGCTGTTTAGCAAAACATTTTATGTCATTCCTTTATTACTGTTGTTGTTATAAATATAAGTAGTTTTCTAGATGCTTTTTGGGTTACATAACCATTATTTGTGTGCATACACATTTAAAAATTAATTAAAAACTTTTATTTTCTGTTCTGAATTGTTTTTCCTTCATCTATTCAGAATGCAAAACACAATATCTACTAGACATGTGAAGTGAGGCACAATATATTTCCATCTTACTCATGTTGCTAAAGAAAAAAAGTAAAAACAAAAAAAACCAAAGGATTGCCATTATTTTTGGATATAACTGTTTCTCCCCAAAACAAGAAAAACAATTAAGCAAAACTACCAGATCCAATGCATATAACATTCTATTCCCATAGTCCTCTGCTTTTCTTCCAACAAGAAGGTATTTTTTTCTTTTAAAAATGTTATTTTACTACTTTTGGCATCTAAGAACGGGATGAGGAAAATATGTGGAATGTAATTTTTGACAATTAAAAAAATCTATTTCCTTTCCAAAATCTTCTCATCCCATTGATTAAAAAACTCTTTTATTATGGGAATAGTTAAGTAAAATAAATCTCTTTGTTGGCCATGTCCAAAAAAACGGCTCATTCTTCTCTCTGAGGCCATCCCAGTTCTGTTGGGAAGTGGATAACTAGCTTTACCATTTGTCCTTTGGAATCATAACCCTTCTCATCTCTGCCCCTTGGTTTCCCTAACTTCCTTCTGGTGTCTGCTAACAGCCCCTACCATCTGCAAGGATTCCCTAGTCCCCCATATCCTAGGTTCATCACTCTATGATTATCTCCAATTTATGCTATGTGTATCTTGTTTGTATATAGTTGTTATATGTTGTCGCTCCCCATTAGATTGTGAGTTCCTTAAAGTCAAGAGTTATTTTTGTCTTTCTAAATCCCCACTGCCTGGCACATAGTTAGCATTTATGAAATATTGTTGAATGATCCACTCACTGGTCATTGTATGGGTCATATTTCCTAAGTGCTTAGAAGTTGTTTACTTTTATTATGTTGTTATTATATAAGGTAGTCTCTTGGTTCTGTTCACTTCTCTCTGTATCCATTTATACAAATCTTTTTATGTTTCTCTGAAACTCCTCCATAACTTGTTATAGCACATAATACATCATATACCATAATTTGTTCAGGCCAGTTGATGGTCATTCCCTTAGTTTTCACTTCTTTGCCATCTCCAAAAAAGCTGTTTTAGATAAATAGATAGATAGATAGATAGATAGATAGATAGATAGATAGATCGATCTAGTAGAGGTATTGCTGGGTCAAAGCATACATAATTAAAGTACACCTAATTAAGTGATTTTTTTAGGCATAGTTCTAAAAGGCTTTCCAGAATTGTTGAAGCAATTCACAACTCCACCAAAAGGACCTTATTTCTTGCAGCACTGAGGTGAGGGCATGGTGTCCATAAGAAGGAATATTTACAAGTTGCTTATAAAATCTCAGTTCTTTTGGAGTTCTTTCCATATAGAATGAACCAGCCATGACAGAGGATTTCTTCTTGTTCTAGCCTTGAGTCATTTACACATTTTGGTTCCTTGTGCTATTGTAACCATTAAACCCAATATAGGTAGGGGACAGCATTAATTAGTTCTATCATGGTTTCATCAGCTACTCCAGTTATATCTTGAAATTGTGGAATTCCTTAGCTTTTCCTGTACCTCTTCTTTTTTTTTTTAAGCTTTTTATCCTTATGCCTATACTCTTTTTGTGTGTGCATATGTGTGTGTGTTTGTTATACTTTAATGGTGTCCTTGTATTACATTATTCTATATGGAAAGAATACACATAAAATCAATTTTCTATGGATCATCTGTTCAACTAGGAGTATTGTTTATCCCAAGATTTGTGTTGAGTCGTGTTATTCATTTCATTGGTTTCAGCGATTCCATGTCAAGGTTATTTCCTGCACGAGTGAGTGCTTTTAGTTTTCACAAAAGACCTCATGTATTCTAAAGATACGCCTTATTCATTATAGAAATGTTAAATATAGCATCCCATATAATCCTTGGCTTTGTTGGAAACAAAGACAGTGAAAGACTTTGAGCTATATGGGTCAAATTTGAAAGTTAACATTGTCCATTGAAATTCATTATTTCTCCTAAAACTTATTTTCTATTAAAGCCAAGTGGTTACCTTCCAACCAGATGTAGATCTTGTTCATATAATAAGAACAGGAACCTATTCTTTTCTGTAGAAATGTTCTTGAGAGGCACACAGATTGTTCCTAATGTCAGCATCTGGGAACTGAATTCATTCTGACATGTCTGTTTGATATGTTATAGTAGTCCTAAGTTGGACAACTCTCGGTTATAAGAAAGAATATTTGCCACAAATTTTAGCTGTTTTGATTTAGTTTTGCAGCATATGCAGACTCACTTTGAAATAAGAAAAGGAAAAAAATTGATCATTAAAAGAGGAGTTAACATTAAAAGTAATTAGCAATGTGATAAGGCAGCTTGGGGATGCCATAGTCCACAGACTGCCAGGCTTGGAGTCAGGAAGACCTGAGTTCAAATCTGCCCCCAGTCACTTACTAGCTAATATGACCCTAAGCAAGTCACTTAATCCCGTTTGCCTCTGTTTGCTGATCTATCAAATGAGCTGAAGAAGGAAATTGCAAGCCATTCTGGTATCTTTGCCAAGAAAACCCTAAATGGTGTCATGAGGTGTTGGACATGACTAAAAAACAACTGGACAACTACAGTAACAACAAAGCCATATGTGCTTGGGTGTGTGCTTGTACCTATATCTATATCTTTTACTTATATGGGGCTGCCTCCTTTCCTACACTAGATATGGATATGTTATCCAGTGTAAGAGTTAAATTAAAGTATTATATTTATAAAGTTTATTATCTAACAAAATAGAACCACGTGACTAAGTTTATCCACCTGCTCAGAAAGCCCACTCCACCAAAGTTTCCACAGGAAGGAAAGAGAGCTAGACTCCACCCAATTTATATCCTATCTAGGTCAGTAACCACAGGAAGTGAGTGGGGTTCTGGGAATCGTAGTTTTGCTGAAGATTGCAGCCCTATTGGAGGTCGTAGTTTTTGCTGGGGACTGTCGTTTTTAGGGTAACAGATTCCAATTTCACACCAATTGGGTCCCTGATTGGTTATTATTTTACCGTAATACGTTTGAGTAGTATTTCATCCTTGCTGGGCCCTTTTCCATATATATTTTCTCATTCAGTCTTCCTGGCATTCCTATGAGGATGTCAGAGCAGCTCACCAGTGGCAGTGAAGTCTGAATTCAGGTCTCTTTCCATGGCTTCTTAGGAAAAAGGAATCCTTTAAATTAAACATAGTCTCTGAAACATTATTTTTTTCTTATAAGACCCATATGATATCATCTTTTATTATTGTTCATTTGTTTCAGTCGTATCTTCATGAGCCTGTTTATGTTTTTCCTGGCAAAGATACTGGATTGGTTTGCCATTTCCTTCTCCAACTCATTTTACAGATGAAAAAAATTGAAGCAAACGGTTAAGTGACTTGCTCAGAGTCATGTGGCTAGTGTCTGAGCTCAGACTTGAACTCAGGAAAATGAGTCTTCTTGACTCCAGGCTAAATACTCTATCTATTTTGTCACCTAGCTGCCCAGTGCAGTCTTTAAAGAGTGAATAAATCAGGTCTCGGCATTCACATGGTATTTGTTGTCCCCAGAGGTTATCTTCCTAGAATGTATGAAGGAAGAGAAAAGTAATATTGTATTTGGATCTTGTAAGTTTCACACAAGATAAGGATTGTCTAAAATATAAATTTAGAATCATGAAGGATTAGTTTTGGGTTCAGTCTAACCCAAAGCGGATATTTGATGTTTAGATATATATTTAAATAGGTTGTTTTTTAAATAGCATGTAGGTAATGACTATTTGAGAATTGTTTTGTGTCTTTTTAGTTGCTATTTTAAAATTTTACCTTCATTTTAGGACTGGGTGTGGGTTTGGATGAACGAAATAGTTAGAGGTATTTCAGAGAAAGGAAGTGGTTTTTCAAATGCTATCACTGGGTAGTTTTCTTGAAATTATTTCAGCACAGCTACCATCCTCAGAAAGAAAGACAACATTGTACAAAGGTCTTAGAAAAACATGTACTTACAGGAGAATGTAAACACATTTCTTTGATCTTTTCATTTTGTCTTATAGCTACATAAATTCTAATAAGCTCTCCTACCAAAGACTGTTTCTGGTTTTTTTTTTATTTTATGCAGGGAAATGCACACAAAATTCTGGATAAATGCACATTACCACTGACTGGGAAAGAGTGTGTGAACCGTATCATTACTGAAAAGGTAAAAAGTAAAGTGCCTTCCTTTTTTCTTTTTTTTTCTTTTTCTTTTTTTTTTGGTCTGTTAGCATCTATTGTCACATCATTTTTATTTGAAAGCATTATTTAAGTTGCATAGAGCCTTTCTGAAAATGTAAAGCATATGCATAGAATCAGCTTGATCCTGGCATAGGTTAAATAGAATGGACTAATCATTTTAATATTTCAGAATGTGAGTTCCATGATGTTAGACTCACAGATACATATGCCTCTGAAATGCTGTTGTGTTTAACTTAAAGTGACATCATCAAAGAAAAATGACAATAATTGTCTCCTGTTGAATAATACAGGAGTTAAAGATTTATTGTTACATGCATCATCCGCACAGATTATCTTTGTTCTCTCTAAAAATGTAAATATAAGCTTTTCATTTCTCTTCTAAAAAGCTGGCCAAAGGTTATTTTTACTTAATTGGGGGAAGATCAAGTAGTTTTAGGCCATGTAGTTAGCATGGGAAGGTCTGTCTTCCATTTCTTTAAGCAGTTTCTTTTTTTTTTTTAAGCTTAAATTTATTTGTTTGTTTATTTGTTACAATACATTTCTCATATATCTGCCTTCCTCCCTCCTCTCTCTGCACTAGAGAAGGAATCATTTGACTATCTATCCATACATAAACATATACATATACATACACATATACACATACATATACATATATATATATATATAACTAAATTGTGCCTATTTCTATTTATCAGTTCTTTTTCTTGAGGTGGACATTCACAATTGTTATTCAAAGAATATTTTTTGCTGTATAAAGTTCCCTTGGTCCTATTCATTTTGCTTTTCATAATTTCATTAAGGTCTTTCCATATTTTGAAAAAGTTAACCTTCTTTTCTGTACCCCATCAAAACTTAATGTGTCCCTTTGGCATGATTCTAAAACTTGGTGAACAAGATAGACATTTCCATTTAACTTTGAAGCTGAGGGCTGAAGTGAGAGAGAAATATCACTGGGATCACCCAGTCATCATCATGATCCATATTTGATCCTAGAAGGTGAACTAGTGATTTAAAGTATTTGACTTGAAGCCTGGGTGTTCAAATTCCTCATCTAGTATTTACCAGCTGGGTAACTTGGGGCATATTATTTAATTTCTCTGAAATCTTAGTGTTTTTATCTGTAAGTGAATAGGTTGGACTAGATAGCCTTAATGGGCATTTCCAGCTCCAAATCTGCGATCATATAATTTGCATACTCTCATATTTGAGATGTAATGAGTCTTTTCACAGTAACTCAACTTCTTAATAAATGAATGGGAAAACATTTAATGAAGCCGTACCACTGGGAATAGGAAGTCTTGAGAGCCTCAGGGAACTTGTAGCAAGACCTTTGTTTATGAGCTTAGGTCCAGTTCATTATCCTTTCCCATATTCCAATTTTCTAAGAAGCACATAAAAGGAGGTTATTAAAATGAGCTTTGTAGCCACCATTGGTCTTAAGAAGTATTCTGTTCTTTGATGTGTACTCCCTTAGGGCTGTTTATGTGAGTTTTGTAAAACAGACTCATAAGGACTATCCAGTATGCACAAAATGGTAGATACTTTCATTCTTTATCATTCCATCTTACCTTTTATATGAAGACCAGGTAACTTTGTTCCCAGAGAGACTTGGAAGAAGCAGGTCATTGAAAATAAATCCATTCCTACTTTCCCCACTTCTTTTTCTTTTATGTTTTAGCCTCTTTACTTTTTTTTATTACATTTTATTTTAATAACAAATTTCCACATAAGTTTTCTGAAGTTAAATGGTCCATATTGTCTCCCTCCCTTCTTTCCTTCCCACTCTGGGAGCTGACAAGCAATTCAATCTAGATTGTGTATTATCATGCAAAACATTTCTACATTATTCATTTTAGTATTCCAGATGGAAATAGGTAAGATTTTGACAAGTAGAAAGGAGGGAGAAGGATATTCCAGAAGAAGGGAATGATAAAAGAAAAAATGGGAGTCTCCATATCTCTTTCAGGGGAGCAACTAGACCCACTGATTTGGAATAAAGAATTTGGGATATCAGATATGGGATATCAGGTCAGAAAGTAGTTTGAGGATGACTTAGGCTATATATTCTTTGTGAATATGTATTATCCCCAATTTTACAGATGAGGACACCAACGCAAACAGGTTAAATGGTTTAGCCAGTCACACAGCTAATAAGTGTCTGGGGCCACCAGGATTGAACTTAGGTCTTCCTGACTCCAAAATCTTACCTTTTTCCATCTGGAATACCATTCTTCCTCCTTTCTACCTATCAATAATTTTACTCATTTCAAGGTCAAATTCAACGTTCCCTTTCCTTTCTGAACCTTCCCTTTCTGGGACCCCTGGACCCCACAGTTATCCCTTTCCTCTGAACCTGGAACTCACATTATTCATACTGCTTATTTGGCACATATCATAAACTGTCTTGGGAGGTCTCTAGGAAAGTTGTCTTTATTGTCATTCATCTCATTTTATTTAACATGCTCATATCCTATTTCCCCAATTGTGTTGTAAATTATTTAAAAGTAAAGGACCACATCTTCAAATTCTTTGTATTCCTTCCTTCCTTCGCATTCCTCCCCTCACTAAAAGGTTGGCCTTGGACTAGGACTATGGACATATGAAGTACTCATTAAATTTCTGCTGAATGAAGGAGGAAGAACCCTGCAACATTTGGAGTAATAAGAGTGCCCTAGATTGCCACAGGCTGATTAAAGAGTGGAGGGAAGATGTAGAACTCCACAGACAACTGCAAAAATTCCATTAGTGGCCCTTTGAAAGAAGAAGATGCTGAGATTCATGGAACCATCATTCCTTTTATTAGCACAGCCAGAGTGTGAACTGTAAGCTCCCTATCCAGAAGCTGAGGCCACCTTTATTGGCTTTATCTCTGTGAAAATCTCTCTATTGTGAAATCCTGCTGTGACAGGGAGAGGATAATGAACAAACCCTTCTGGGGACAAGTGGCTCCCATTTTCTCTTTTTTTAGATATAATGGTGAAATGGGTTTTCTCCTGGTATATCCTTCTTTGTACTTGGTCTTTGTTTACGCTCTCCCCTACCAGCTGGAATTCCCCCATTGGGATTATAGAGAAATAAGTTTCTCCCATCTAATAACAGGTACCTTATTTTCCATTGGATGATCTCTAGACTTCATTGCAGTCTATATATATATATATATATATATATATATATATATA
>NC_058130.1:375715048-375790725 GCF_016433145.1 Gracilinanus agilis
CTGTGCCACGGCAGAGGGAGAGGCCCATCCACGGCCCCTTTTGGGGACTGGCTGCCCACCGAGTGGAGAAGGGCCAACCGGCTGCCAGCGCCCTGGAGGCGTTAACGGAAGCGAGGGGTCACAAGCACCACCTCCGCACAGGCTTTGGGATCAGGGAGGCTTTCCCGGTGTGTTCTGGGCTCTTCCCGCCGGGCAGGGCAGCCGGGGAGGCCACTTGGGGCTGAAAATCAAATCAAAGTGACTTGAAGGGGGGAGCGAGGGGGAGGAAGGAAGGAAACTCTGGTGGCAAACAGAACTGAGGCTTCTTCCTGAGGCCAAGCTCCGGGCTCTTGATCTCCCGGCCCTCCACAGGCCATTCAGGGAAGGCCCCCAAACACCGGCCGCATTAAAATGGCGTTGGGGCCTCGCCTCCCGGAGGCTCCCTCCGGAGGCTCCCCGAGGCTCTTCCTGCTAGTACTTGGGGCGAGGCAAGGCCGCCCAAGCGCGCACGCGCACTCCAGGAAGGAAGGAGGCTGCTGCGGGCCCCGGTTTCCCGGGGAGGCCCCTCCCTTCAGGAAGCAGGGGGCACCGCTGGGGGGCGGAGAGGCCAGCCAGACGGGCAGACCCCGGAGCCAGCCGAGGCAGCCTGCTGGGAGCCCGGGGAGGGCCCGGCAAGAGCAGCCCGGAGGCGCCAGAAAGCGGCCCCAGAGCGCGATCTCCCATCCGATGGGAGGAGAAAACGCGCACGAGGGTGCCAGTGTGCCCACTCAAGCTCACACGCGTCTGGGAAGGAGCCCTGGGACGAGCCCGAGCCAGTGGCTGGAGCTCTCCGGATGCCAGCCTGGGGGCGCCAGGTCCACGGGAAGTTGGGGGCGAGCCTAGGGCCGGCCGAGGGGGCTCGCCAGACTCCGCAGGCCCCCCCCATGGTGGTTTTGGGGCCACGCTAGGAAATCTAGAGAGGAGGCGGGGTGGGGGGGGACACTGAGAGGAAAGGATGTTACATCCCTCCCCGCAAGGACCTTCCTGGGCTACAATGGCAGATGGAACTACTGATGGGGGGGCCAAAGCCCGAGGTCCTGGCTTGGCTCTCCGGGGCGGGGCCGGCCTGCACGTTACTCGAAGAGTCCAGGGTTGTTGGGGTTCTTTGAGCTCCCTCCGGGTGGGTCACCAGGCGGAGTGTGGCATGACGGGCAGTGCCAAAGGCCCCGTTCCTCAGGGGTGTGTTAAGAGGGCGCACACTGCCATCTGGGCAGAGGGAGGGGAGGCTCCATGTCTCCTCCTCCTCCTCCTCCTCCTCCTCCTTCTCCTCCTCCTCTCTTTCTCCCCCTTCCCCCTTTCCTCTCTGTCTCTCCCTCTTTCCTTCCCTCCATATATATGTATATGCATATGTACAAATCCTTATTTATGTGTGTATGTATGTGTTTAATATCAGGTGAGTTTGAATGTCACTGGAACATCTAGGTCCAAGAAGCATTTAGAGATTTCAGCCTAGAGTTTAGGAAATAGATTAGTCATAAACAGATTTGAGAGTCATTGGCAGAGAGGTGACGACTATACCCATGGAAATAGATGATATCACTGAGAAAGAGTAGAAAGAGAAGAAAGACCCCAAACAAAGCTTTGTTATTCTGAGGGCCTGCAGTGTTCCCAGTGCCATTCTGGATACTGTGAATGATACAGAGGAAGAAGAAAATGTAGTCTTTGCCCTTAAAAGACCTTGGCCCTCTCTTCCTGGCAGGGCTACATCTAAACCTTGAGGGACAAGTATATATTGCTTGTCTACAGTGGTATCTCAGAGAAACCAGATACAGACATTTCTTGCCAAAGGGAATGGATTTATATTCAGCCATATCTATTATGAGCTGGCATTGTATCAGAAAGAGAGTACAGTCTTAAGGATTTCAGTGGGCTGGAGACAATACATTGGACATTGGCTTAGCTCCCACACTTAAATCCTCTTCTGCTTAGCTAGTAGATCACCTTGGCAGGGTAATCTGCTTTGGCGTTTATGGGCTTATAACTTTGATGAAACTATGAAGGAACTGAATGAGAAATTGTACTTTTAGCAGATATTTTTCATTATAAAAATAGACAGGCGAAGTCAGTCTACATAAAGATTCATCTTCTTCCTTTTCCGTAAAAGCCAGCCAGTTTCCACATCAAGGGTACAAACAACATTAGAAGCTCAAAATAGGTCTGACATGACAAAGAAAAGAGTCAGATGTTTCATTTTAAAAAAAATTAAGCTGTCCATATTCCTTTGAGAAGAAATGTTATAAACCATCTATTTGGAATCATCTGTTTTCAACAGAAGAGTTTTATTTCATTAAGTTATTCCCACAGATGTTCCATTGCTTAAAAAAGAAAGTGAATTGTTTCTGAGACTGCCTTGTTTAAATACAAAGAGCCATGTGTCTTTCCTTGTACATGGTAGAGAATTCTCATTGATAACTGGAGATCTATGCAAATGCAGACTTTCACTTTTTGCCTGCTTATTACAAGTCTGTCTTGAGAAAGAAATGTCTTCCAAATGGCAACTTGGAATAAAAGCATTCTTAAAACATACAGCAAACCTTAGTCTCTGTAAAATGCCATTTTTATAACATATATGTTCTGGGTGGTAGACTATATATTAGTGCCAAATACATAATTTGAATAGTTAATCTTTTAATAGTAAAATTGAAAAGTGTGTAACATTCAAAAGTCTGGGATGTCAATTCAAAGACATTTTAGTTCAAGCGAACTAAAAAAAAATTAATTTTTAAATTAGTGATGTATTCTCCTTTCCCACATTAATTTACTAACGTAATATATTCTCAAAAGGCTTGGATTATCAAGCTGAATGTGCTACAAAAACATTGAAGAAATGGATAAATCCTAACAAATACATTGACATAGGTTTCTATCTAGTGTTGTCAAGTAAGATAGTGCATTATTGGTGAGTTAGCCATAGAATTCTAAACCCAAGGAATAATCTTGTCTAACTTTTCTTTTACTCCTTCGGCTCTGGACGCTTGGCCTTGAATAATTTGAAGGAACCCATGAGTGTCTGTCTGGGGAACCTGGGAGTCTAGGATTACCTTGGAATAAAGGAACAGGGTTTGGAGAAGTTTGGGAGCGTGGGGCAGCTGGGTGGCCCAGTAGAGTGAGAGCCGGGCCTAGAGACAGAGGTCCTAGGTTCAAATGTGGCTTCAGACACTTTCTAGCTGTGTGACCCAGGTCAAGTCACTTAACCCTAGTTGCCTAGCTCTAAATGCTCTCATGCCTTGGAACCAATAAAAGTATTTTTTTTTTTAAAAAAAAAAGTTTGGGAGCAAAATGAAAGAAGGGATGGAGACTATCTGTCATTTCATTGGTCCAGAGATCATCTGTGTGAGGAGGCAACCTCCTCCATTGCAAGTTAGCAGCTTATAGTTTTAGAGAGCTGGCTAGAGATCTCCGAGGGTAAGTGAATTTTGCTCCTGGTCACACAGGTAGTATGTCAGAGGGGATATTTGAACCCAGGTCTTCCCAGTTCCTAGTTCAGCTTTCTATCCACTATATCCTACCAACTATAAAATAAAAGAAATTAAACTTAATTTTATCAAAAAAACATTGTCACACTTAATGAGTGTTTTGGATGCAACACAATTTCGTGGCTGATATTTTAGCCTTTCTTTTTTTTTAGTGACAAAGATCTTTAAAACTCAGCTGATTTAGTATACCCTTTGGCTAAATCACTTTCACAACCTCTGTTCTCTTTAATGATCGGAACCTAGTAGTCGTAGCCCTTTAAATAATTAAACTTTCAAATGCTTAAAGTTTGCTATTATCACCCCTCAGATTTTTCACTTCAGATTCATTTAGCAAGATCATTGATTTAGAGCTAAAAGAAACCTTAGAAATTAGAGTTCAATTCCTTCATTTACAGATGAGGCCCAGAGGGAGTAAATGACTAACCCGTGGTGTTATTGAGTTGTTTCGGTCTAATTCTTCACGACCCTATTTGGAGTTTTCTTGGCAAAGACACTGGAGTCATTTGCCATTTCCTTCTCTAGCTCCTTTGATAGATGAGGCACTGAGGTACATAAAGTTAAGTGTCTTGCCCAGGATCACACAAGTATCTGAGGCCAGATTTGAACTTAGGTCCTCCTGACTCTAGGATCGATGCTCTATCTGCAGTGCCTCTGCCTGTCCTTGCCCAAGGTCGCTAGAAAAGCATCCTTGGCAAGATTTGACCTTCTCTGACCTTGACTCTAAGTCATGACACCATGCCTTGTGGGAAGCCATTCTATGTATTAAAACCTTTGGAGAAAAAGGATCAAATTTAGGGCCTGTTATCTGGATTCCCTACGTGACCAATCCAGGCTGAGGCAGTCTTTGTGTTTGGTCCTGGTCACCTGAGCCCCAAAAAGGCTCTGGTACCAGCAGGTAGGTTAATCCAAAATCAACTTGATCCCTCCAAAAAGGCTATTAGGAGTCATTTAGAGAAACAGAGTCTGTAACAGATATTTTATCTGGATCCCATTACAAAATCATCGGCAAGTAAAACTGTGTGTATGATTTTTCTGCACTGCATGTCAGGATGCAGACTGAATGGGCCATCTAAGATAAAAATCTGAGGCTCCTCTTTTGACTCAGTCTTTGATGCCCACCTTTTTTACAATTCTTATTGGAGAGCTTTGAAGTGGCAGACCAGCTTCTATTGTATTGATAATTTCCTCCCTTGATAATTGAAGAAGCCTAAATCTTAAACAAACTCTGATTCCATACTCAGATTAAAACCTGAGTCTTTAGACTGAATGCAGATTTCAATTGATGAGCATCTCCATAGGATATTTCCTCTCCCGGAATTATACCCTGCTGAATTGGGGTTTGGAATTTGACCATTTGTCTTTGCATCTGTATTCTTTAGACTTCAATGGATTATACGTGATTTATTGCCCCTTACCAACTGTGACTTCTCTTTACTTGAGAAAGATATATAATAAACTTCTATGCCCGCAGAATTCGGGACAGCATGGGCTAAACACTAGTCTAGTTGTTCTCATTTTCTTTCTCCTGCTTTAACCATCCTATGCCACCACGCTGCTCTGGACCCCAAAAAATCATATAGAGGGATGGCCCCCTATAATGCCGATTATAAGTCACAGTTGTGTGCCCCACTGTAATGATGATGATGATGATGATGACAGTTTTATATGCTGCTTGAAGATTTTCAAAGCTCTGTGCATGTGTTTTATCTTTTGATAATAACACAATATAATCCATAGTATATATTTTGCTGTATCTTATGAGAAGCCACTCCCCTGAGGATGGCATCATCTCAGCATTTCAAGAATTCTATTTTAGCAGGAATTGCCTTTTCATAGAAAAATAAGGTTTATAATTCTGGAAGAGAGCAAGTTACTAATGGATCCCTGGTCGCTGAGGCTTTTGAAACTTTATTAGAAATTTGAAACAGAGAAGTTGGTTGAGAGGGAGATAAAATAAAAGCTAAAACTGAGATTTGTTTATAAGATTATAGAATTAATTTCAGAGCTGAAAGAGACCTTAGAAGTCATCCATCCCAACATGTACTGATACAGGAATGTATCTGTCCAATAGTTTAGTCAGACTCTTGTTTGGAGCACTTCCGAAGTAGAGAGCTTGCCCTCTCCCCTGTCTCTTTGTCCCCTTCCCCATCAGACTCATTAAAATTATTAATCTACAGTATACCATTATCTCTGCTTCCTTAGTTCCCACTCACAGAATCACAGAGTTTGAGAGTTGTGTCGTGTAGCCCAAACTGTACATGAAAGGAATCTCCATGAAAGCATCTGATGAGGCACACGTGCCCCACAATGCCCAGTACCCGGTTCTGGGATTGTAGAGAAAAAGCTCAACAACGCCTGTCCTCAAGGAGTTTCCATTCCACTGAGGAAAATGCCAACGAGGCATGGTTTATCCAAAACATAGAATCACAAAGCCATTTCACAACAGCAGCACTTTCTCAGCCTGCCTTCTGGCCCCACTACAAAACTTAAACCATTTTCCCCAGGTTCTCCTTGTCTTCTCTCCAGGAACCATGACCACCTCAAGCCCTCTGACTATAAGATGACATTTTCTGCATCACTGTTGACTCTCTTCTAAATCCATGCCAGTTGTTCAAAGTCATCCTACTTTGAACTGTACCTGATCACAGATGTCCTTTGACCAGGACTAAAGTGCACCTGGACTCACCCTGTCAGAGTTGGAATCAGAAATCCTAGGTTTCAATGAGAACTCTGCTCCTTAGAAGCTTTGTGACCATGGACAAGCCACCTAACTTCTCTAGGCTTCATTTTCTTCATTTGTAAAATTAAGGGTTTAGACATCTTATTTGGCTGCTATCCTATGCTCATTGGACTTAAATCAACAGACTGATACATATTAAGCTTGAAAAACCTCCAGGTGCTTTTCAAATGAACTGTTGTCTAGCTGTGTCACCTCATCCTATATTTTTGTAATTGATTTTTGTTCATCCAGTAGTTTAACCAATTTCAATTCCATCTAACTCTGCCTTCATCTGACTGACAACTTACCCATCTTGCCCACAGAGATATGAGTCAGGAACTTTTATCAGATGCCTTTCTGAAAGCCAAGTAGCCTGTGTCCATGAGAGTCCCTCTTTTTTCCAGTCTATTAATCTTGTCAAAGGATGCAAGGTTATGCTAAAATTGCTTACACTTAATGAATCTACGCTGGTTGGTAACGATCATCATGTCCCTTTTTAAAAGTGCTCATAAACTTTCATGGTACATTCTAGAATTTTGACAGAAATCTAAGTCTAGTACATAAACCTAGAGTTTGAAGAATCTGCCCCTTTCTGAAAATGGGGACATCACTTTCCTTTCTCCAGTTCCATTTTTTTCTCATTCTCTGTGTTTTCACAGAGATCAAGATTGGTTCAGTTATCACGTCATCAAGTTCATTCAGTACCTTTGGCATACATGCAGACCATCAAATCTGTTGACTTGAGTTCACTGAATTTATTCAATCTTTTAGCCTTTACTCATTTATCTTGGATTGTAATTCCCTTTTAACCATTTTTATTCTACTTTTTCCAACCTAAAGGAATAGAAAAGAGAAACAAAATGAGAATTCAGTTATTCTACTACTGTTCACTGTTATTCAGACACCTCATTCTAGGCCTTGGTCATCTTTTTGCCCCTAATATGGCTTTTAAAAAGCTTCTCTCCATTCTGAAAATCATCCATCTTATATACCAGAGCCTTATTTGAATAATATTCTTGTCCATATTTCACCTGAATTTTAATTTCTTATTTTCCTCTTTATAGAATATAGTGTTATGATGAAGTTATGATGCATTTCTTTTATAAAACAAACACCCACCATAGTATTTTGTACCCACTGGTGCCCTGAAAGGTTTTTGGTTCCATCTGGTATCATTTAGAAGACTATAGATACCAACTAAATGATACTCCTTTGGCTTAAAAGAATTACTGAATGTTCCTTCTTAAGTATCTGGCTTCCTACCAGAGAGTGATTTAAACGTTGAGGATATCTGGTTTATTACTTTTTATTGTTTTCATTTTATCATTATTGTTATTACTGCTTAATATCTTTCTAAATTTTAAAATGTATACAGACTTTTGGGGGAAACAGGGAAAGGAGGGGTGTCCATTCTTCCACAGCCAATTTGCCATTAGCCATGGCAATAGCATTTAATTTGTTTTCAGGCAGACATTGGTATTCCATGATAATGGGAGGTGATAACTCATATTTATATGGTGCCTTAAAATACATAAAAGGCTTTCCTCTCAACAACCCTGTTAGGAAGATAGGACAAATATTGTCACTACCATTTTATATAGGAGAAAACTTTTGGCTTAAAGAGATTAATAACTTTGGGAGCAGGGTAGCATAGTAGAAAGCACTCTGGCTGTGTAGTCAGAAGACTTGAGTAAAAATCCTACCTCTCATATTTATTGTTTTTACTAATATGTGACGTGTGTTAAGACGCTTAACTTTCTTGGGCCTCAGTTTCCCTATCTGGAAAATGAGAGAGTTGAACCAGATACCCAGGAAGATCCTTTCCAAACTCTAGATCTATAATCTTTAGCTTTCCCTGGCTAAGGTAGAAAGTAGCCAAGGTGGTACTCATTGGAACTCGGGGCTCCCAAGTCCAGGGCTCTGCTTTATTTCTAATATCTTTTTTGTTGCTGTCACTCATTTCACTCAAACTTGTGTTTCGGATTCTGGCCTGAGAGTGAGGACTGAGAGTCCAGAGATCCAAGGTCCCTGCTACTAATTAGCTGGGTAGGCAGAGAATAGAACAAGAGGCATGGAGTCGGGAAGGCCTGACTTCAAATCCAGCCTCAGACACTTACTAGCTGTGTGATTCCAGGCAAGTTATTTAACCCCGTCTATAAAATGAGCTGGAGAAGGAAATGACAAATTACCGTAGTGTCCTTGCCAAGAAAACCCCAAATGGGGTCATGAAGAGTCAGACACGATGGAAACAGCTGAATGATCACAAATAATTAGCTGTGAGACCTTGGGCAAGTCTCTTTGAAATCACAGCTCCAATTCCCCTCCTCCCTTTCTCTTCGCCAAGTCCTAAAACTGTGGAGAAGCATAGCAGGGATTTAAAATAGAAGAAACTGTAGAGCTTGAAGAGGTGACAACATAAATGCGTTTGGCCTTTGTTAACCCTGTCCTGCTCCTACTGCAGACCTGTTCCAGCTCCAGGGAGTCGCCTGGATTTGATGGTAGGCCGTGCTTTGGACCATCTTAGATGTGATCAGTTTGGGTCGTCAAAGGCACTAAAAGAAACTTTTAGTGTATTTGTTTTAGATGAGCTGTGATGGACCTCTTCAGTGAAACCCTCCCTGATCCTCCCAGTTGTTGATGTGTGCTCCCTCCTCAAATGACCTCTTACTTATCTTTATATCTGTTGCATTCTTCTTGTGGAATGTATGCTCCTTGAGGACAGCATCTTTCAGTTGGTGGGGAGGTGAGGAAAAGGTTTATCTTCAGTATTTTGCACACAGTAGGTGCTTACTGAATGTCAATTCAACAATAAAATAAATTGCATAACAAATAAACAGTTAAAATTCTATGAGGAGTAATTTGGTAGTTAAATATGAACTTAATTAAATTATTAAACAGTTAACTACTCAATATGCTAAGTATTATTAGTACATTAATACTTAATAGACTAAGGTAAATGCCAGTTTATCTTGGAGAATTCATTCTCTAAGGGGAATTCTCAGGGAAATGATTTTGTTTTTCCAGAACAGATTTATAATAGAAAAATACTTAATCAGTCAATCAATAAATATTTACTAAGTACCTTCTATGTGCCAGGAAGGTATCCATGTACTATTAATAATAAACACTTCCTCCCAGTAGGAGGATGTTGTATATGTCCCTTCATTACCAACTACTTCCAGGCCTTGGAACTTGCCCTGCCATGTCATAAGTTTGCCAAAAGGCCCATTTCCAACAAGCTTTTCTTTCACTTCTTCCTCTTCTACAATATGGGTCTCTTCCACCTTCTCAACTTCAATCCAACTCCAGTTCTTTTTTCCCACTTTTTTTAAGATTCCCAAATACCTCTTTTCTGCTTTGGACATTATTTTAGTTAATATTTTAGTAATTTCGGTGCCATTTGCCTGGCCCCTCCATTTCCTTAACAGCCAGCACCCTATAATGCATTTCTTTGTTTCCTCCATTATTTCCAACCCTGATTCTAAAGTTTCTGATAAAATGTTGATGGAATTATTATTTTTTTCATTTATAGAACTTGTATTTAGATAATATAGAAGCTGTGAAGTTGGACTTTGGGGGCTGTGGTTGTAGACATTTTACCTTTCACTCCGGGCCACTATATGAAGGATAGACCCTGAATGGTACTTCAAGTCCAACTCTTTAGTAGAGGGCAATGTACTGTAGATGGATTGCATCCTCTTAGATATCAGTTGTCCTCTAAGTGGGGTTTAAGATCCACAAGCCCTAGAGAGACCATAGCAATACTAAAGAGTAATTCAAGAGAATGAGAACTGTCAAAAAGCCTCTCTTGTGATAGGAAAGAATAAGGAAATTCTAAATGACTCAGATGATATGACCTATTTTTCACACCATTTGGCTGTGAGAGATGTCAGTGTTCTATGATTACCAGGATTTTGAACTAATTTTTTTTCTTTTCTTTTTAAACCAGGTTTCACCAAATCTCATGCCAATGAGGCAAATTGCAACTTGAAGTGTGGACTGAACACCATTTATTTCCACTGCACTATGGGTTTTGGATTTAAAAAAAAAATCACGTAGGAGTTAATGCAAAGAAAAGGAAATCTGTGTCACATTTATACCTTTTTTCGAAGAATGATTTCCCTAGTTTTCTTATAGCATCTCAGGTTCTTTATAGCTCTATACACTTTTGTTCTCTGTCAATGACATCGTATTTTAATAAAAACATATGTAAGCATTTCTTATAAGAATAAATGCTTGCTGAAGAGGCTGTCTTCTACAAATGGTGCTCACATTAAATGTTGCCTTCTGAGTTACTGTATCTATGTAAGTTTGTAAGTAATTATGTTAAGAAGACAATCATGTAGGAAGAATTTTGTCATAATTGAATTGAGACAAAATGTCACCATCCAGAGTAAAATCAAGGAGAATTTTACAGATGGTTTTGGCAGACATAAAGAGAAATTTGTATAGAACATACTTAAAATATGAATAATGACTTTTTCTTCTATAACTCTTCCCCTAAACTCCATACCTCCTGAATTTTGCCTTGGGTCCTCAACAAGCAAGTCTGGTATCCCTAGAAGGTCACCACCTCCTTTCAGGAAACATATTTTTCCCTCTCTATTGTAGGTAAATAGGTGTTCCCAGTTCTTTATAAAGTGATGTAAGAAATTTTATAAAGGAAAAGGTGAATTTATGATGGAGTGTGAGCCTGATTTACAGTTATATCCTATAGGTAGGACTATTGAGTAGACTGTAGTAGGCTATTTCTACCTTCCAAAATCAATTTGTACCTGAAAATGCTCTTACAATTGTTCCAGGAAACTAACCCACTTAAGAGTTCTCATGATCATAAATATTAAAACAGTCATACATTGCTCAATAGAAACATTCATTGGAATGCCCCATCTGATTTCTTTATGGAGGCTCTGGCATCCTTACTGAAGCCAACAGGCTTGATGAGCCAGAGAAAAGTCCATATTTAGAAGACAAAAATCAAAGAATCTCTTTTTCCAGAATTTCTCACTTCTTCTCAGAGCAGACTTGAAACATTAAATTACTTGTTCCATTGTCATGGATGCTCCCTAAAATTACTTAAATTTGAGCCCTGAAAAAAATTGACATTAATAGAGAACAATTAGAAATCCCAGTAATGGAAACCATCCAGTGCATCCTTAGTGTGGTGTGGTGCATCTTGTATATTTCTTTTTATTCAGTGCTGCTCTGAAGGTGACCTTCAGCAACTCAGTGCTAGATTCCACCCCAAATGGATGCTCTTTGAGGAAAACTTGATATTAGACCCTCTAGAACTTAGAAATGAGGAAGAATGGTGTAGAACACCTAACCTTCTGGATCAAAACCTGTGATAGGAAATTATGATGATCTTAGTGTCAGAATTGTTATATGCATGTGCTCAGATATTGTTTGTCAATAAAGCGAGCATGCTTCCTAGAGATAATGAGATACTTTGTCAAGGAGTTGACGATAGAGAAAAGGATCCACAAGGTTTCTATTAATCTATGTGACTAATGCAAAAGTTGAATCTGTATATGAAATACAGACACACATATATACATATATGTACACACATATTCCATATAATCATGTACTTCCATATATAGACTACCTAACCTAAATATAGTTTTGGAAGTGACCTTAGAGAGCATCTTTCTTTTCATAGATGAAGAAACAGCCCCAGAGAAATAATTTGCTGAAGGTCATACAAGAAGTAAGTTCCAAAGTTGAGCCCTCCCAACCTATCCTCATCTTTTACCCTTTACCTTGCTACCTCCCTGATTCAATAACAAAATCTTTCTGATAGCTAGTGAAAAGGATTTTTCTAAGATTGTGGAGGGGATTTAGAGGCAAAACTTGTTCAGTATTGGAAGTGGCTATTTCATTATATAAACTTGATTTCTTCATTATTTCAGTTTGCTACGAAAAAAATAAAGTAATCTTGACCCTCCCTGGCTGACATGTTAGACCTGATTTACATGTGGAAATAGGAAGGCATTTAAAGAGTGCTGTAAACTCTGAAAGTTAATAAATAGAAAATATTTGTGAAAGAATGTAATTATTCCTTTTCTCATATAGACAATATGTGGACGGGTCATGGGACTAGTCCAAGGAAGAAAATATTTTTACCCAATTGAAAGCTACTAAATGGGAATAACCAGTATTTAAAAATAAGTTATTTGGGTTTTTTTGCCACATTGTAGCTTCAAATAAAGTTTTATTTTATCTCTTTTTATCTAATAGAAGGGGTTGTCCTTTGTGGAGTTATATCCATATAAATTCTCTCTTCTCATCTCTTTTAAAGTTCATTTTGTCTATTGTCTGTGTTAAGAACTAAATGTGACAAAAACAACATAGGTTTATTTCATGCTTCCTGAGAATTTTCCATTTGTAATTCTTGGGAATTTGTCCAATTTCTTGGCACCATGTTGAATTGGAAATACTTTCTTTATATTTGAACTCTGGAATACTACACAAAGAATTCAGGATTAGACTCTTAGGTGTAATGCACAAAGAATATAAGAAGGTTGATATTAATTCCTTTTAAGGCAAATCTTTGTTATTTATCTAATAACCTGGAGTGGAGTATTTCTAGGCCAGGATGGTTGTGAGTACATTTGGAGAGATGCTTGTCTTCATTCTTTTTTTTCCTCACAAACTGAATGTACTTGGTGCAAATTTTGGGAGAGTAGTTTCTGTCAAAGTACAGGCTATAATTTTGCTTTATCCTGGGTCTGCCTACCAGGACATGGACAGAAAGGATGAATCAAAACTAGTGTTGCACATATTGGAAGAGCATAGATAGATTTAGTTGTGAATGAGCAAGCAGAGTATTCTGAGTAGGACAAGTTGTGGATTGATTCCAATGTGGCATTCTTCCATATGTCCAGAGGAAGACCCCTCATGTTTGTCTTATCAAAATGCTTTGCAGCAGTCTTGAAAATTGTATACTTTAAATTCTGAGATATGCAAGGCATATCCCAAATCCTGAGAAATATTGCATAGTGGTGTAAGATTAAAAATTAATACACAATATCTCTAAGTATTATATTTTATAATATTTATTAATAATAACTAAAATAAAAAGCTAGAGCAAAGAGGGAGTGAGTAAACCCAGCCATACATGTGGGAAAAAGAGAGGAGAGGCGGAGTTATAGCCAACTCTATACAAAAACATGACCATGCAACGTGGTGGAGAGATTAAAAGGAATTCTGGGGAACATAGTTCAAAGGTAAAATATTTCCACTCATGCAGTAGTTAGAGAAATGACTCTGGAATAAGCAAGATCTAAGTTCAAGTCCTGTCTCTGACATAAACTGACTATATAACCCTGGCGAGTAAATTGATTTTTCAGAATTTTGTCAACTTTTAAGATGGAAAAGTACAGAGAAGATGCTGACTTGCAAATAGAGGAAATTTCCTCACTGGGAGTTCTCTAAACCAGCTGAAATTATATGTCTAGTTCCTATTCATAAAACCTGCGAGACCATTTCTTTAAAATCTTATTTGCTATTGCAAATAAGGCTTTAGGATCACAAATATAGAGCTAAAAGGGAACTTGCATGTCATTTAGTTCAACTTCCCTTTTAGAACCAAGGAAATGGATTCAGAGGTTATGGCTTGCCAAAGCTATGTAGATATGTATCAGAACTAGAATTTGATTGTAGGTCTTCTGACTCTGAATGCATGATGATTTCCATTGTCCATACTAGAAGGGACCTTAGACATCATTTAGCTCAACAATTCATTTTCCAGATGGGGGTGGGGAAAACTGGGTCCAAAATATTGGGAAATGGCTTAGGATTGAGTAAATGGAAGAGACTTTAGCAATTAGACTAGCATTCCACCCACCAGAGAATTGAACCCAGGTCCTCAATCTGTCCAAATCAGTTATTCATTTACCTGCCATATTGGATTGTATAGGGTGTTCTGGGAGAACCAGAATGTCTTGATGGGAGGGCTTGCCAAGCTCTTTTCAGAGTAGCTCAATCAGCTTTGGTGTCATCCTCTCACCCCACTCTCATCTCTGGCTCCAAGAAGCTATCACATGTTCAATGACCACATCCCAGAAGAGCCCAGCTGGACCAGATTAAGGGTAACCAACAAGCTTCCAATCCATTGGTAAATTGGGGCAGGATGTCTACCCCAGGTATGTGAACACTTACCCTGGTAGAATGGGTAGATGAGAACAAATTGTTCCAGTAACCATGAAGACACTTGAAGTGGGTGCTATGGATTGCTTAATGTTTGGTCAAACATCAAAGATACCAGGGTCATCCACTGCCTCTTGACCCATTGCCAGAAATCTTGACTTTTGTTATGCCATTGAATTTCAATGTTTCTGGAAAAGAGAGTGAGACTGACAACTTTGCACAATCCCTGCCTCATTTAAATCCAGTTTACATGCAAGTTATAGCACTGTGAGGTCATCAGTTCTTTCTAAAAAAAGAATCTGTCATAATTCACTTTTTTTCCCCTCACATCCCCTGTGGACAAGTATATCCCAAACACCACCTTTTTCAGGTACTTTTCTCGGCTTTATTCTTCCATGAAGATGATGTTCCTATCTTATGTGGTCCCTGGCCTCAACTTAAGGGCATTAGAGATCATTTCATTCAATACCTGAACAGTAGGAATCCTTTGTCTATTACCCCTAGTGAGGGATCCTTCAGCCATTACTTAAAGTCTGCAGTCATACAGAATTCACTAATTTTGAGGCAGCCTATTTCCCTTGGGACAACCCTAAATGTTAAATATTTTCTTTCTTTGAGCCAAATTTGGTCTCTGTCTTGTCAACTCATTTCCCCCCTATTTTAGCCTGGTAGGGCCCAGAAAGATTATTCTAATTTTTTCAATCAAAAACAAAACAAAACAAAAATCATGTTTTCTCTTTTCTTCTTCTCCATCTCTTCTCTAGTCTAAATATCCCTGGTTTCTTTGAGCAAATTCCATTCAACCTCCGTAGTTAAATCTTTCACCTTCCAACCCAATCAAACCACAAATGTCCACTGTTTCTCATATATTTAGAATGAAGTTTTCTTCTTGAATTCAAAGGGATTTGAAAACCCGAAGACCCATACTAGTACCAATTCCATTTATATATATATAGAAAAGCCACTGGGCTTGGGAATTGGAAAACCTGGGTTTGAGTCCCAACTTCAACTCTTAATAGTGTGACTATGAACTACATAGATTATTGGAAAGAGTTCTGGTCTTTGAGTCTCAAAGACATGGATTCATGTTCTGGTTCTCCCACTTATTGGCTCTGTGACCATCATCAAAGTATTTTGCAGTTTTCTCATCTTTAAAAAGAAGGTTGGAGTAAGTAGATGGATTAGGTCCCTTTCTAGCTCTCAAAGAAGTGACAATCCTATAGATCTCTTCGTTGAACCTCAGTTCCTTCATCTATAGAATGAGAAAAGTAACATTTGCTTACATTATGTGTATGTCGTTAAAAAGAAATAAAGACTGAAGATATATCTTTGTATATCTCCTTTAGAGATCTCCTCTCTAGATCTGGGAGGATGAATGATATGTAGATCTCAGAGATAGTATGAATGGAGGAGGGATCAGGTGCCCAAGGCCTAAGCCAGCTTTAGTTGGTGAGGGAGGGATACCCACTCCTCTCATAATAGCTATGGATGTAATCTATCCCTCTTCTCCCTGATAGGCTTGGTTGGTTAAGTCTGTTAGTGGCTTCCTTCTAACAGTTGCCCAGGTGGGGAACCCTGAGAGTTTAGGTAGATGGTTAACCTCACTAGGCCCAACCTGAGGTTGGATTAGTTGTTAATAGGCTATTGATTGGATATTGGAAACATTGGTATCTGACTGCGTATTGATTCTCCCCTTCCCAAGGGCTGTGATAGAATAACTGCTCAGGAAAGGTACTTGTTGGTAAATCACTGTATTAACTCTTAATGGGGAAAGGGAAACAAGGTAATAGGCTTGGGTTTGGGAACCCTATTGCTATTGTTTGGCTACTAAGCTAATCTTTGATCAGGACTGGAGATTGCTAGGCTGGTAGAGGCTGGAAGTCTTCACCCTCTCACTAACTCTGACCTGACCTGGCCACAGCCAAGCCAGAGGTTAGGGAAGGCTATTAATGTTGATGTTGATTGATGACCTATATAGTCTCTCAGTTCTACTACCAATAGTGTTGATGGATCACTAGTTCTCTCTGTTAGGTACATGTTACAGGTTCAGGCCTACCCTCTCCACCCTACACCTCCCTCTGTTCCATTTCTTGCTCCAAGAGAAGTTTGCTCAAGTCTCAGCTCTGAGTTCTGAGGCCTCAACTGTTCTTCCTAGGGGTTATTTATATGGTGAAGCCAACTGACTTTTGCCCCTGGCTCACGGCACCTGGGAACATTCCAAATTCTCAACTGCCATCCCTGTCAGTCAAGGTGGCATCCATCTTATCCCAGATAATGATTTTTACAATGTCTGTGAAGAAAAACCTTAAACCATTATTGAGAAATTGGCTCTTAGTACTGCAGGACTACATAAGAATACTTACTGGTAATTAACCTGAATTTTCAAAAGTCGGTAGCCAAAATATAGATTAATTATGATACATGATAAATTATGAACTTCATGAACATGTGCATTCTTCCTATAAAGTCTCTTTCAGGACCCCAGGAGTAGGTTTGGAACTTTAGCCATAGGAAATGAGTTAATAGGTTGAAAATTTCCCACGAATTTTCTCCACCCTGAACTCCATTTAAAACCTACAATCTTTACCAGGAGAACTGAATCTACTTTAAATCTCTGTATTCAATTAAATTCAGGAAACATTAATTAATTTTCAAAAAGCACTTATTAAGTAATCAGTATGCTAGGGATATACTATAGTGTGCTAAGCAGTGGGGATAGGTGAAAATATGACCCCTTTTCTGAAGGGACTCAGATTCTAATTGGGGGGGGAGGCAAACAACTATGTACCTACAAAATATATAAAATGTTAAAAGGAGGTCATTTTGGGGAGGGAAGACATTACCACATGGGTAAGGAGGAATAGGAATGGGTACCAGGCTCTTGAAGAAAATAAAGTTTGCGCTAAGTCTTGAAGAAAGCCTGGAAATCCAGGAGGCAGAGGTGGCATGGGGGATAGCCAGTGAATGGTACCATTTAAAACATCTAGTAAGTGCAAGGCAAAATATACTAGTTCCTCAAAAGACCCTCAAACCAGTTCCCTTCTCTCAAGGAGTTTATATGATATTGGGACACAACTAGTACCCAGACAAGTGTACTTGAAAGTAAAGAATGAAAAAGAAAAAGTCAAGATCAAGCAAAGTACTCTAGAAATCCTTGAGGAAGAAAACACTAATATAAGAGAACTGAGAGGTAGAGATGAAAGAGGATATTCTAGGCATAAGGGCTTCTTACATGCATATAGAGAAGCGGATGGAGGGTGGACTTAGGGAAACTTGTTTTAGTCCAGTTTGTCATAAATATGCATGGAGGAGAGGGTTATCTGAAATAAGGCTAAAATTTCAGGTACTTGTTTTTAAATTATTTCCTATAAAAGCATCGCAGTATTCTCAGTGGGATCAGGAATAGAGATGTCCTCTTCCATGTATGGCTTTAGGACTTAGAGTTGGAAGAGACTTGAGAAATCAACTAATTCAGGGTTACTTAACTTGAAGTCTCCGTGAATTGAATGGAAATATATGTATATATACATTATATACATATAATGGGAATATATATGCACATAATATATACGAACTTATACATGAGTATGGTTACATATATATTAATCTGACATCTGGGGAACTTAATGGGAATTTATATATATTTCCTGTGTATCTCCCTCCTCTTCCCTCCCTACATTAAAACCAAAAAAAAATACATATTTATAAATGTATATATTTGTGTGTACATATATGTATAGTATAGTATACATTTCTATTTATCAGTTCTTTATCTGGAAGTGTTCATTCACAGTTGTTATTCAAACAATGTTCCTGGTACAATTGTATGGAATAAAATTATGTATTATTCCCCAGCATACATTAATTAGTATTAGCAATCATAGATTGGCAACTTCCTATAGAAAATTAGTGAAAGTTAGGTGCCCTTCACTAAGGAGATACCAATTTCTCCTTATGAAGAGTAAAGAAATCCCCCTTCCGAAGCAGTTTCATATATGTATTAATACATAAATATAGACCTTAAATACACTCTTTTCTAATGTAGCTAAGAATTCTCTCCCCCTTCTTTTTCTTCCTATGGGAAGAGGTTTGGGTGACCTAAATCTCATGAGAGAAATCTCGAAACTTACAAGTTATAATCGTGACTATGTGTCCTAAATGTTTCAGTCTGAAAAACGTTAGAAGGGTCTAAATTTTGACTCAACTGAGAAATTTCGAACTTAAGGAATGCTCCCATAGGCTTGGAAGCTTTGGGAAAACTTGAGGAGAGAACAAAATAAAGAAATATAACATAAAAAAGCATTATGTCACACTCAGATGGTGGGAAAAAGGAGATGGTATTGTGTTGAATCCCTATAAATTTGGAGTGAATCTGAGCATCAATGGCCACTGCTTCTGAGAGGTCTCTCCAGACAGTGCTCCCTCATTCCCTCTCTATGCTTCCCTTGTCCCCACTTCCCTGAAGAAAGCCATATAACCTCTGCCAGCACCTAATCAAGTCTCTTGTCTGCTTATTAGAGTGATTCATGGGGGAATGAGGCCCCCCCAAATTCCACTCCACACACTATGAATAATGTTTTCTCGGTTGCTTTTATAGTTTCACTTACATCTTTCCATGTTTTTAAAAATTAATCTGCTTCTTTCTTACTGCATATTTCATCCCAATCATATACCTCAAAAGCAGGATTTGAACCAAGGTCTTCTGATTCCTAATTCAATGTTCTCACATTATCTCACAGTATTTCACATTATTTCCACCTCACACAGCTTCAGTTTCTCCATCTTTAAAACTCAACTAGTCTATCCCAAAGTGGGTACAGAGAGTAATGAATAAACTAGAGTTCAAAAGAAATTGATACCTTTTTTTAAAGTGTTATCATAATGTTCCTGAACAGATAAGAAAGGCAGTGATATGTCAGGGATGCTATTTTTCTGTTGGATGCACCTGTCTAGGAGATGGATAAAAAGAGCCCATTCTCTTCATTAAGGTCACAACTAATCAGGAATGACATCTGGTGAGGGGAGGCTAAATATATAGTCCACTCCTCGGATCTGTAGCCCCAGTGATGTAACAGCATGTCATCCCTGTGATAAAAATAAAATGAGAGTACACAGGAAGTGATGGCATCCAGACAAGGAACCCGACAGCACAGATATCTCTTGTGCCAAGTAGGAATTGTGGTGTGACAAGGTCCTGGGTGATCTAAGGGGATGGTCCAATACAGGAATTCTCAGCAATGACAGGTGGCATAAGAGCATACTACAAAACTTTGCCTTTTGTCTGTGGGATACTTCCTGCCCTAGAGTTTCCTTACCCTACTAAAGTCAGACTTTATTATAAGTGTGTATTATTTTTTCTCCTTTCTTCTTGGGTGGGTCGGGGGCTTTGACTTCCAGTAAGGAGAGGGAGTACAGGGTGGGTTTATAATCGTGCTCATTTCTATGATGGAGTAACCAGTGGAGTCCAATTGGAAGATGACAGAAGGTAGGGTTTAGGCTCTCTAGGACTAATCAGGAGGACTCTCAAATGCTGCTAGTTGGGTTTGGGGGCAGAGTCAGGATGAAATGTGCCACAGGTCCAAGAGCACTGTTTTTCAAGTTAGAAGACTCAGGTGCATTCTGGGTCTGCTGTTTGCTACCTCTGTGCTGCATGGGCAAGTCATGTTACTTTTCTGGGTCTCTTCTTCTTCTGCTATCAAATGAAAAGGTGATACTAGTGAAGGATTCTTAACCTGGGGTCTGTAAACTTAAAAAAATGTTTTTGACAAATAATTTTCAATAAAGTTGGCTTCCTTCATAATCTTACATATTGTATTTTTATGCATTTAAAATCATTATTCTGCTGGAGGAATTCCATGTGAACTGGAATGGCCTCTAGAAATTAATGCAGAGTGAAAGGAGCAGAGCCAGAAGAACATTGTACAGAGAGACGATACACCGTGGTACAATCGAATCTAATGGACTTCTGTACTAGCAGCAATACAATGACCCAGGACAGCTCTGAGGGATTTATGGTAAAGACGCTACCCACATTCAGAGGAAGAACTGCAGGAGAGGAAACACAGAAGATAAACAACTGCTTGAACACATTGGTCAATGGGGATATGATTGAGGATGTAGACTCTAAATGATCATCCTAATGCTAATATTAATAATATGGAAATAGGTCTTGACCAATGACACATGTAAAACCCAGTGGAATTGCACATTGGCTGGGGTGGGGGGTTGGAGGGGAGGGAAAGAACATGAATCATGTAACCATGGAAAAAGATTTAAATTAATTAATTAAATAAAAATTTTCAATTAAAAAAACACAAAACAACATTATTCTGAGAAGCGGTCCATAAACTTCACCAGGCTTCCAAAGGGGAACATAAACCAAAATAAAGATTAAGATTCCCTAGGGATGATCTCAAAGGTCCCTTCCAGCTCTATATTCTGAATCCCCTCTGGTTCTAAATGTGAGAGGATATTTCAGGAGAAAGAAAGGAACGACAAGGCTCCGAAATAAAATCGACTAGATTGGTCTGAAAGAAGTAATATCTGTCTCTTCTTTGATCAATTGAGCTTTGGAGGACTAATGTTGAATCAGGCCAAAATAGCTAATGAGATGTGAATTCAGCCCAGTGAATGGTGCTAGATTTGTGCCTATTAGCAAGCCCTCAGGCTTTACAATCAGATCTAATTTTAAATCTAATGAGCAAAACCTTTGAGATTCACTGCTTGTGCCCACTCTGGATAAGGTAAGCAAGCACATGCCTATTTTTTAAGGGAATGAGTGATTGTCAAGTATAAAAGAGGTGAGGGGACACTTGCTGTTTGAATATGTTCACACACACACACACACACACACACACACACACACACAGAGCAAAGTTTCTCTACAGAACACCTGCTCTGCCCTAGACTTGGGAAAAGGGAAGAAATGTTCCAAATGTTATGTACATCTACCCCTGACAACAAAAGAAGATGCAGTCAGCAGGTCACATTTTCCTTGTGATCTAAATGAATTTGTGGGATTCTGTTTTCTCTGCATTCATGTTCATCCCCATCCTATTGTAGATTGTAACTAGGATCACTTCAGGTGAACCACAGGGATGGAGTCTTTGAGGCTGGCAGCCTGAAGGAAAAAAAGATAAACAAAGCCATTAAGGTAGAGCCCATCTTTCAGCATCTCTTTAATGAAACCTCCTCCTTATGAGCTCAGGCTCTAGAGAAGAGAGGAGAAAAGTCATCATGGTAAGAGGACTGTGTTTGAAAAGAGACAGGACTAAGGAAAAGCAATAAAATGATTTTTTGAAAAATACAAAACAAAACCTCCCATATTTGGACCAACTGGGAGAAAAGCCTGTTTAAATATAGTGAAGTGACTCAGTTGCAACATATTTCTTTTTTAAAACTCAATTTATTTTCAGTTCTGAATCCTCTCACCCTTCCCCTCAATTGAGAGAGCAAGAAAAATAAAACATATACATATAACTGAGCAAAACAACTCCCTTCACCAACTTTAACAAGGTCAAAAATAATTCTTCATTGTGTCCTCTAGTTCCATCAGCAGTAGATCTTTCTGCCTCAAGTCTCTCTCCACTCCACTCCATTTAGTAACTAAAGTGATATTTGGTAAGCATAGATTTGCCCCAATCCCTCTCTCCCTTTCTCCCAGCCACTCAACAAACTCCAATGGTTTCCTATTACCTCTAGGAGCGCTGTTTGACATTAAAAGGCTTTTCATAACCTAGCCCCTTTGGAATCTTTTTTATACCTTTTCCTCCAACATTTATGCTTTGATCCAATAACACTGACCTCCTTGCTATTCCATGAAGAGGTATTCTCTGGCTGTCTCCTATGCCAGAAATATCTCCTTTCTCCACTCTGACTGCTGATCTCCTTGGCTTCCTAGAAATCCTAACTAAAATCCCACCCTCAACTAGAAGCCTTTCTCAACCCCTTTTGATCCCAGTGCCTTCCCTCTGACAATTATTTTCTAATTATTCTGTATATAGCTTGCTTTGTATATATTTGTTTATTTGTCTCTCCCATTAGATTGTCAGCTCCTAGAGGGAAAGGTCTGCAATCTTTTGCCTTTTTTTTTTTTGGTATCCCCAGAGCATTTAGCACTTAGTGTCTGGTACTAAGCAAGCACTTTGCTTTTTGTTTTGTTGTTTTTTGGTGGTCTGCAAATCTTCGTGACCCTTTTTTGGATTATCTTGACAAATATACTGGAGTGGTTTCCCATTTCCTTCTCTAGCTCATTTTTAAGATGAAGAAACTAAGGCAAACAGGGTTAAATGACTTGTCCAAGATCACATAACCAATAAGTGCCTGAGATAGCATTTGAACTCAGAAAGAGGAGTTTTCTTGACTTCAAGCCTGGAACTCTATCCTCTGTGCTACATAACTGCTCTTAGCAAGCACTAAGGACAAGTTTATTGATTGATTAATTTGTTGATTTTTTTTGTAATTGTTTTATAGATGAGAATTCTTAAGTCTTTCTGAGTTGTCTTTACCAAATGGTTATTGTACAAATTATTCTCCTACTTCTGCTCCCTTCATTTTGCATCAGTTCATACAAGTCTTCCCATGTTTCTCTGAAACTATCTCCTTCATTACATCTTATAGAATAATAGTATCCCACAGAATATTCCTTGCAAAAATACAATCTTTTCACTATCCAAATGTATAGTAAAAATAACAAAAAGCTAACAAAAGTGTATAGTAGAAGCCATTAGGGATTGCTTTAATGAATAGATATGAACCTGTAATTATATCTGTTTACATATGAATGAATGCTTGAAAACACTTTGTACTAAGTAATTTAAATATTCCTGAGTGTTTACACAATTTATTTTCCTATCAACTTCACTGCCTCCCCCATACACCTTTTTTTTTAAGAAAGAGCAAAAGCAAATTTGCATTGCCCTCAGTGATGTTAATCACCAAATCTGAATTAATGAAGTTAGTATTGAAAGAACATACATAGGCACAAAAATAAAGAGTATAATTTGTAGGGATTTTTTTTTTGAAGATGAAAAGACTGTATTGAGGCAATCAATCAAGATTGATTAGATCAGCATTCAGATACAGTTGTAAGCAACACAATTTGGGAAGGATTTTGTGAATTTACAACTATCACTGAAGAATCATAAATAAATATCACATAAAGTTAGGAGTATGCTGGAGCCAATTTGAATTGGTTTTGATAGCTGCTTGTTAAATTTTCAGGCTGAATGTTTATACTCTGGAAATCAGTAAAGGCTATAGGGCTTCTTTTAGTGTTTTGTTAACTATCTTGACTTGAGAAAGTGGTGGAGAAAATGTTAATAATGCAGATTAAACATACATTTTCCCTCTCCCTGGGGGACTTGGTTGTTTAAACATTTACCTGAATATATTTGCATAGAGAAGCTTCTGATGGGTGTGATCCAGGCTGCAACATAGATTAATGAAGAATTCTGATGAAGGACAGCATAGAAGACACCATCAAGGAATTTTATGATAAGAAGAGGAGTTGATCACATAGCAAGAACAAGGGATGACAGTTAGACAAACCTTGTGTTTTACTAGAAAGTCAGACACAAAGTCAAGAGAAATGGAGAAGACTTCTCATGTGTTGGGGGGACCTCTATAGAAAAATCTACAGATAATATGAACAAGAATCACATTGTATGTACAGGTTGTGATCTATATCCCTAGGAGAAATTTCTCATTTTGTGAAGTCACAGGTCTATTTGAGTATCTGACTGATGAGTTTGGGGAAAGAAAAAAGAGAAAAATGATTAGATTAGCAAATAAAGCCCATGAGTTTTATATAACACTTCTTCCTTTTGTTGGAGAAGAAAAGGCTGAGTGGCAATTTAACAAGTATTTGGCTATTCAGAAAATGATGGCCTGCAATTTTGTGTCACAGAACAAGATGAAAAAGAAATATACTGGGGCAGCTGGGTAGCTCAGTGGATTGAGAGTCAGGCCTAGAGACGGGAGGTCTTAGGTTCAAATCCAGCCTCAGACACTTCCTAGCTGTGTGACCCTGGGCAAGTCACTTGACCCCTCATTGCCTACCCTTACCACTCTTCCACCTATGAGCCAATACACAGAAGTTAAGGGTTTAAAAAAAAAGTATAAAAAAAGAAAGAAAAAGAAATATACCTCCCAAAGAAGATATATTGATTGGGAAGGACCTAGATGGGTTGGTGATGAAAAAACCCCACCTAGGGGCCTTTCCAGGGCCAGTGAAGCACAAACCCTTTGAGATTATAGGAAATCAAGTTTATTTTACTTATTGAGGTTAGGGAAATGGTAGGTAAGGTCCTAACTCTACACAGCTGACTCTTCTGACTTTCTACACTCCTCTCAGGAGAGAGCTCTTCTGATCTTCTTTAAATCCTTCTTAGCCACTTCTTGCTCTTTCTAAACCCCAAATCCATCTGACTATCTTGCTAAACTAAATATCCCAGATTGTCTCTAAAAGGCTGTAGTAACAGGACTCACAGGTAGACTAAATCCTTCCTCAAGCCTGCGGTTGGCTTCTTAGGTAAAAAAAAAATATGGAAAATTGTGCAGCATGTGGCATAGTGGATAGGACTGGAGCCAGGGTTTGAATACTGCCTCAAACATTTATTAACTTTGATTTCAGAAAGAGCTGGAAAGAGCTTCATGAATTGATGTGGAGTGAAATAAGCAGAACCAGGAGAACATTTTATACAGTAACAGCAATCTTGTGGAATGATCAACTGTAAGAGACTTAGCTACTCTCAGCAATACAATGATCCAGGACAATTCTGAGAGATTTACAAAAAAGAATGCCATCCACCTCCAGAGAAAGAACTGTTGGAGTAGGAATGCAGATAAAAGCATACAATTTTTCCCTTTAGTTTATTTATGTTTTTATTTTGGGATTTTGGTTCTATATGAGTATTCTCTTATAACAATGATCATTATATATAAATGAGTTTTGGGGGCAGATGGGTAGCTCAGTGGATTGAAAGTCAGTCCTAGAGATGGGAGGTCCTGGGTTCAAATCTGGCCTCAGATACTTCCTAGCTATATGACTCTGGACAAGTCACTTAGCCCCCATCATCTAGCCCTTACTGCTCTTCTGACTTAGAACCGATACATAGTGTTGATTCTAAGATAGAAGTTAAAGTTTAAAAGAAATAAAAGTAAATGTTGTATGATAAAACATGTATAACTCAGATCAAATTGCTTACCATATTTGGGAGAGGAGAGGAAAGGGAGGAAAGGAGACAATTTGGATCTTATAATTTCATGTTGAAAATTGTTATTACATATAATTGGGAAAATAAAATGTCAAAACAAATTTAAAATTTTCAAAAACATATTTATCAACTTTGTTACCCTGGGCAAATCAGTGACCCTACTCGAGACTATCACTTTTCTCATCCATAAAGTGGAAAGGATGATAGCACCTAATTTACAGAGTTACTGCAAAGATCAAATGGAGAAGGAAACATGGTTGGCTTGAGTGCTCTCTCTAATTGGAAATTCTGGGAGGAGCATTCAATCAGAGAAAGAGAAAGGGAAAAGCTGGAGAGGCCATGGGTACTTTCCATATTGAATTCCAGAACTAGAAAGAAGTTTCAGGATGTGGAGCTAGCACATAGCAGAGGAAGTCCTTGGTTCCGCTTGGAGAAGATCCAAAAAATGTCTCCTTTTTTAAAAAAAAAATTATCTTAATTGTATTCCAATAACAAATTTCCACTTAAATTTTCCATTTTATCTTTAGTTTATTCCAATAACAAATTTCCACTTAAATTTTCCATTTTATTCTAATAACAAATTTCCACTTAAATTTTCCATTTTATCTTTAGTTTATTCCAATAACAAATTTCCACTTAAGTTTTCCATTTTATTCTAATAACAAATTTCCACTTAAGTTTTCCATGGTTACATGATTCATGTTGTCTCTCTCCCCCTTTCCCTCCCCTCTCCCAGAGGTGACAAACAATTCCACTGGGTTATACATGTATTATCACTCAAAACCTATTTCCATATTATTCCAAAAATATCTCCTTCTTGACCCTGAATCTATACCTGTCATAAGGTGGGTCATCTGCTTTCTTCATCACAGCTTCTCTAGAATCCTAGTTGTGTTGGGCAGAGTTTTAACATCTTTCAAAATCATTTATCTTTACAATGTTGTTGTTACTGTAATAGTGACTTCCTAGGTCACTTCCTGAAGGCCACATCTGGATAGGGTAGGGTTAGGGGAGTGAATAAGCACTTATATATTGTCTACTATGTGCCAGAACTTTTTTTTAAACAAATTTTACCTCATTTGATCCTTACAACAACCCTGCAAGGCAAGTGCTGTTGTTACCCTGTTTTTAAAATTGAGGAAACTCAGGCAAACACAGGTTAAGAAGGTTTAACAGGTTTGCCCATAGTAATACAGCTAGGGAGTATCTGAGGCTGAGGCTGAGCACTTTATTCATTGAATCACTTAACTTCCTAAGTTACATTTTATCCCTCTTCCTGGATTCTCTTTTCCCATCAAAGGGGTTTGGGGGTATCTAGTGTCTCTGCTATTGTCTCAATTTCCCTTCCTCCAATTTTAGGGGGGTCTTCTGCACCCAATTCTTCTTAGTTGGATTAGCTTTTACAAAGGACTATTTACTTAAAAAATACAGTGAACACAAAATACAAACTTCACCTTCTGGTTACCTGAAGTGGGAGATAATTCCCCTTTGTACTACCCCATAGGCTCTGGGGAGAGGAAAGAAATCAGGTTCATAGTTTAACTCGATTTCTGTAGCAGGATCCCATAAATTCCAAGTACAAATTCCCTTTTGTCTTGCATTCCTGTTTTCTGGCTGCTTGGGCTTCCTCACTGGGCTGGCAGCACATGCATGAAAGTAGTCATTTTTCATAGTCTCTGAGAAAGAATCTGCAGTTATGGCAGAGTGTTAAGAGCTGCTACAGTCCATCACACCACATCTCTTTTCTTTTCTCCTCATCCTTCTCTGCATTTCCCACCAAACTCCCACTGTCCCCAGTACATGAAACCATGTAGATCTTACTTCCTTATCTGCATTTGAAAGGCTGATATCAGTTGGCTTAATTTCCAAGCTGAATTCCAGGATCTTTGTGGCCAGTCAGTAGTTTGCTGGAGGCTATTACAAAAAGGTGGACCATAATTTTAGGGAGAAACAGAGTCATTAAAAAAATAAACAACAGCAACAAAAAACTTTGCAGTTTCCCAAAGGCAACCCAGTTTTCTCATCAATTAAATTCTTGGCTCAACTCATAATTTGCAGTTTTTATCCAACTTAGGTACACTGACAGACAAATTCTCTTGGTGTCTATTCAACTTTATATAATTACTTGGACAATAGGCCAGAAGCTTTAGAGTGATTGAATTGTAGTATAAGGTCTTTGGGTTTCATTATGATTGATTTAGGAGGCTTTATAGTGTTTTGAATCTTTATGCAATCAGCATAAACCCTGTCTGCAAACAGGCGCAGCTGAGAGACATTCCCATCATGGGGAATTTTTCAATCTGGATTCTGCACTGGTTCTCCGGCAGAAAACCTAACTGAGTCCCTGCTTTAAGCTTTCTTTGATAATGTTGGACAGAGGGTTGTTGAATAAGGTTCTTTCTGTTATGTCTTTCAAGGAATCTTGTATGAATTTGACATATGCATGGAAGACATCTTGTTAGAAAGGAGTTTTTTAGAAGACATTTTGATCTATCAAATCGATTGTTTTTTCAGAGCCCCAAACCCCAAAATACAGGAAGATTTTGTATTCTCTATACCTTTTTAATTGCATGTAGAGGAAAATGTGAACTATCTGCTATGAAAATCATATAATTATAGATTTAGAGGGACCTTGGTAATCACTTAATCTACCTCCCTAATTTAACAGCTGAGAAAACAGACCTAGAAGGGTGAAATGATGTGCCCAAGAAAGCACAGACCCAAGTAGTAGAGCTGAGAGGTTCTGAGTTCAAATCTCTTTTCAACCACTTTATATGTAACTTTCACCATATCTTTTAACCACTCTCAGACTTGGTTTCCTCATCTGTAAAATGAGAAGGATGGATTGGTGGTCCTCAAAGCCCCTTTCAGCCATAATTCTACCATCCTCTAAACCTCTGACTCCAAAACCTAGTGCTATTTCTGGTGCATCATGCTGCTAGGCTAGGGAAACTTACTTGTTCCTTTCTAATACTTTCATTAGGAAAGTCTTTGATTAGGCTATAGATTTTTCTCATAATGGAAAATGGAAATGAGGAGTAAAAGTTATTAGTTACTGAATTTTCTTATTTCCTCTTTTTTGTAAGTAATAAGGTTTGAGATTTTCCCCTATGTCTTTAGCATTTTCCAAAGATTATTGCATTTATTGTTGTTTAGTTGTCTCTGCCTCTTTGTGATTCCATTTGGGATTTTCTTGGCAAAGATACTGGAGTGGTTTCTCATTTTCTTCTCGAGTTCATTTTACAGATGAGGAACTGAGGCAAAGAGGGTTAAGAAACGTGCCCAGGATCACACAGCTATTATGTGTCTGAGGCTGGATTTGAATTATCATGAAGATGAGCCTCTCTGATTCCAAATCGGATTCAGTTTTTCATATAATCCTTTCTACATGCAATCGTCTTTATATGTGGCAATGTTCATTTTGTTAAATTTGTCAAGTCTGATGAAAGAAAAAAGGATTTTTGTAAAAAATGGCAAAAAACCCAAACCAGCCAATGAACATAAACCAAGCTCCATCCCAAAGACAGAACAACAAAATTATTGATGAAACTATGTATAGAAGTAAGTGAAAATTCAACACAAAGTCTCAGATACAAAGTGGAAATAACATAGTGAAGTAAAAAGAAAGAGATTTGACTAGTGAAAATGGCTCCATCCCTCCAAAGCTGTATTGCACTTGATGAGGTCTTGGTATGAGAAGCTATTACTGAGACAGAATTTGCTTGGAAGAGGTCAATCCAATTGCTCCTGTGAAGCCAGGCTCCCCAGACAGAGAGCCAGCTGTGGCTTGTTGGTTTGTTTGGTCTTCATTTTTGTTTATTTATTTAGGAAAGGAACCACTTGAGTAATGACTTCAATGATGTTTACAGACTCTTCCAGAGGCAAACGAGAGATGTTTCAAGGACACGGTTTACTGGAAGAACTGGAAAGTTTATCAAAGTTACCTCAAGCTAAACCTTGAAAACAATTTATTTATAACAAATAGTTGGATTGAGAAATAAATTCAAGGCCCTGAAACAACTAAATAGCTGTTGCTTTCCTTCAAATGGTTTTCTGATTAATATGTTAAAGCTCCATCTTACCAAAGTAAGATTGGCTGGGGATAGGGATTGAGTCTCTGATTTCATTGTTATTAAGTAATTCTTTCTACCAATTCCAACAGCATCTACTCAGTAACTTAGAGTCAGCCAGTTATTCAATACATTTATCCAACCCTGGAAGGTAGATGCTATTTTTATCTCCATTTTAGACTAGAGGAAATGGAGGCAGATAGAGGTTTAATCTCTAGCTCTGAGTCAGGTGGCTAATAAATGCCTGAGGCTGAGTTTAAACACAGATCTTCTGAACTCCAGGATCAATGCCCTGTTTTGTCAGTCAGTAAACATTAATTAAGTACCTACTCTGTAGTAGGCATTGTGTTAAGCACTGGGAATAAGAAAAAAAGGCAAAAGAAAGTGCCTGTCTTCAAGGAACTCACAATATATTGGGAGAGATGACATGAAGATAATTATACATAAAGAAGTCATATCCAAGATAAATAGCAAATAGAGAACAGGGCAAAGGTGCTAGAATTATGGGGCTTTGGGAAAGGCTTCCTATAGAAGGTGAGATTTTAGCCAGGACTTGAAGGAAACCAGGGAAGCCTGGAGATGGAGGTGAGGAGAAAGAGAATTACAACTAGAGGAGATAGCCAGTGAAAATGCTCAGAGCTGAAAGGATCTGTTTCTACAAAAATATTTATAGCTGTGTTTTTTGAGGTGGCAAAAATTGGAAAATGAGGGGGTGTCTCTTGATTGGGGATTGGCTGAATAAATTGTAGTACATGGTGATGATGGAATACTATTGGATACATAAGGAATGATGAATTGATGGATTTCTATAAGAACTGGAAAGACCGATATGAACTGATGTGGATTGAATTAAGTGAAATTCTGAGGGGCTCGTGAAAAAGAATGCTATCCACATGGAGAGAAAGAACTCTTGGAATGGAAATGCAGAAGAAAACTTATTATTTATCACTTGTTTATATGGGCAAAGGATTTGGAATTTTTGTTTTGAAAGATTACCCTATTATAAAAATGAGTAATATGGAAATAGGTTTTGAGTGATAATATATGTATGACCCCAGTGGAATTGCTTGTCAACTTTGGGAGGGGGTTGGGAAGAGGGGAGGAACACAACGCGAATCATATAACCATGGAAAAAATTTTTTTAATTTAAAAATTAAAAAAAAAAGAAAATGCCCAAAGTTGAGAGATGGAGAGGCCAGGGTCACTGGATCAAAGATTACCTGGAGATTTCTGGGAAAATGAGGGAGAGGTTTCAAAGGGCTTTACCCAGCAAATAGAGGTTTTTGTAGTTGATGTTTAGGATCAAATAGGAAACTATTGGAATTTATTGAATAAGGGACATGGATAGACCAGTGTTTTAGGAAGATCACTTTGACTGCTGAGGGGAAGGTGGATTGAGGTGGAGAGAGTCTTATGGCAGGCTGACCAGGCTGCAGGCTCTAACTTTAGTCCATAGATGAGGGGATGAGGGTCTGATCCAAGTGGTGGTAATATTAGAGGAGATAATTAACAAACTTGTTGTACAAAGATATCTGGAGTCAGAAGAGGTTGAGACACTTGCCCAGAGTCACAGAACTAGTGTGTGCTAGTGAATCCAGATTGTTCTGGTTTTGAGGCCAGCTGTCTATCCACCGTGCTAGGCTCCCATGTAATTTCCACATGCATACATATTTTAGAAAGATTTGGGTCTGGGATCTGAATACCTGTTAATTCATTGCACCTGTAATTGCATTCAAACACCTACTCTAGAAACTTTCTCCAGGAATGCCAATTGGCACTTCATCAATAACTTGCTACAGCCTTAGAGTGCTGCCTAGGGGCACTGAGAGAATTAAAGAATGTGACCTTTTTTCAGTAGAACATATGGAATCATTGAAAGGTTTCAAGCAGGTCAATGACACGAACAGATCTCATGCACCAGAAAAAAATTATTCATAGGATGCATCTACAGAGAAAAGTTTAGAAGGAAATGAGAATGAAAGCAGGAAGATCAACTTGTTAATGAGAAACATGTATAGGTTATTGCAGAAAAGAGCTAATTATTTCCAACTTAACAGAAATATAAGGAAACTTTCTTAGAACGCTATTTATCTGAAAGCCAAGATATCTAATTAGACTCTAGAAATGAGAATGGGCTCTAAAGCTGGAAAAAACTGTAAGTGCAACCCCTAATTTTACAGAAGAGGAGACTGAGGCCCAAAGAAGCAAAGCAAATCGACCAAGGTCAACACAGGCAGTAATTAGTTGAACCCTGCTATCATTTAGTTGGACTTCTGAGTCTAGTGCTTTTCTTAATGTTTCACAGGCTACTTCTCCTAACGAGAGTAATGCATCTTGAACCTTGACTCTGCATCCCTCTGATTTAAACATACCCGAGGCGGCTTCGACAGTGGATTGTGGCAAACCCATCTTTTTAAGGAGGATAGTAATTCAAAGTGACTTTATGATACTTTTATGGGAAATTCAATTCTTAATAAGGAAAATCAGCTGAGGCTTCTAAGATTCAGGGTCAGTAATGAAGTATATGACGCTGAGATAGCAATCTTTTAGTCAAGAGTTATTAGTTGTCTCAGTAGGAGGAAAGGGGAAAAAAAGAGAATGATCTTTTAAAAAATGATCAATTTGTCTTTTCTTCCATCTGCAGAACGAAAATCTGTCTAAGAGCTCAGTGGTAGAGAAAGGCCACTCTGATGAGCCTCATCATGCTTGGAGTGGGAGTAAGGAGGGTAAAAGGAAGCAAGCAAAGTGATCAAGTCCTCTAATGAATGAGACGTTCAAAAAAATCGAGTTTCTTTTCTGATCCTAAAGGCTGTATCGCTTTTCTCATTTCAAATCCCACCTTCAATCTAATTTTATAATAAGGTATGGGTTACAGCAGAGCTCACCAGAGGGGCCTCACTCTGCAGAGCTATAATGAGGAATCCAGGAATCTTGAGCAAATATAATTAAGGGGAAGGGGTACAGGTAGCCCTTAGAGAAACAATTTGCCATTGGGAGAAATCCTGCTGGGGAAAGGAAAGCCTTTTCTTCCCTGGCATCCTTTAGCCTACATCTAATAGTACATAGCTGTTTTCTTGTTGCCTCCCCTATTAGGCTATGATCTCCTTGGGGGCAAGAAGTCTTTGCCTTTCTTTGTATCTTCAGGGCTTAGCACAGTGGATGACACTTAAAATGTACTTAATAAATTCTTATTAACTAACAACCCTATTCTCTGGCTGGTTGGCCCCTGTTAAAGTGAAGAAGTAGCTCATTGCCTTCCACAGCCCCATTTCCTTTTTTTTTCCCTTGGGTCTAGACCTTCCTTTCTAACCCTAAGGAAAACCATGAATCTGCAGAGAAAGACAAAGTTCCAGGACTCTAATCTAGGGATAACTGGGGAGAAGTGAGATGTCTGCCTCCACCACACTCATACACACACATGCACATGCTTAGATATCAACACCTGGACCAAAGCTTTGTTGCTATATCTTTCCCTCACCACTCCTCCAGTTTTAAACATTCCTGTCCCTACCATGCTTTGGCATGTGGATTGGAGAACAGGGTAAAAGCTCTGAGGAAAAAAATATTTTTGGGAGTACATATATCTAATAGATAAAAGACACTGAATTATTGATTATTTTCAATTTTCTTCCCAGACTCGTTTATTGTGCATAGTCAAATAAGAGTTGCTAAAATATTGTTAATAGTAATTTGAAATCTTCCAATTTAACATTTGAAAAATATAAAAAATTTGTGTGGAAGTACCTAATTCACTCATTTTCCCCATCATGCACCTGTAATGATCACAAAGGACAAAAGAATGAATGGAGGTATTTGTTTTTTTTCCAGTTTCCCATCTTTAAAAAGGGGATAATGAAGTTTTATTTCTTTTTAAAATTATTTCTTTTTTATTTTATTTTCATCATTATGCAAAACACACTTCTATGTGGGTCATTGTTGTAAAAGCAAACTCATACATAACCCAAACCCCAAAATAAAACCATAAATACACTGATATGAAAGAAACTTCAACAGTTCTTTCTCTGGAGGTGGATAGCATTCCCCATAATAAGTCTTAGGACTGTCCCAGATCATTACATTGCTAAGAGTAGCCAAGTTAAGAATGGAGGTTTTAGAGAAATTATAAGAAAGCAGTATTTCATCATCTAATAATTATAAGCATGTCTAGATACACCTCTGTCTTCAATAGGACACAATGGGCATTTCCAAAGGTAAAATGAGCAAAATTATATGTTTAAAAGAGCAGCCAAAAAGGCATCTTAGTAAAAAACAAAATAAAAAAAAACAAAAACAAACAAACAAAAAAAAAACCAAACCAACCAAACAAAAGAGAATTATAGAATTTTAGAATTTGAAGGGACCTTCAAAAATATATTATCTCAAAATTAAAAGAGACCTCCAGCTTATCTAATTTAACTGGCACTCAAAACATTCTTGACAAAAAGTCATTCAATCTCCATTGGAAGACCTCAATTAAAAGATAACTACTTCTAGAGGCAGTTCATTCTACTTTAAGACATTTTTAGTTATAAGGAAGTTTTCTTTTAATTAATCTGAAATGTGTCTCTTAAGCATTTTCCATACATTGTTCTTATGGGACCATGCACAGCAATTTAATTCTTCTCCTACAATCCTTGCCTTCTAAATATTTGAATATATCCCTTTCATCTCTAGACTGAACATCCCTAGTTCTTTCAGTGAATGTTGGTAGGATGTGGTTTCATATTTCCTCAGGATCCTGTTGTCCTCTTTGGGACTCATTCTAACTTGTCAATGTTCTTCCTTAACTATGACACTTAGAATGGAAACTAGTTATGCCAGATGTGATTGGACCAGCTCAGGGTATAGCAAGACCATAGAACAATATCAACAGGCAGTTCTAATTATTGAATAATCAAAGATGATGCCATTAGTTTTAGCATTTTGGAGGCTGTTTTGTCATAGAACTGACTTACTCTGAGTTTGTTGTTGCTTTCTAGAATGACACTGAATTGTTAATACTCTGTGAATTCAACAATTCAGGTAGTTATAAAACCACGTACCTGTTTTGAATTCCTCCTTCCTCAGTTCATGAGTAAAGTTCATAGTAAAGTGCTTTGTCAAATGCCTTGACAAATCTCAGGCATGTTATGTCTCTATCATTATCCTGATACACAAAGCTAATAACACTGCCTAAAAGGGCTAAGGGAATGAGGTTAGTTTGACATCTATTGGTTTGAGCAAGGTGGAAATGATGACATGATCCTGTTATTAGCATCAAAGGAAGGAAAACAAGATATATGTATTATTAACTAAAGAGAGCCATTGGCATTGTTTGTAGTTCTGAATATCTATTATTAAATATTCATTTTATTCAATGAGCTTTCTTTCTATATCAAAATTCCCTCCCCTAAAAATAACTTCTTGCACATTTATTTAAGGAGGAGAAAGAGTATTTAGGTATTTAAAACTCTTCTCACAGACCACTTAATATCTATGAATTATGAAATGTTTACTTCTGAAATACCTTGAGAAAAAATAAAAAACAGTGAACTAAAAATTAGAATAATCCAATGTTCTTTCCAGAAGTTTTTGCTTTAATTATATCTAAATAGAGCTTTGTTTCAAAACATTAATGAATCTATTGATATAATTGTAAGATTTTTGTTACTTTTTGTCAAATGATGCCTTCTCTAGTGTGGGGAGGGGAGGGAAGAAGGGAAATACTTGAGAATTTTAATGTAACAAACAAGTTAATTACTTTTTTCGAAAGAACCAATTGAAGAGGAAAAAGAGGATGCTTGGGAAAACTGCTGAAAATCATTCTTCATTTATAAGTAGCTAATTGAGAGAGGATAATATTTCATTGTTTATGATGACTTTACTTTCTGGAATATCATAATCAACTCCTTCTCTCCTTTAACACAACAGCCATTAAATCTTGTATGACTATGGTTTCATGGAATTTGAATGATTTCTTTCTTGTTGCTTGCAATATTTTCTCCTTGACCTTTGGAATTTGAATATAATGTTCTTGAGCTTTCATTTTGGTATCACTTTCAAGTAGTGATTATTGGATTCTTTCAATTTCTATTTTACCCTCTGGTTCTAGGATTTGGGGTTTACTTGATAATTTCTTGAAATATGATGCCTAGTCTCTTTCTTGATCATGGTTTTTAGTAGTCCAATAATGTTAAAATTATTTCCTCTTGATCTGTTTTCCAGGTCAGTTGTCTTTCAAAAGAAATATTTCACGTTTTCTTCTACTTTTTCATTTTTTTGATTTTGTCTTATTGTTTCTTGATGTCTCATGGAGTCATTTGTTTGCACTTGCCAAGTCTCATTTTTTTAAGAAATCATTTATTTCATTGAATTTTTGTGCTTCTTTTCCAATTTGGTTAATTCTTCTTTTCAAGGAATTATTTTCATCAATGAATTTTTGTACCTTTTAAAATTGTGTTTTGTCATTTTTTCAATGGTATTATTTTCTTTTTTTAATTTTAATTTTTAATATGTTCCCATATTTACATGTTTCATGTTCTTTCCCTCTTTCCAAATCCTCCTATTCCCCCTTAGCCAAGGCACAATGCCACTGGGTTTTACATGTATCATTGATTAAGCCCTAATTCCATATTATTGATAGTTGGGTTAGAGTTATTGTTTAGTGTTTTCATCCCCAATAATATCCCTATCAGCCCATGTGTTCAAGTAGTTGTTTTTCTTCTGTTTTTCTCCTCCCACAGTTCTTCCTCTGAATGTGGCTAGTTTTCTTTCTCATAAGTCCCTCAGCCTTGCTCTGGATTCTTGCATTGCTGCTAGTAGAGAAGTCCATTATGTTTGATTGTACCACAGTGTATCAGCCTCTGTTTATAATGTTCTTCTGGCTTTGCTCCTTTTACTCTGCATCAATTCCTGGAGGTCATTCCAGTTCACATGGAATTCCTCCAGTTCTTTATTCCTCAAAAGGTATTATTTCGTTCAATATTTTTGTGCATATTTTTCTCTTCCCTACAAATTGTTAATTGTCTTCTCATAACTGTCTTCTCCTTTGCTTTTATTTCTTTGCCTAATTTTTCTGCTACCATTCAATTTGACTATGAAAATAATTTTAAAGCTCTTCTAGGAATTCCCATTGAACTTTTATCCAATCCACTTTTTTTCCCTTTGAGGCTTTGCTTATGGCCATATTTACTTCCTTGACTCCTTCTGAGTTTGTGCATTTGATTTTCCCTCTCATTATAGTAGCTTTTTATGGTCAGGTTATTTTCCAGATATTTGTTCATTTTTTCACCTCATTTCTTGGTTTTTAACTTCATGTGAAAGTTTTGCTCCATTACTGGCATAGTAGATGAAGAGGTACTTTCTCAAGTTTTGCACTGATGTTTTCAGAGTGGTCTGTACTCTGATCTTTACCTAGTAAGGGCTTGTAATAGTGTAGGTTTGTAATTGATACTTCTTTTCAGTATCCCTGCTTTCTTGTGACCAAAATCAATATTATTCCTCAGGTCTCCCACTTCTTCCTCATTAAAACTGTTTCTGATGTAGAACTATGACTCAGAAGTGAGTATAGGCAACGAATTTGCCAAAGTGTTTGGTTTTGCTTCTAGTGCTAGCATAGGGGTCAACAATAACATGTTTCTGACAAGTTCCTCGGTCCCCTTACCAACTATAGCTTGAGAGGGCCCAAAGCTTCTATTGCTTCTGTTGCCACCCCTAGTTCAACCATTGGTGTTTTATCCACATGGACTCTGGGTCCCACTACCCCCATGTCACAGACTTTTTTTCCTCAATCTTGTAAATTGTCTTGACTGGGAAGAATTTTTTACTCTGACCCTTTGTGTGTTCCCCAACTCTAAAATTTGATTAGAAGTATTATTTTAAAGCTGGTTGGAGGAAGGTGTTGGGAAAGCTCAGCTAAGTTATTTCTCTACTCACTTGGCTCTGTCCCAGGAAAACTCTGATCCACCATTTCTTTAAGGGTCCCAGTCAAATTCACTTCATTCATGATTCAACTGCCTTTCCAGACTTTGGTACCTCCTCACTAGACACCTCCAAAATACACTACCCTCTTTCCCTTTTCCAGGTCCCTTTTATATGTGTCTTATGTGTCTTTAGCCATTAGCATGTGGACTTCTTGAGAGTAGGAACTGTTTTATTTATTTGTATTTGTATTCCTAGACCTTAGCATAGTGTCTGACACATAATGTGCTTTATATATGGTATATCTCCGTATGCATTTATCTGTCCATCTATCTATCTGCCTATCTTTAAATCATGATTTAAAAATCCATTGTACCAGGAAAAAATGAAGTGGAAACCCTTGTTACATTATTTTTTTCTCCCTCATTTAACAAAAAGAACATTCATTTTCTGCTTTGAAAAATACCAATGCTAATAAACACCCATTGGAGACTTCAGAAACAATCCAAATAAAAAATGTGCTTCAGAAACAAGTCTCAGAAATCAGCAGCCAACAGCAGGCACTGGAAAAAGGAGGTAAAAGTTTATTCTTTGCATGCTTTAGAACATCTTTGGGGAACTGTAGTCACATGACCATATGGGACCCATAATTTCATACCAACCATCTCTAAGCCAAACTCAACCAAACCCTACCAACTACAATGCAGGAATCTGAGAATTACTAGCACAGTAGTTGGCCCATAGTAAGCCCTCAATAAATGATTATTGGTTGAAAAAATATCAATAAACTAGAACAAATCCATGGAAGGACAACCATGACAGTGAAAATCCTGGAAAGCATGCCATATAAAAACTTATTAAAGAATTGGGATATTTAATCTGGAAAAGAACTATGACATAGGAAGGAAGCCTGATAATTATCTTCAAATATTTACAGCTTGTCTTTAGAAAGAGAGCATCCAGATGGGCCAGTGAATAGAATGCCAGGCCAGGAGTAAGGAAGACTTAACTTCCTGGGTTCAAATCACACAGATACTTGCTGTGTGACCCTGGTAAGTCACTTCACTCTGTTTACCTCAGTTTCCCAAGCAGAAACCTCCCTCCCTTCCTCCCTCTCTTTGTCCCTCCCTCCTTCCCTCCCTCCTTTCTTTCCTTCCTTTCTTCCTTCCTTCCTCCCTCCTTCTGTTATAGGGGTGCAAATGGTGAACCCCTGGGTTTGGGAAGGAAACCATTCTAAAGAATGAGAGGACTCCAGGTTTAGCTTAAAAGTAAAAAGAAAGATTTATTAGTAAGATAGGATCAATGGCCAGCAAATCAGCATGAGTGGAACAGCCATGGGAGGCTACCCCTGAGTGCCTCAGTTCTGGCCTTTTTGTATTCTTTTCAGTAGTGCGAACATGACTCCTTGCACTCAGGCATTCAGTGGGTGCGAGATCTGTCTGAGACCCTCAGGGCTTAGGCTATCCAGGTGTGTTCCTGAGGTGTATCTCTTTGTCTATCTCAACTTAAAGGAAGTCCAAGGACAATGGTCTTTGCCTCAGGAGTCACAAGGGCAGGAAGGGGAAAGGGAATTCCCCAGTTCACAGCCCGCCTGAGTTAAGGGGTACAGGGTCCTGGCCATCTCTGCACAATGCCCATGTCACTTCCATCCCTCCCTCCCTCATTCCTTCCCTCCCTTCCCTCCTTTCCTTTTTTCTTCCTTCCTTCCTTCCTTCCTTCCTTCCTTCCTTCCTTCCTTCCTTCCTTCCTTCCTTCCTTCCTTCCTTCCTTCCTTCCTTCCTTCCTTCCTTCCTTCCTTCCTTTCTCTTGTGCTTCCTAGGGCCATGACTCACAGTACCTTACTTTTGTACCTTTATGATACCACCAAACTATGCCTTCTTGAACCCATGGTCAGGTGAAATCTCCATACAAATTCTTGATTAGGTCAAAGTTTCTAATGGGCAATTGATTTGCATCCCAGATAATGTGATAGCCATATAAACCAATCAGAAATGGACAATGGATGACAACTTAAATTCCACATATCCTAAAGAGAACTTCTTCCTCCCTAAACCTACATATCTTCCAAATGCTTCCCTGGCTCCCCTCCCCCACCTATAAGGTACCACCCTCTTTCCAATTAGTTAAATTCAGAAGCTTAGGATCATCCTCAATTCCTCCTCATTTATTTTAGTTTAGTGTCTATTTTGCCTTTATGGCTCAATTAGCTTCTTCATAAATACTTCGATATATTACTTAGTTCCTATGTATTTACTGCTATTTGGAGTTGTCTCTAGTGCTTTTAAGAATGGTGTAGTAGTAATGCACAGACAGCAGGACACATGAGCTTTGCTGGAAGAGATGGACATTTTAGACTGGAATGCAGAAAGAGTTGTGAAGGAGAGTGAACTGCCAAGGCTAGAAGGAGCTGAGCTTTTGCAGCTGGGATCTCACTACTATCTGTTACTTGTGTAATGCAGGATTTCTTGCATTGGCAATATTACCCTAGGCAATCCTGTCAGTTAGCAGAATGGAACTCTGGCCTGGCAGGTGCCATCCTAGGTGCTGACAGTTGGGCTGTGACTATATAAAGCCCTGCAAACCCAACCTTGGGTTCTGATTTCCTTGACCTCACCCAGACACCCAGCTACCCCTGACTTCCCCTTGGGGACCCCGGGAGGTTGAAGGGAGGTGGGTTGTGGAACGTGGGCAGGACTTAGGTTAGAGTAGCCTAGTGGTTAGGGACATCCCTAAAACAACTCAACAACTTCATCTGTTTAGCTGGTGGATCAAATAACATCAGGCCAGTGTCAAGTCATCACTGGCTGAGGGCTGGTTCCCTCAGCCTGACCTTACCTTCTAGGTCCATTGCCAACACTTGCTAGTTGCTCTTAGCAACAGCTTCACAAGACCTTGAACCCTCTTACCTCAGTTTTCCCTTTCCAGTTTAAAATAAATCCCTTAGCCTAAATCTGTGAGTTCCTGTAATTCCTTCCACATCACCAAGGCTAAAGATTCTGAGGAGAGGAGAGAATATTAAGAAGTTGAGGTTACTGTGAAGTGGTAGCCAAGCCTCCATTGTAACCAGGAAGTTGAGTCGCATTTCCTGCTGGGTTCTCCTCTCACCCAAAAGGAAGCAGTTACTTTAGCAGTGAGGGGCCACCCACTCAACACCTTAAAGGAGCTTACAGCTAGCAATGGAGATTGACTGGGCACCACAGCTGAGACTGCTCATCACTGATAGCTCCAAATCTCCTGCTAGTTTAGTTACAGGCTCCCAGGCCCCTGGTGACTCACATTTACCTTCAGCATCATATTATCCACTACATTATTACCTATTACACTTGAAACCCTTTGGAGATCTTGGGGGTTAACATCAAGCAAGTGTCTAGGTTGAGGAAAGGTGAAATCACTGCTCTTGGGTGGACCAAGTGCAGAGAGCCTATCTCCCTAGTACTGTGGATTTAATAGCTGACCAAGGATTTGTTCCAGTACCCATAACATCCAGGATTCCACTTGGATCAGTATATTCTGTGGTGTGAGAATACCCTTGTCTCCAGAAGCCATTTAGCGGTCACCTCTTTTTCCAGTCAGTCAGTCTATCTGTCTTTGCCATAGCTAGAGAGAAGTTAGCCAAACCCCATTCTGAACTGACAGTTGGCTTGGCTCTCTTTCTTAGATTAGTCAAAACCTCTCCCATAAACCTTCCTTTTCTTTATCATCATTAAACTGTGTTTTATAACTTCCTTTTTTATAACTTCTTATTTTATAACTTTTATTTATATATATAATATACATATATATAAAACATAACTATTATGTTTTATAATTTCTCCACAACCCAGAGGGCCCACTACAGTTTAATAGGAATCCCTGGCAGAGTTGGTCTGAAGGACAGTTGGTCTCAACTGTCATCACTCATTCCCCAAGTCCTGTGTTTGTGGGGGTGGGTGAGATTTCCCAATGTGTTATTGTGAGTCAGGCAGTTAACCCACTTTAACCCTTCATTCTTTCTTCATTCCCTTCTCCTTCTACTAACCTCAGTATTTATTATTTACCTATTTCAACAGACAGACAGACAGACAGAGGAGAGAGAGACAGAGAGAGACAGAAACAGAGACACAGATAGAGATGCTTCATTGACTTGTTGTTTCTTCCCTAAACTTGACCTTCCACCTCTTAGTTTTTATATAGACTGTCTCTCAAACTTGGAATGTAGCCCCTCCTCACCTCTACCTCTTAGGATTCTCAGCTTCCTTCAAGGTTCATATCAGGTGCCATTTTCCATGTGGAAGGAAGCCTTTTCTGCTTTCTCTAGTCACTGGTAATTTTATCTTACATTTACTTATACCCCTGATTATTGTGTACTCCAACAGAACATAAGCTCTTTGAGGGCAAGAGCTGTATTATTTTTGTCCTTGCACACCAGGCTCAAGAACAGTGTCTTGGACTTGGTAGGTGCTATTAAAATCATCATTGCTAGCTTGAATTGGTAGTTCCCTAAATACAAGTTTTGTCCTGTGGCACTGGAGTCGCATCCACCTTTTAGCTTTGGCTGGTAAAGGGATGAGGTAGAAATCAATCTGACAGGAAGCCACTGTTCCCTATCAAACTTTCTTACCTACCACTCTACTGGGAAGGCTATAAAACAAATGGGGAGGGGATATGGGGAAGAGGGGGAGGAGGAGGAGCGAAATAAATGAGGTGGGAAATCTTTTCATTTTAATCCTTGACAGTGACAAAGGCATTGTGACTCCGATTAATGTGGCTACCTCCTAATGTGTTATGATATAGATGAATTAAGTAAATCTGTGGGAAATGAAACTTTTCTGGAAACCAGTGCTTTTATGACTGCCTGGTGGGTAGTTACAGAGCTGGAAGGAAAATGTTATGTCTCTTAAAGTTTTGAGATCCCACTTTGTTTTTGTTGATTGGATGAAGTAATGTTCTATTCATATGCTGATATATACTGGTTTAGAATCCCAGTTCTTCTGCAGAGCCAGAAGTGGAGCCTTTGAAGCAGAGGGAGAATTAAGGATTAACAATAAATCCCCTGGAAGCCCAGAGTAGTAGTGTACTCTCTGAGTTTAATAATAAAAATGTCAAAGTAGGGCCTGATCTACTCAGGACAAAAAGATTAAAAGTTTGTTTATTTGGGGCTATGTCATAAAAAGCCAAAACTCATTATTTTTACCACCTCTCTCCCTCAAATCCTAATTTCTTCCAAACTTTCTTATTTTTTCCCCTTCCAGTTTTTTGGACATTTATAAGGTCAGCATTATCCTGCATCCCTCACTCTCACTCACTATACAGCTAATCAACATATTAGTCCTTTCTCTCCAATCACACAGCCCTCTCTTTAGATGACACACTCAGCACTAGGCTATTGCAGCAGTCTTCTAACTGATCTCCCTGCCTCATTTTCTCATCTTCCATATGGCTTGCCAAAGGGATTTTTCTTTCAGCACACCTCTGACCATGTTGCTCTCTTACTCAAAAAACTACAGTGGCTTCCTCTTGCCTTTAGTTTAATATATGCTACCATATTTAGCTTTTTAAAGCCCTTCACAACCTGGCCCAGTTCAGCTTTCCAGTCTCTGAACATCTCTCCCAGTCCCACTCAGAGTGGTGTTCTGTTTTCTTTGCATATAATACATTTTTCTATCTCTAGTCCTTTTCCTTGACTGTCCACCATGCTTCAAAGGAACTTCCTCTTCATCTCTGCCTTACAGAAGCCAATTCTTTAAGACTCAGCTCAGGTACCACCTTCTACCTGAAGCCTTCCTAATTCTTCTCCAACCACTTATGGGCATCCCTTCCAAACTACCTTGTATCTAACTACTTTTTATCATTTGTATTTATTCTCTTTATTCTCTCTGTGTCTTTGGCTCTCTCTCACTTCTCTATTTATTGTCTGTCTCATACATACACACACACACACACACTTTTTTTCCTTCCTGGAGAATGTACTTACTATATTTGTATCCTAGTGCCAGGCACATAGTAATCACTTATTAGATGGTTTGTTGACTAATAACCTATCTAGACATGGAAAGGACCTTGAAGGAGGAGGAAGAGGAAGAGGGGGAGGAGGAAAGGAAGGAGAGAGAAGGAGAGAGTGAAGGAGAGAAGAGGAGAAGGAGGAAGAGAAGGAGAGAAGAGGAAGAGGGGGAGGAGGAGAGAGAGAGAGACAGAAAGAGAGAGACAGGGAGAGAGACAGAGACAGAGACAGAGACACACACAGAGAGAGAGAGACAGACAGAGAGATAGCAAAAGGGACAGAGACAGAAAAACAGAGAGGGAGAATGAGAGGATAAGTCAGGATGAAAATGAAGAAATTCTCTAGCAAGTGAAGAAATCATTGTCTGTGGTAACTTCATTTGCCAAAATCTCTGGTATTCCATAGGAAGCTATTTCAAACCAGGAAGAGCTCTTTGAGTGGGAGAAGAAATGATATTGAAAAGATAGAGTTTATAGTCTTCCTTGTTCATTGAGACCTTAAAGGTCATATTCTAACCAAATGAGATTGGAAGGGACCTTAGAGGCCATCTAGTCCAACCTGATAATTTTACAGATGCGGGAACTGAGGTCTACAGAGAGAAATGAATTTATTTTGGTCACAGAAGTAATAGGTGGCAAACCCTTGGACTCCAAATCTATCATTCTTTCCACTGAACTAGGAAGAGAGATAGAATTGTTATGATTGAGTCAGCAAATAAAATATAAAATGTTTTAAAGAAAGTTCTAAAATAAGCTTAGATTTCCAATGGAGACACTGTGGTTCATTGAAAAGTATACTGTGCAATATTTTCAAGAATTCCGTGTTCTACTCTAAATCCTGACACTTTCATTATCTATATAATTGAGGAAATGGTATGTACTGCTGGCCTGTCTCAAAAGTGGGTTGTAAGAAGAAATGAACAAAAAATGGACTTGTTTCTTTACTAATCAAGTCCTTCTAGACCTAGAGGAATGGTTCTTCTTTACTTATACTCCCCCAAATCAGTACTGGCTAGATTTAAAACTAACACAGAGGTTAGGTTTAGGGAGAAGGACACATTTCTGCTGACTTTATAATGATGGAAGCTACCATTTCAGTTTCCCTGTCCTGAGATATGCAACAAAAGGAGGGCAGGAAGCCCTTAATATGTAAAGCAAGTGAGATACAGATGTTATGCAATGTGCTTAGGTTGTTGTTGTTGTTGTTGTTGTTGTTGTTTTTTTATGGTGCCCACCAATGAATTTTCGTCAAGGATTTTGAAAATGAAAAACCTTTTTAAAATGTAATATTTAAAAATGCTAATGAATTGAGTTGTTTAATGCAACAAACATTGGTTAAGTTGTTCAATGATTTTATTCTTTTAAAATCCAACAATCTGCCTTTTAAAAAAGGACTAGATGGTTATCAATGTTATTTAGTACCATGTGAATTGTGCTCAACCAATTTTTCAAAATACATGAGCAAAAATTACTTGCCAAATACCTAGTATCATATCTCCTCTACCAACAGACAATATTCCAAAAGTTAATAACTTATCGCTTGGATATTACAACTTATTTTCCCATAGATATTAGAAATAGTGGTTACATTCTCAGGTTTAATAAATATTCATTCTGTCTTGAACATTCATTCAATATGAGATAGTATCTGGTGATGATGTTGGCATGTTTCTTTCCTTCTCAAGGACATCAAGTGCTTACCTGTTTACCTCAACAGGTAAGCATGGCTCATTATGGCTTCTGTATTCTAGTAATTCTATATCATTTACATTTTACATCATACTCTAAGAAATAGTGATAATTTGATTTAAAATCCTTATTCAATGCATGTAAATTTTTCAGCATTAAGCTTGTTGGTATTATTATGATATATTGTGACATAACATGTATATATATTTGATTTGAATACAAAATAGGTCAAGCAAGAGCTGTTTGTATGTAATATCTTCTCATCTTTCTTTTTTTCTAGATTGTGTTAATTTTGACCTTTGCACTAATATATTTTTGACTGCACAAAGATAGCTACTTCTAAAATGACTCTCTAGTTGTTTCCTCTATTTTGAATAAACATTTATGATTTACATGCTATACATCTAGTCAAAGAGATAAATGTATTCATTGATTCTGATTTATCAATGCTCAGGGGACAGAAAACAGATGCAATCCAGCCAAAAGTTTTTACTGCTGTAATGGGGGATATTCTGAAAAAATTTAGGAGGAAGCTACAGATTGTGGTATTTTTCAGTTTTGCACATATTCTTGTTATTAACTTTTTGAAATTATTGAAGTTATTAACTTTGAAATACTATCTATTGGTAGAGGAGATACGATACCAGGTGTTTGTAAAGGTGTAATTTTACTGGGGTGCAGCAGAACCCCAAGGAAGCAGGGTCAGTTGAAGACTGTTGGAACTAGGAGTATAAAAGGGGGAACCCCTGTTATGCATGTGGTAAAGTCACTGCTAGGGGGCCTTGGAGCCAGTAACTAGACCAGCAAGATATTGGGTTGGATGTTATCAAGGAAGAGCAACCTCAGCTGGGAATGAACTTGGTATAGGTATAAATTCTAACCCTGGAAGTTAAGGGCCCAGTGAATCTACACTGGTAGCTGTTAGGCTCCTTTAAGATGTCTGTTGGGTGGCTCCACCCTGCTGGGGTAACTGCCTCTTTTTGGATGATGGCAGACTGGCAGGAAGTGGCTGACTGAACTTCCAGTCCCAGCAATAGTGGTTTGGCTCAACCTCAAATTGAACCTCTAACTGCTCAATATTCTCTTCTCTTCCCTAATCTCCTTAGCCTTGGTGGTATAGGAATAATCACAAGAGTCTCTGATTAAAGACTAAGGTATTTATTAAAACCTGGGGAAGGAATGACCAAGGTAAGAGGGCTTAGGTGTTATTATGCTGTTGCTATGGTCAGCTGACTGGTGCTGGCTAAGGTCCTAGAAGGTTTTGGCAGGCCAAGGGCCCTTGGCCAGAGCTAAATGGTCTCTGATTAAAAATTAATTTGATCCTGTAGCTAATCAGTTGTAAGGGAAATAGATGTTGTTGGATTGCTCTTAAGGAAGGTCCTAATAACTAGGCTAACCTATTTTCCTATCCATGATTCCACCACACTTTCATCACTTTCATCACCCTTTCGCCACTCTTCACCACCCTTCACCATCCTGGGCCCCAGGGGGAAGGTCAGGGATAAGTAAGTGATCAGGGTGAAGACAAGGGAAAACAGAACCCAGAGTTGGGTTTGCAGGCACTTTTATAGTCTCAGCTCAACTGCCAGTTGGCACCTGCCCCATGGAGCATGCCATCGGCAAGATTCCATTCAGGGTAAGTGACAGCTTAGCCTAGGCTAATATTGTAATGCACAAAACCCTGCATTACACCCCCAAGCAAGAGGAGTTGGTTTGGGGGAACTGGAAGGAGAAGGAGGTGAAAACCGACAACTCCTGGACCAAGACTACTCACAGCCTTGTTGTCCCAGGCCAATGGTTCTTGTGGCCATCTCTGGATTCTTGCTAGGACTGATCCTGCACTATTACAGCAGTTGAGAGATTTAGAGACTCATTTGAGAGCCTGACTCTCTACCACAGATATCTTCATCTGTCCCCTTTCTATAATCCCTCTAGTGATAAGTAATTTTACCTTGAGACAGTTAGGAACAAGGATTTTAGTGGGGAGGGAGAGAGAAACTCAGTTTAGGACAATTTGCCCTTACTGAGCCAGGGACTCCTTAGGCATCAACAGATAAATCATTAGTTGTCTCCTATACCCTCTTCCCTTCATTATACATCCCTTCCCTCTGATCAACCCTATTATTAAAGACATATTATAAAGTCAGATAGCATTTGGTCCATCTAGCGAAGTAATCAAGGAAGGTAACAAGCCTGCTGCCTTACCTGAGAATCTTGCCAACTGAATTTCAGTTGAAATAGAGAGGTGCTCTGGGGGTGAGATTTGTCTGGCTAATACTGGCTGGGAACATCACAGACTGACAAGAGATCCATCACCAGGGAACTACATCCTCTTTCTACTACTTTCTAATCCACTCACTTTTTTTAGGGAAGCCATCAACTAAACACCCCCAAAGTAATCAGGCTGCTTCAGTGGTAACTAGAGAGGGAATTCCACTCAGACCTTCTCTCTCTCTGACCTATTCCCCACTGAAGCAGCTTCCTTTTTACATTTTGCCATGTAATTTTCCCCATGTATTTTGAAAAACTGGTTCGGCACAATTCACATGGTATCAAATACCTGTTGACTTGTTGACTTGAATAGTTACCTTCAAAACTGTATAAAGCCTTTCCTGATCCTCCAAACTAGATGGTCCTCACCTCCAAATGACTTTGTATTTATGTAGTATATGAAAAGCAATGAAGTATAGAGGATAAGGAGCTCACCTGGAGGATGAAAGACCTTGACTCAAATCCTGCCTCTGACACATACTAATTGTGTGACTCTGGACAAGTCACTTCTCAGTGAGTCTCTAAGAATATAAATTGTGGAGAAGGTGTTGATTTGCCCTGGTAGAAAGAGTTTCCTTACTGGAAGATTCCTATACCGTGAAATCAAGTCTAGTCTATTTTATTTTCTCCTCTGCCAAATATGTGTAAGCTCTTTAAAAGTGTGACCTGTTTTATTGCAGTCTCTATTCCCTAATTGCCTAATATCATGCCTGGCCCATAATAAGTACCTAATAAACAAATAAATAAATAATAAACAAACAAAACAAACTAAATAAATAAAAGATTATTTGTTCTTATGATTTTCTGACCTTTTAAGATGGGGCTACATTACTGAAGTTTTGTTGATTCTGTCTTGTTTATACATCACTCCATTGGGTTGTGTATAAAGCAGATGCTATGAAAGTTTGCCATTCTTTTAAAATTTTAAATCTTTTATTTTCCTCCAATTATATGTAAAATAATTCTTCCCTCTTCCCCATCCCCTGTCCTTTTGAGAAGGAGAGGAGTTTTTGATAAGATACAGTCTTTCTCTGGAGGTAGGTAGCATTTTTTATTATAGGTCTTTCACAATTGACTTTGATCATTGTATTGCTGAGAGTAGCTAAATCATTCATAGTTGATCATTGTCCAATATTGCCCTTACTATGTATAATATTCTCCTGGTTGTGCTCACTTCACTTTGCATAAATTCATTTAAATCTTTCTAGATTTTTCTGAGAGCATCCTGCTCATAATTTCTTATTGTACAATAGTATTCTATCACCATCATATTTGTTCCACCACAACTTGTTCAGTCATTCCCCAGTTGATAGGCTTCACCTCAATTTGCCACCACAAAAGGAGTCACTATAAATATTTTTCGTATATATAGATCTTTTTCCTTTTAATCTCTTTGTGATATAGATCTAGTACTAGTATTGCTGGGTAAGAGGGAATATACAGTTTTATAGCCCTTTGAACATAGTTCCAAGTTGCTCTCCAGAATGATTGGATCAGTTCACAACCATTCATCTTTGCACATATCACAGATTTATATTTAGAACTTGAAGAGACTGTAGATCTCATCTAGTACAACCCCCTCATTTTACAAATTGCAGCAGCATGAAATGAGTGCTCAAGCTCTTAAAGGGTAAGTTTCAAAGCTGGGATTTGAACTCAGTTCCTTTGGGAAGTTTAATACATTTTTCATTGTCTCACTTAAGCTTGAGAGGTTCACTGTCTGTATTCTAACCTCTCAGTATTGAAGCCCTTTTAGGTTATTTGGTGTCAAGGATAGTTTTGGCTATAGGACAAATGGAACAGATCAAGAAGAGGGTCTTAGCTTTAATGATTTATTTGTTTGTTTGTTTGTTTGTTTATTTATTTGTTTGTTTTTTACTATATATGAGTAGAAAGAAGTCTGGTTAACTAGTCATAAACTAGAACCTGACCTGTATTTGGTATGTCTGTCTAATCTGATAATTATATTTATGTTTTTCGGTTACAGGAAAAACTTTTTTTCCTGTTTTAGACATCCACTCTCAGAGATCGTTACTTAGAAAGTATCTGTTAAAAACTTTAAGTAATAGGGTATAGTGTTATACTTTACACACCATTTTGTGACCAATAGATTTGAAATTAGACCAGGGTAAATATTCTGGTAATAAGTTTAGCTTAATTGATGGAGATGTTTCAAAGCAAAATATAATTATCCTGATAGCTCTGATTTACATAACAAGACAATCAAAAGAATATTATAATCTTCCCCCAATCATGACATATTATTAATATCAGATAACCTGTGCATCTTAATATGACATCTTAAAAGAGAGATCCTTTTAGATACTACAGAAAAGACTCAAAAAAGTAGAATTTTCCTACTTTCTACTGTGTAAAGTCTGCTAATTCTCCAAAGAACATCCCAAATATGAATGCACAGAAAATAAAAATCCAGAGAAATTAACATCCACTCTTCAGACCTGGACCCCCAAAGCAAAGGTTTAAGTTTGGGATAAAGGATGTAAAAAAGTGACAATCCTGAAACTTTTATAATTATAGCACTTGTAGGAGTTTTTCTTCTTTTTGATAGAATTATTCACTTTGGAAGGTTATGTTTTGACCAGTTATGGAGCAATTTTTGTCTGTTGTGAGTAAATTCCCAGGAAAACATGGATTTTTATTTTAAAGAATGAAGACCTATAACATTTCCATAAGTTATGGAATAATACATTGGCCGAGTGTATAGAGCACCATTCCTGGAGCTTTGAGGACCTTGTTTTAATCTTAGTAGCTGTGAGACCATGGGCAAGTCACAAACTTTTTCAAACAAGAGTTATCATATATGTAATATGGAGATGATAATAGCATTTACCTTACACAAGTGATCTGAAGATCAAATGAGAAAACTCTGCCTATAGATGTTTTCTCTTTTTAAGAATATATGTTTTATTTATTTTTTTCTTTATAGAATTATAAACTATCCTTCTTTAATGAAACCTCTCTTTCATCTTCCTTCCCCGGCCACCGTGGTGCCCTCATTCATTACAAAGAAGTCTGGATAAGCAAAACAAACCAAAAATGAACAATGTCTGAGAATATATCCGTTATCTCTTTGCTGAGAGGAGAGAGACATATTTCACTATCATTTCTCTAAAGTTATGATTGTTCATTTCATGGATTAGAGTTTGAATATCTTATGGTGTGTTTCTTTTGTTTAAAGATAAGTGTTTAATAATATCTTCTATTTTTTATATTATTGCAGTTTTCTCACATCAACCCTCTTTTCCCCCTCCCAGTGAGCTATTTCCTATAACAAACAATATTTTTTTAGAAAAGAGGAAGAAATCAACACAACTCATCAATGCACCAAGCAAGCCAAAAAGCATGTACAATATACAATACTTGGACCCTCCCATATTCTTAAAGGGGTAAGTTGGGGAGGAATTCTTATATTTATTCAATTGAATCTTGCTTGAACGTTACAATTTTGTTTTTCACTCTTGATTTTTTGGTGTGTTCTTATTCTTTCCATTTACATTGTAGTCACTGTGCATATAATTTTTTAATCTGCTCATTTCACTCTGCATCAGTTCATATAGATCTTTCTATTTTTCTTTGTATTTATTACATACATTATTTCTTATAGCACAGCAATATTCCATTACATTCATGTACTGTGATCTGTTTAACCATTTCCTGATTTATGGGCATCTATTTTGTTTCCAGTTCTTAGCTATCACAAAAAATGTTGCTATAAATATTTGTAGTATATTGGGACTTTCTTCTTTTTTTGATTTGCTTGGGGTATAGGTCTGCTAACTGAGAACTTGGTTCAAAATGTATGGACATTTTAGTAATTTTATTTACATAAATTTCAAATTGCTTTCTAAAATGGTTGGACCATTTCACAGATGCACCAACAATGTATTAGACTTCCTGTCATCCCATACCCCCTTCAACGTCACTGTTGCCATTTTTTTGCCTTTTGTTGTTGCTAATTTGAAGAGTGTTAGGCAAAACCTCAGGGCTATTTTGATTTATATTTCTTAGTGATCTAATGAGCATCCTTTAGTATCACTTGTTAGTGATACTTATCAGCATCATTTTATATAGTCGTGAATACTTTGCAACTCTCTTAAGAACATTTGTGTATATCTTTCAACATCTATTGAGGAGTGGTTATTAATCATGTGTATATATAATATAAATATGCAGATATATACACACACATAAATAATTGCTTATCTTTCTTGGATACCAAATCATTAAAAGAAAATTTTGATGTAAAAATTCTTCTTTCCATTCAAACACCTCCTTTCTTATCATAGCTGTATTAATGTCAGTGCAGATTTTCAATTTCAATTAATCAAAGTTATCCATTATATTTTTTGCAATTTCTTTTATCTCTTATTTGGTTAAGAATATATCTTATAACCATGGATGAGTGGTATATTATCTGTTTCTCTTCTAATTTTTTAATATTATGGTTTTTAATTGTAAAGTTATATATTCATTTAAAATGCATTGTGGAATACGGTGTAAGGTGTTAGTTTAAACCTAATTTCTGCCACAGGCTTTTGAATTTTTTCAACAGTGTTTATCTTGTGAGTTGTTTTTGCTTTTTTCCTGGATAATTTGTTTTCCACTTTATCACACACCTGGTTATTGTTCTACTATTTTTGTTTCTCCCTTGTCTAGTTTGTTCCAATAACCTATCCCTCTACTTTTTGACCAGTATTAGACGGTTTTGATGACTGCTCTTTAATAATATAGTTTGAAGTCTGGAAGTGCTATTTCTTCTTTATCACAATTTTTTCTTATCATTTCCCTGATATTTTATTTTTCTAAAGAGATGCTATTATTTTTTCAAGTTCTGTAAAGTATCCCCTTGATAATTTGATGATAATTTGTATAACATTAAAAGCATAAATTAATTTAGGTAGGATTATCACTTTTACTATATTAGCATGGCTTAGTTATGAGTTCTAAATATTTTTTGGCTAGTTAGATTGTTCTTTATTTCTTCAAGGAGTATTTTGTCATGGAATCTATATAGTCTTTTATATGCTTTGGAAAGTTGATCTCCAGGTATTTTATGCATGCTTAGTTATTTGGAATGGATTTCCATTTCTATTGTTGCTTCTTGTGGTTTACTATTAATTTAGAGAAATAATTATATTATTATATCTAATTATAGAAAAATGATATTGATTTTTGAGGATTTATTTTGTAGCCTGCAAACTTTGCTGACGCTATTAATTGTCTCTCCTCTAGGCAGTTTCTGCCACTAACTTGTAGAACTTGTCCACAGATTCACCTTCTCCTCTGTGCCCTGTTCCCAGAGAAATGCAGAAAATGTCAAGTGTCAGAGAGAATACTGCTCCATGGGGCTGCTCCCCGACATGATCTCTGATTATGCAGACCACCATTATCCTATACCTTCTCCTGGTTACAATTCCCCTCAATTTACCCAAAAAGCTTCCCCCAGGTTACATTTCCTCTTGCTCCACTGGGTACCAGGTGCTCCCAGAATTTAAAAATCCCTCTCTCTGGAGGTAGGATGAATAGACTTTTCATGCACCAAATTCTAAACCACAGCTAGTACATGGTACCCATCTCTGTTCACAGACCATCTTTCCTCACTTGTAGAAGAATTCATCATTGGCACTCTCTATAGCCACAAAGCAAGACTTGTTTTCTTTTCCCCTTATTTCAATCCTCCCACTGTCTACCTCATCCCCTTCCTAAGAACTGCCTTCTCTTCATAAGAGGCCACAAGGATTATCTTTCCCTCATTGTTAGCAGAATTTGACCTGTGCATATTATACATTTCTCTCAATCCTCCTCTTCCCTTCTCCCTTTTCATGAATACTTCATGTTGTAATCTAGTCCCAGAAAAAAATCTTTATTCATATGTAAGTGGAACATCACTAAGTTTCATCCATAAAACCTTTTCACTGTTATCTATGTCTTCCATCCACTTTTCTCTTAGTTTTTTGGGGTTTTTTTTTTGGTAAAAATTTAGAAAAAACTCTTTTACTGGACTCTCTGTTATCTGTTAACTGTTCTCAGCTGATGCCTTTATTCACTCCTGCTACAGTTCTGTTGTTTGGAATGTTTAAGAAGCAAATAATCTCTATAGTGCTGGTTTCTTTTTAGAAATGTTTCAAATGACTTTTTATTATTGAATTTTGATTTTTTTTCATTTACAGTTAAGTTTGGATTTGCAAGGTAGGTCACTCTGGTACGCATCTTGAGTCCCAGTGCTCTTTGGAACACATTTTTCCATTCCTGTTTTCTTGTCAGTAAAGAATGCTTTTTTTGTTATTTAAATTTTCGTTCCCTTGTATTTAAAGATATTTCTCTGGATCATTGGCATAAATCGTTTCTGCACTGAACCATTAATTTTGACTACTAATGTGTTGGAGTTTGCAGCCTTTGATTTTTTTTTCCAGATGTGATCTATGAATTCTTTCAATTAGTATTTCATTTCTGGAGTTCTGACATTCTGGGCAATTTTCTATTATTTCTGTTTTATAGAGATGTGATGGGAATCAGAAAATGTTTAGTCTTCCATCCTTTTCATATCTCACTGTTTTTTAAAATTATAATGGTTGTTGTATCAATTTTTCTTCTAGTAATATTTCATTCTGTATCAGTTCATATAGCTCTTGCCAAGCCTCTCTAACTTCCTTATATTTGTTATTTCTTAATGCTTCAGTAATGTTCTATTACATTTATATACCACAGTATAATAATTTATTTTCCACCTGATGGGTACCTATTTTGTTTTCAATTTTTTGCTATCACAAAAAAAGTCCTATGAGAAATATTTTTGTATATATGGAACCATTTTTTGCTTTCTTTGGTTTCCTTAAGGATATATATATATATATATATATATATATATATATATATATATATACCCTCCAACTTAGAGGATATATGAGTTTAAAATTTTCTAATATAATTATAAAACATTTATAGAATCGTTTGACTAATTCATAGCTCTACCAATAATAATAACTAATATTTATATAATACTTAAAGGTTTACAAAGTATTTCATATATATTATTTCTTTTAATCCACTTAAAAGCCCTGCAAGAGGTGATATAACTATTCTAATTGTATAGATGAGGAAGAGAGGCAAGATGACTCCAAATCCAGCACTGTAACTATTGGTTCATTTACTTCATCTGTTTTCTTATATAACCCTTCAAAGAATAATCATTTTCATCTATTGTCATCTTTTCCAGTCTGCTGGGCATGGAGTAAACACTCAGAGTAAGTGAACTTAATTCAAATTTTTATTATTGTAAGTTATTTGGAAACATTTTTTCTGTGACTGTGGACAGTTTGCATTTTCTTTTCATTCAAAAACTGTCCTTTTCATTTTCAATATGATGTATTATAGACAGTCTTACATTTTTTTTGCATTGGTTCTTTTTTTGATTGAAAATTTATCTTTACTCCCAATCCTTTTTCACAGATATTTGCTGCAAAGATATTTTCCCCTATCTTAGCTGTAATTCATTTTATTTGTACAAGTTTTTTAACTTATGTAATTGAAACTATCTGTTTTATCTCTTATAATAGACTCTAAACTACATTTACTTAAAAATTCATCTTCTATGCATTGTTTTTGCAAGGGGAATCCTCCTACTCTCTTAAGTTTTTTAATGATATTATCTTTTATATTTAAAGCACATCTCCTTTGGGAGCTTATCATGTTATATGGAGTGAGATATTGATTGTCAAACTGCTTTCCAGTTTTCACACCATTCTTCAGGAGTTCTTAAACTAGGAATTTGTGTTCTTGGGCTTTCACACACCTATTAATTTTTTATTTTTGTGTATTCCAAGACCATTGAAACAGCCTGATGTTTATTTCACCTCTCCTTCTTCTCCCATTCCAAATCCAACTTATCTCTCTCCTCTCTCTCTCCTTCTCCCTCTCCCCACTTCTTTCTCTGTATTTCTTTCTTTCTCTTTGCCCCTCTTTTTCCTCCTTCACTTTGTCATTAGCTCTTTCTATATGAAGTTTATTTTGCTCGTAAACATTCCCTCTCTAGCTCTACCCTCTACTTCTTTCCCCTATGCTAGCCCAGATCCTCATTTTATTCTCTATTATACTTATTTATCTTAACTTTCTGTTACTGGTCTCAGACAAGAGTAAGGTTCATGAAGTCCACGTTCCCCTTTGCCCCATTTCCTTTCTTGTATTGTCTTCTCTTCTTGTACCCCAATTACTACACTGGAGGAGTTCCTTCCCTTGCTTCTTTTCTGTTTCATCTCCAAGATGTTCATTTGTATGTCAATGATTTTATTAAGCTTTAATTATCTCAGCAAAATGGACTGGAAATAATTGATTCTAGTGAAGTATTAAGCTCATTTTTGAAGAATAAGTTATTTGGGGGCTTTGACCTTTTTCTTTTGTCTTTTGATATATTATATTCTGCTTTCTCCCTTCATTTCTTGTATTTCCTTTGTAATCCTATGTGATTATTCATGGGGCTATTTCTTAGGTGATATGAGTGAAGGGATAAAGCATTTATTAAGTGCTTATTCTATTCAAAGCACTGTGTCAAGTCTTATGGGTACTAGAAAAGTAAGACAATATTTGCTTTCAAGGAACTCACATTTGATATTGGAATCTAATTTATTTTTTTTCCCTAAGACATAGAAACTGGTGTTTGATAATCACATTTCTGGGTATAATAAATTTTAAATTTCTTTTAAGAGGTGACCTGAGAATTCTACTTATTTTCAATTTTCAAGTTCCGGGAATGTTTCCTGAAATATGTTTTCTTTAAAATATTTTTTAGGGGGAAGGATAGAATGCTGTGATTTTTCAAATTATTTCTTCTCATTCTATTTTCTTGGCCAAATCTTTGGGGTCAGTTGTTTTTAGTAACAGATATTACATGTAATTTTCTAAATTGTTTGCTTTTGACTTTGTTATAATATGTCTTAGGGTATTTTTTTAAATTTTTGAATTCTATTTCTTGCTTTATTTTTTTGGAGTGCCTATACTCAAAGAAAATCTTCCAGATTTTGTTTCACACTGTCTCTTCTCTTTCCAGGTTTTTCTTTTCTACTTGCAATGATGTCAGAATTTTTATTTATTCTGGTCTTCTATTTGTTGATTAGTATTTCTTCATTGTTTTTGGTGTCTTATTATTCTTCTTCATTTTTTTCAGTCTTTCCTCTGATATCTTTGCTATTTCATTTGAATGTCTCTTGATTCTTTGATGGTAATAGTTATTACCTTGCCATTTTCCTGAGTCCAAGGTCAGAGGGAAGTTTGGCTGTTAATAATGTCTATTTCTTTTGTCATTTACATAGTCCTAGATAAGATCAGCATGGAGCTAGGTGATCATGACTACCAATGAGAACAATCCTAGGTAGTTAAGAAGTTGGAAATGTTAAGGAATTACTGTTCTTCTGCTAAATTCAGTCAGATAATATAATGAATAGAACATTGGACAGGTCAGATACAGGAAAATCTGAGTTCAAAAATGGCCTCAGACACTTATTAGCTGTGTGATTATCAGTGAGTCTCTTAAATTCTGTCTCAGTTTCCTCATTTTTAAAGTGGAGATAGTAGTAGTTCTTATCTACCAAGCTATTATGAAGATAAAATAAGATAGTATGTGTAAGACACTTTGCAAACCTTGAAATACTACACAGATGCTAACCTCATCATTTGTGATGAGGATGATGGTGATTCTTGGTTCTGAGTAGGGGTTATTGTCAGCCAAGAGCCAATAATTATCTACATTCTCCTTTGACACTGACTCAGTTTGGGGTAAGAGGGAGCTGGAGAATATCTGACTATCTAGCTTCTCTCTTTGTACTGGCTTAAAACAAAACTGGCAGTGATCCCAGTTCATAGTATAGTCCTTTGTTTTCACTATTTGGTTTTTTTTTAACCCTTGTACTTCGGTGTATTTTCTCATAGGTGGAAGATTGGTAAGGGTGGGCAATGGGAGTCAAGTGACTTGCCCAGGGTCACACAGCTGGGAAGTGGCTGAGGCCGGGTTTGAACCTAGGACCTCCTGTCTCTAGGCCTGACTCTCACTCCACTGAGCTACCCAGCTGCCCTTCACTATTTGTTTTTGTATTTTTTTTAATCCTGAGGATTATGTTACTATAGATTATTCAAGTAAGTTGTTGTGGAAATGCTGCTGGATTTGTACTCTCTATAACTGAGTTCAAATTTTGACTTGGCCCATTACCACTAATGTGACTTTGGAAAAATCACTAAATCTGATTCAGTCTCAGTTTATTCAAACAGAAAAGGATATGTAAGAGGAAGGAAAATGATTTGGAGAGATATTTTCTGTGTGGCTTTTTTTGGGGGGGGTGGATTTAAGGAGAGGAAAGAGATTGCTGAGGAAGTTAGCTAAAAGACAATGCCTAGCACAAGTAGACATTTAGGGATGCTAAGATCTTATAACTAGAGACCTTATAGCAACATTACTGCCCTTAGGATTTGTGTGTAATGAATCTTTTCCTAGAGCCAGAAGGTGTAATTATTGTGCTGCTCTCTGAGTAAGGAATACTTGGGTTCAAATTCCACCTCTGAAATATTGGCTCTGTTACTCTGGCAACTCTCTTAGGTTACAAGTTGAAGAGAAGGTCCTGACTGACTCTGATAGAGGAAGAACCTCACTGAGAGCTTTTTCTATATTTATTTTAAAAAATAGGTGCAGTTTAAAAAAAAAAGATTTATGAGAATTAGGCTTCCATATTAAAGGACCTCAAAAGGACCAAAAACTAAAGCTGGATTCATCAAAGCTGAGATGGAAGTCTCTTGCTTCTGAGTTGCTAGTGAGCCTCTCAGAGTGTTTTTTCCTTCCTCATTGAAATCTGTCAAGGATCCTCCTTGTAACCCTATGTCTCTCTTGAAATCTATTAAGGAACAGGTCTGGGAATAGAAAACTCTCTGCAGCCCCATTTCTTTTTCTGCAATAAGGTAAGATAAAAGGGATGGAAACTAAGTACCTTAATGATGGGCTTAGCTTTTAAAGTATTTTATATGTTCAGATTCTTTCTGGGGACAAGGTGAAAGAAAACTGCAGGACAGAACAAGCTACATGACAATGAAATCTGGGCTTTTAGTGAACATTCTTTGATTTCCAGCAAACATAACAAAATATTATGCACCCTTAACGAATGTCATTTGGGTGGGGCATTGATTTTTGCAACCAAACAACCAGATAATATACATTTTTAAAGAAGACAATACTTAAAAATTAAGGGAAAGGAGAGTTGCTCTGAGAATCATAATTAGTGTTATAGTCTTCATTTGAAATGTGGAGTTGGCTCTAGAGAAATATCAATTTCTATTGTAACAACAACCCCAGCAGCCAGAACAACAAAGCTAATAATAATCCTACTTATATGAGATTCCTATTTCCTCATACTTATGTAGCAAGGCTGGGACATAACTGACATGGGCAGAAACTGAATTGACAAATTGAAAACTCTAATTCTATAATTTGTGGTTCATCAGCTAGTGCACAAACATCAGGTGTTAGGAGAAAATGAACATATGTCCCAGCCCCGTGAAGGTTTTGTCTTGGTTCAGTGATATTTATTCAAGGACTGTAATCAAGGGATGTGTCACCAAGTGCCAAAGATTGAAAAAAAATTATAATTAGCAAATGGAATTGTCTCCAAAAGGACACAGTAGACAAATTGGAATAAAATATGTCGCATTAAAATGTGTTGACATAATGAAAATATAGTTTGGACAAGCTGTAGCTGAAGAAAAACTGAAAAGGGCAAGAAGAACATGCTGGTGAACACCCACTTCTTGCAGTGGAAAGAATTCTGAATTTGTAGGCAGGAGATTTGGGTTCACATTCTGACTTCCTCTCTCATTGTCATGTAATTGTGAACAATCAGTATCCTTATTTAGATTTCAATTTCCTCACTTGAAAAATGTGAGGTTGGACCAATTGTTCTCCAGTGCCTGCATTTGACTCAAAAATATATGATCATGTGAACTTTTCAAAGACTAAAATATTGTCTTTAGATCCAGAATAATAACAGTCTCCCTGGACTTCCATAATAAATGCTCTATAGTGAGATTTTTGGAGTCATTGTCTTTATTATTTTATTTCTTGAGCTTCTTTAAAATTCTGCAATAGTAGCTTCCAGAATATGAGGGATGACTTATTGTGGTTCTTTGTGTCTTTCTTCTTCAGAAGTCATTATGGAATTTTCTTTAGTTGTTTTGAGTTATGTCAGATCCTTCATACTGCCTTTTGGGGTTCTCTTGGCAAAAATACTGGAGTGGTTTGTCATTTCCCTCATCAAATCACTGTATAGAGGAAGAAACTAAAGCCAGTTGTGTTAAATAACTTTCCCAGAGTCAGACAATTAGTGTCTGAGGCTGGGTTTAAACTCAGGAACTGGAGTCTTCCTAAATTCAGGCCTGGTACTCTATTCTCTGAACCACCTAATTTCCCCATTAGGAAATATGACAGATTAAAAAATAAACAAGCAACTAAACCAAGTTACGGAAATAAAATTCCACTCAGCTCTAATACTGATGATCATGGACAAGACTGTCAGTGATGGGAGAAAAAAAAAATCACTCACTGTTTCTAGTGGGAAGTCATACAGATTTTTAAGAGCCTTTGTCTTCATCCACACATGAAGGCATTTCCTCTATTGATATAAGACATAAGACACTGCTCTTGAGACCTCCTGATCCCTAGAGAAGATTATCTTTATTCCAATGAGGATTAGCTAAAATGAGGTGAATAGACCTAAAGGTCAAAAAAGAGACATTAGTATCACAGATCCCTGTGGTGCAGAGACCCAAACCCGATTGTCAATGGGGAAGGGTTTGGGTGAAAATCACTGTAGATACATGTGAAACCTCAAATGCAGAATCATTGCTTCTCTAGTGTGATGGCCTCAGCCATTACTTAATGGCCTGAAGCTTAGAGGTTGGAATTCATCTGAGCAAAAGACAGAAGAAATGTTATCCATTGTTGACTGGCCCCTATGATGGACTCTGCCAATGAACTGGAGACTAGAGATACCTAGAAACTCAATTTAGGAGGAGAGCCACCAGAATGTACAGTCGTTTAAAAATGTTTTATCTTTATTTTATTTTAATGAAAAATTTCCACATAAAGTTATATGATTCATGTTGTCTCCATCCCTTTTCCCCTCTCCGCTCCTGGAGTTGACAGCAATTCAATCTGGGTTGTACATGTATTACCACACAAAACCTATTTTCATATTACTTGCTTTTGTAAATGAAAATCTTGTAAAACCAAAGCCCCAAATCATATACCCAAATAAACAAGTGGTAAATCATATGCTTTCAACTGCATTTCTACTCCAACACTTCTTTCTCTAGAGATGGCTTTCATAGAATGCACAGTCTTTAACAAAGAAAAAGGTAGTTGAGAAGGAGGATTCCATGACTGGAAGCAGTATAGATGGTCTAGGACAAAAGAAGGGAGTACAGCATCTTGACCTGAGAAGTTGGGTCTCACGACTTTAAGAGAAGGGGCTCAAGAGGTGATCTCAATTTATAGGTTACATCAGTAAAATGTAAGCATGTTGAGAACAGAGACTGTGTCATTTTTGTGATTTACTTCCACAGTATCTAGCACTATTTGGCACTTAGTGGGTGGTTAATAAATGCTTATTGAGAGATTTATTCATTGAAAAGCCAGCTTCACAGATAAGGAATGTGGTAGTCATTGCAAACAGCTAAAAGAATTTTTTCAAACCAACTAGAATAGAAAAAGTGGGTTAATGATGAGTGAGAAATCTTCCAGAAAGCTGGAGCTCCATTAAATCCAAAAGGGACAAGGGGTCCAGGTGCAAACTTCTTTCCAAAGGAGGAAAAATTCTTTTAGGTGCCAGAGAGAGAAGGGTCTTTCATGTTTAGAGAGCAAAAAGGAAAGAAGAGCAAGTATTTCTTGTGGAGCATATATTGGATAAAGTCCTCCAGGGTTGAGATAATATATTTGTGGAAGTATATTCTAGAATGGCATAGATACATAAAGCATTGCCAAACCAAACCCAGTAGCTGGAAATAGAAAAATAACTTATCCAAGACAGAATTTTATTTGTAAGATAAGACCTATAGAAATAACCTGGAAGAGGAAAAACAGTAACAAACAAGTCTCTAATTTCTTATATAGAACTTGAGGTTGGGATTAATAATGAGACAGATAAGAATTGCTTATTCTTATAATCCCCTTGTATATTTCCTTAGAGTACTTAGTAATGAAGATGAAAAGAAAATCTAAAGAAAAATGGAATATTATTTTCAGGGAACAAGGAAAAGGGGAAATCCTATCTCTTCTCTAACAGGAAAAATGAGGTATAGAAAGGATCTAATCCACAAAGAAAAGATCATGGAACATGGAAACTAGTAAGGACCATTATGAACCAAATTCCAGGGCCCACAATTGGAAAAAAAGTAATATGTTGGGGTTTAGAATGACTCATTATATAGTCATACTACATGGCTCTTTTGCTAAGCCATGATTTTAGAAATGACTAATGTGTGGTCAGAATATTGGGGAATATTTTTTACACAAAAATTACATACTCTTATTTATTTTTAATGGTTTAATTACATTTATTTTATTTATTTGTTTATTTTTATCTTTTAACTTTATTTTTTTATTTTGTGTTTGAAATTCTTTCCCTCCCCCATGCCCCTCACACATCCATTGAGAAGGCAAGTAATATGATAAAAATAGCTTACCATTCACATAGCCCTTAATATAGACCATGTAATGTGCTAAGCTTTTAAAAATTATTATCTCATTTAATTCTCAAAACAACCTTGTGGACCTAACTCTAACGAATTTTATGGAGACAAAGAATAAGGTATAGACACAGAAGGGGACAGTGAAAGTGAAGGAAACACATGTAAAGTCCAAAAGAAAATTTGGATTTGACACAAATTCATGAAGAGCTCAAAAAACCCTTCAAAAACCAATTAAGAAAGGCAGAGAAAAAGTGGGGAAGAGAAATGAAAATGATGCAAGAAGAAATGGGCCAATTGAAAAGGGAGAATAAAAAACTGACAGGAAAATCAGGCCTTAAAAATCAGAATTGACCATCTAGAAACTAATGATTTCACAAGAAATCAAGAAACAATAAAGCAGAATCAAAGGAATAAAAAATCAGAGGAAAACATGAAATATCTTATTGAAAAAAAAAACATAATCAACCTAGAAAATAGATCTGCGAGAGACAATTTGAGAATTATTGGACTACCTGAAAGCCATGATGAAGAAAAAACCTTGGACATCATATTACAAGAAATTATCAAAGATAACTGCCCAGAGATCCTTGAACGAGAAAATAAAATTGAAATCAAAAGAATTCACAGGTCACCTCCAGAAAGAAATCTTCAAATGACAACTTCCAGGATAGCTAAAATCAAGATCCACCAAGCTAAGGAGAAAATTCTTAAAACAGCCAGAAAGAAACCATTTAGATACCACGGAGCTATAATCACGATCACACAGGACCTTGTGTCTTCTATATTAAAGGATCAAAAGGCATAGAATATGATATTTAGAAAGGCAAAAGATTTGGGTTTACAACCCAGTGTCACCTATCCAGCAAAACTGAATATATTCTTTCAGGGGGAAAGATGGGCATTTGATAAGATGGAAGATTTCCAAGTATTCCTGTGAAATAAGCCAGACCTAAACAAAAAATTTGAAGTCCAAACACAAGACACAAGAGAAGTCCAAAAAGGTAAATAAGAAAGAGAAAATTTAAGGGACTCATTAAGGTCATAAGGTTTTTATGTTTACATGGAAAGAGGATTTCTGTAATTCTCAAAAATTACTCTTAATAATAGAGTATATACAAGGAATTTACTCAGAAAGAAGGTAGAGAAGTAAACTTCTTATCATGATATGATGTATATGATGATATATGATGACATGATGTGTATGTAAATGTGACAACATGGAATGATACATATATGATATGATATGTAAAACATTAGTCAAGGGTTGAAAGAGAAGGTTACACTGAGAGAAAAGGGAAGGGAGAGATAAAATGATGTAAATTATATAACATAAAGAATCATGGAAAATCATTATAGAGAATGGAGGATAAGGGTGGTAGCAAGCAATGATTAAACTTTATTCTCATCTTAACTGGCTCAGAGAAGGAAAAACAAATATACTCAGTGGGGTATAGAATTGAATCTTAACCTACAGAGAAGTAGAAGGGGCGAGAGAAATGGAGGGGATGGGGGGGAGAGACTAAAAGCAAAATACTGTTGAGAAAGAACAGATTGAAAGGGAATAGAGGAGGATCTAAAGGGGATAATATGATGGAAGGCAATACACAATTAGTAATCATAATGCTGAATGTGAATGGAATGAACTTGCCCATAACATGGAAGCAGATAACAGAGTGGATTACAAGAAACACATTTGAGGCAGGATGACACACACAGATTCAAGGTAAAAGACTGGAGCAGAATATATTATACATCAGTGATGGGCAAACTTTTTAAAGAGGGAGCCAAAGGAAAGGAAATGCTCATCTGTTAATCTGTTTCTAAGGCAACTCTTTCGAAGTTTCATTGTATTGTATCCTACTTATTGTATTCATCAGATTAGGAATAATGTTGCGATGCTGGACAGAACATTTCAGGGGGCCGCATCTGGCCTGAGGGCCATAGTTTGCCCATTACTGTTATACATTATTTAAAGTAAAAAAAGCAGGAGTAGCAATCATGATACAAAGTCAAAGTAGAAATTGATCTGATTAAAAGAGATAAGGAAGGAAATTACATTTTGTTAAAAGGTACTATAAACAATGAAGTAATATCATTACTAAACATTTATGCACCAAATGGTATAACATCTATATTTCTAAAGGAGAAATTAAAGGAGCTTAAGGATCTTAAGATCTTTAAGGAGCTTAAGATCACTCTGGTGGGGAATCTTAACCTTTCTCTTTCAGAACTAGATCAATTGAACCAAAATATAAATAAGAAAGAATTAAGAGAAGTGAACAAAATATTAGAAAAATTAGAGTTAATAGATATCTGGAGAAAACTGAACAGGGATAAAAAGGAATACACCTACTTCTCAGTAGTACATGATATATATACAAAGCTTAACCATGCACTACGGTATAGAAACATTGCAAACAAATGCAGAAAAGTAGAAATAATAAATACATCTTCTTTAGATCATAATGCAATAAAAATTATAATTAACAAGGTTCCATGGAAAGGCAAATTTAAAATTAATTGGAAACTAAATAATCTAATCCTTCAAAACTGGTTTGACAAAATAGAAATCATATAAAGAGTTAGGGACGTCATTAAAAAGCAATGAGGAGACACCATATCACAATCTATGAGATACAGCCAAAGCAATACTTTGGGGAAAATTTATATCTCTGAGTGCCTATATCAACAAAATAGAGAGAGAGGAGAACGATGAATTGGGCTTACAACTTAAAAATTAGAAAAAGAACAAATTAAAAAGCTGCAGATGAAAACCAAATTCAAAATCCTAAAAATTAAAGGAGAAATTAATAAAATTGAAAGTAATAAATAAGACTAGGAGCTGGTACTTTGAAAAAACAAAATAGATAAAGTACTAGTTAATGTAATAAAAAAAAGAAAGAAGAGAATCAAATAAACAGTATCAAAGATGAAAAGGGAGATCTCACCTCTAATGAAGAGGAAATTAAAGTAACTTGATTTCATAAATAATACCTAAATTATACCTAAATTAAGGTAATTATTAAGAACTATTTCACCCAATCATTTGGTAATAAATATGACAATCTAGGTGAAATGGGTGAATATCTACAAAAATATAAATTGCCTAGATTAACAAAAGAGGAAATAAAATACTTAAATAGTCCCATCTCAGAAAAAGAAATTGAACAAATCATCAAGGAACTTCCTAAGAAAAAAACCCCAGGGCCAGATGGATTCACAAAACAACCCGGTGAGGTGGATGCTATTATTATCCCCATTTTGCAAGTGAAGAAACTGAGACAAGTAGAGATTGAGTGATTTATTATAGGTCACATAGCTATTATATATCTGAAGTCATTTTTTGAACTGAAGCCTCTCTTGACTCCAGGCCCAGGGCTCTATCCATTGAGTTACCTACTGGGGAAGAATTTGGTTTTTAATATAGTAGTAAGTCAGTCATGAAAACCTTGTCTCTTATTCCTTCCTTTATTTTGCTAGTCTGAAATGTTATTAGCTTTTTATTATTATTTATGAGTTTATAATGTAATAGGAAGAACATTGATTTTGGTGTTAGAGAATCCAAATTCAAAACTCTGTCAATCAGTAAAAACCTGTGTGATTTGGAGCAAGTAGATTAGCTTCTCTGGGTTTCATTTTCTTCATCTGTAAAATGAGGGAGTTAGTTTAGATGAAGGGTTCTTAAATTTTGTGTGTGTGTAGATACATCTCTGATGATTTGGTGAAATCTACAGACCCCTTCTTAGACTAATATTTTTTTAAAAAAATTCAAAATTGAATGAAATGCTTAATTTTATTTAGAGGTTAATGAAAATTTTTAAAAATACATATAATTATATTATTTCCCTAACCCTTCTGAGGTCTATCCATGTACTCCTTAGGGGTCCATGGACCCCAGAGTAAGAACCTTTGGTCTAGGTGAACTCTAAAGACTTATACAAACTCTAATTTGACAACTGTTGAATGAACAATACAAAACAAAACACCTGGCTTCTAATGATACCTGACATTTGGTACCTTTGTGACCAGAAATCCCTTACTTCCTGGATTCCATGTCCCTCATCTATGAAATAAGGGAGTTGGATTAGGTCTCTGAAGTGTTTCCCAGCTCCAGCAATATGATTCTATGATGTCCCTAACAGCTCTATTCCAGAGCAGAAAAACACAAACTGCTTGAATGCAAAGACTCTCGAATGGTATTCTAGTAATAACTATAAAATGCATTGCATAGAAAGGACCTCTATGAACTTTATCATTTATGTATAAAACCCAATAACCCCCTATACCTAAGTTAGTACTTGATTCTTTTAGACACTTAAAGAGGTACAAAGAAGCCTCTTTAAGGCTTTTGGGATATTATATTACAGCACTGCTGCTAAAGGTACTATTAGACTTAAAAAGAATGATATGCCTCACTCAGTATGGGAACAGGCAAAAATTTGGTGTATTATTTCTGTTATTAATGATTATGATGTCATTGTGCAGAAGTTATTGGCATATTGATACTGAAAAAGAATGTACTGCATGGGTGATAATGTTTGACAGACTGTATCAAATAGTACATGGAGTATAAGGGATAAATTTTAAAAAATTATTTTGACAGAAGAAACTTTCTAACAAGTACCCTAACAATTCCCTCCCCATACAAAATACATTCCTCCCTAAACATTTAGGTTATTGAATCATAACAGAAATAAAAAAGAATGTGCCATTTAACTGATATTTTGATGTTAAGATTTATCATTATATTAGAACACAATTTTGTTCCATGTCCATGCTGACTTTATGTATGTTGTTACAGTCCTATATATTTTATTCTTTTGCCTTACCTTTCTGGTTCTGCTTCATTTCAAACAAATCTTCCCATGTTTCTCTGAATTCTTCCTATTTGATATTCATCATGGATAGAGACTTGGTCTTAGAATTAGGAAGACTCATCTTTATGAGTTCAAATTTGGTCTCAGACACTTACTAGCTGGGTGACTCTCAGCTAGTTGCTTAACCTTGTTTGCCTCAGTTTCTCTAAGTGTGAAATGAACTAGAGAAGAAAATGAAAAACCACTCCAGTGTTTTCACCAGGAAAACCCCAAATGGGGTCATGAAGAGTTGGACATGACTGAAAAGACAAAGCAAGATACCCAATAATAGTTCATTATAATATTCTAATGTATTATATTCTGATATAAAATTTATATTCATAGATCATAATTTGTTCAGCAATTCTCCAATTTTTGGGTACATTTTGTTTTGAGTTTTTTTCCATTACAAAAAAATGCTGCTAAGAATATTTTTGTATGTCAGGATCATTACTTCTTGGTGACAGACTCCTTGGATCATAATTCTGGTGGTGGAATTTCTAGGTCAAAGAGCAATAAAAATTGAATGATTGATTTTCCTATTGCTAGTCTTTCCCCTTTAGTTTTCCCTAATCTATCTTCAACATAGTTGCCAAATTAATATTTTTGAAGCACAAGTCTGACCATGTCACTCCCCTACTTAAGAAGTGGTCCCTTGTTATGTTGAGGATAAAATGACAAAACCTCTATCCTCCTTCAAAATTTGGCTCCAATCTTTCTTTTTAGCCTCATTATAAATAACATATTTGAATGAATGTAAACCATATATTTAAATAACACATATTTAAATTTTATATGCACACACACAAAATTAAACCCTTATTTTCTGTCTAAATTAAAATTCCAAGACAGAAGGGCAACCTATATTTGTGACAATCCCCTATATATTTGGGATATTAAATATTATCAAAGATATTTAATGCCAGTGTTTTGCTAACATGTAACTTTAGTTTTAATTCTAACTACATACATTTAATTTATATGAAAGCCTTTTAATGCCTTAATATCAAGATTGACTTTTAGAATATCTTCTATCTTGTTTCTGTTTACCTGTTTTTCCTACTACAGAACTGTAAAAGATATAACCTTCCATTCTCCTCTAAATTTTTTAGGGAGTGATTTTTTTTTACATTTAGAGCATTTATCCATTTGAAATTTATTGTGTTATAAGGTGGAAGATGCTGATCTTAACCTATTTTTTGCTAGACTGCTTTTCAATTTTCCCAGAAACCCTTATTGATAAATAGTCCTTTCCGCACTAGTTTGCATTCTTGGGTTTATTACATTTTCCTAGCACTTCTTTATCTCATTTATTATTTCATTTACCTCTTCCTACTCTTTTTCTCTAGTGTTAGTTTTGATAATAATCGCTTTGTAATAGATTTTGATATCCTGCAGCACTAAATTCCTCTCCTCTTTACCCCCCAATAATATATCCCTTGATATTGTTGACTTTTACCTCTTTCAAATGGATTTTGTCATTATTTTGCTTAATTCTATGATGTATCCCTTTGGTTATTTGATTCACTTAGTACTACTAATAGACTTTTTCTATGACCTAAGTCAATTATTCTGAATTTACATTTTCATGTAGGGAATTTTCTTTTCTTATCAGATTGCTTGTCGTCTTGGGGAATGGGGAGATGAAAGAGGGAAAGAGAGTAAGAACTTGGCTCCAAAAAATGAAGGTTAAAAATGATTTCTTTATGTAGCTGGGTTTAAAAATAAGATAATATTAGAAGAAATTTTAAAAAATACTTGCTTAGGATCATCCATCTAGGACATGGCTGAGATAGGATTTGAATTCAGATCTTCCTGATTCGATTTTCTATTTTTTATCCACTATACCACATATCTACCTCATAAATACCAATATTATCTTGGCCAAACCTCTTATCCTCTTGGGCCTTTGATTGTCTAATCTATAAAATAAGAGGGTTAATCCAAAAATAATTTAGGACATCCCTGTTTTATTAGGCTTGAATTCCTTCCCTGTTTTCCTCCCTGCCCTTGGCTCCCCCTAGATATTTCATTGCTTCATGAATATCATGGAATCCCTGTTGCCTATTCTCTGTAATCACCTCTGAAGTTTTTCTCCTCTTTGAAATCCCAGAGAGGGAAATAATCTGGAACAATTAATGGTGGACATGCTGCAGGCATCTGGACATTTCCCCAGATGCACCAAGAGTTGCAGATGGTGCACATGTGGCAATTTGTATTCTATACTATAATAAGGAGACTTTCAGGAATGGCCCATCCTCTGTTCCCAAAATATGCAGGTGATGTGGCAAGCCAGATGCAGAATAACTGACTGAGTTTCTGAGTTCTGGAGGTCATGTCATAATTCATTCATATTAAGACAATCTGGGATCAGCAACTTATTGGAAACTAAACTAATTTAAAGAGGGCATCTGGTGAGTGTATCTATCTATCTGTCATCTATTTTTTGTCTATCTAAAAGGGAATATTTGATGAAAGCCTTTGGAAAGGTATATGTACATAATATATACATTTATCTTGGGGAGATATAATATTCCAATGTCTTTTGTTGTGTGTGAATATAAGTATGTACATCTCTATGTCTATCTCTCTATATATTTATCTACCCAATGGATTGTCATCAGACATTCCCTCTTTTATTATTAGTGTATATGTGTGATGTCATCTTTCCCTTCAGCACATAGCTGAGATTTTGGTGATTTTCTAAGCACCTTCTTTATAAATGAGCTCCATCCCATCAGGCTGCAGATAAGACTGTGAATTTTCAAGAGGTAGGCAGCTTGACACATGTATGTATATCTTTAAGATTTTACTGTTCTGTGGCAAGTAAATGCATTCTAGGTAGCAGTGTGACGCATCTCTATGAAATTCAGAACAATATTTTTTCATATTCAATGTAGCCACAGCATTTCCTAAGCTAGTAGTATAGAGAATGAAGTGATTTGGCTCTATTAAGGCAACCATTGGTCCTAAGTGGCTTCAGTAATAGGTAGCAGTGGTCCCATTACCCTCCACTAGGAGCCAATTTAATAATGAAGGCAAAGGGAAAGATGATCTTTTTTGAAACTCCCCAGGGCCCAGATGAGAGATGGTTTCTATAAACCTCTGTGAGGTATTTTGACATTATTAGATTGTATTCTCTCCCTAGCTTTGGGGATCTAAAGACAAGCATTTGACTTTGATTTTTCCCAATTACACATCCCACAAAAGGGAACAGTAACTGTATAGAGCCCTTTCTAGGTAGGGTATGGTAAGAAAAGAATGGTGGCCATATCTCGAACTTCTGTATTAATTTCTGAGTACACTGCAAGTGAACCTAGTTTTCTTTTTTTGTTAATTAACAAAAAAGTTGATTATTTACAAAAAAAAGGCTTTACCAAAATGTAAATTAAAAGCCCTTGAAATGGAGACTATTTAGGGGAGGGGTTATGTCTCAGGGAAAAGGGTTCCCCCACCCCTCCACCAACAATTGAGTACATCAGTAGTAAACAAGGTTAGCTCTGTAATGAAAAGACAGAACTTGGCATTCTGTGTGTTGGTTAGGTTCATGATGAGGGGAATAGAGAAGATATCACTGGGACATCAATGGGGCAGCTGAGTGGGTCAGCGGTTCCATCTTGAGAAGGTTATGACAATAGTCTGTTTTCAACTCTTCCTCCATACTCTGTAATTCAACATTATCTAGGCTTCCAGTTTATGATTGAAGTAGGCTCATCCCTTGAGGATCTTATATTCTATTGGGCTGGTGAGGTAGGTACACTGATAAGTAAATCCGAAATGTATCCAAACCTAACATTGAAGGATCATTGGGTTCAATGGATTGGGGCATGCATCATTCCCTTTTTCCACTTGCAGGCCCAGGACTCAGGTATACAGAGTCATCCATACCAGGTTCATCTATTCTAGGGTGAATCTAGGGCAGCCTGATTTCCAATAACTATTAATATTTTGCTGGGAGGCTGATGCTTCAATCTCAGCAGATGATAAAGCAGTTTATAGGATTAGGAATCTTCGTTGCATTGCACCTTGACTCCAAACCTAACCTTCTCTGGACTTCACATTCATATGTTTCCAACCATTCCTACTGGCCTCTGTTAACCACTCTTCCCACTGGATCCAGGACCTCAAGATTTCTTAAGCTCATGATCTCTTCTATGCCTGAATGATCTTTGAAATTGATATTTGAACACTTTCTTGAAAGAGATATCAAAGAACCCAGATAATAGTGATGGGGTGGGGAAAAAGAATACAGTGCATTCTCCCATACTTCTCATGGGATCGCTACAGACAAAATCCAGTGCTTGCCACATGGGAGTGTCAATGCAAAAGATGGAGCTAGAAGCTATTTCTTCTTTTATCTCAGGCAGTTTCCTACCCTGGGCTATTGTTGTGTTAGTAATGGGAGCTGGGGAGGTGGAGGGAAGGGAGAGGATCAAGGGACTCCTCAGAATTTGCCAAAATTTTAATCAACCAAGTCCTTTCAGGGAAAAATCACCTCATGGCCAGAATCAGGCCCCAAAGTTCCCAAATGGTTGATCAGAATCACCAAAAGGGCAGACCCGATGGATCTTATAAGAACATAAAAAGAAAATACAAAGAGCTGTTTTTTTAAATAGGGGAGGGGTTAATAACTGAAGAGGACAGTGGAAATCAGGATGGACCTTTTGGAGGTAGCAACTGAGCTGCATTTTAAGTAGGGATAGGGATTGCAAGAGTTGGAGGACAGTAAAGAGAACATTCTTACATTCTTTTCTAGAAATTATCCAAATTTGTGTAAACAGAGAAATAAAATTTTCAAGAAGGGAAGGTGGAAGGGAGTTGTGGCAGAGCCACAAGAGAAACAATGATTCTTAAAAGGATCCTTTTGGAGAACCTGGTTAGGAAGAAAGATTGAAGATAACCTGTTCTTTTTCAAAGGATGGGCAAGTGTTTGGCATTTCTGAATCTAATTTCCAATCTCTGTTGGGTTTCCCACAGCTGCCAGACAAATGGGATAAAGGGAAAGTCTTATTTTTAATATTTTCATATGAAACTTAAATTTATTTATTTTATTCCAATAACAAATTTACACATTTTTTCCAAAGTTACATGATTCATATTGTCTCCTTCCCCTCTTCCCTCTCCTTTCCTGAAGTTGACAAGCAATGCCACTGGGTTATACATGTATTATCACTCAAAACATATTTCCATATTATTCAATATTTTTGTAAGAGAATAGTCTTATAAAACCAAAATCTCAAAGCATATACTTAAATAAACACATGATAAATCATATGTTTTCATCTGATTTTTTTATTCCAACAGTTCCTTCTCTAGATGTGGATAGCATTCTTTTTCATAAGTCCCTCAGAATTGCCCTAAGTCATTGTGTTACTGCTGTTAGTAGCAAAGTCTATCACATTTGACCATTCCAAAATATTTCAGTTACTGTGTAAAATGTTCTTTTGGTTCTGCTTATTTTATTCTTCATCATTTCACATAGGTCTTAAAGAAAACTTGTTTTGAATGAGAGTGATTCAGAGTGGTAAAGCATTCCTGACTTAAAGGGTTAAAATGAAGTTCATCACATTGTTTCTTTAGTACTCATGAATCTAGGGCATGTTCCTTGCCAATTCTTCTCTTTATCTCTTCTCACCCCTTTCATTCCATTCTATGCACTGCTGTCAAAGTGATCATTCTGAAACACTACTTTGTAAATCATGTCCTTCATGCCCATGCACATATGTACATGCATGCATGTGGACACACACACACAAATTCATGGTTCTCTATTGCTTACAGAATAAAGTCTAAGCTCTTTAGCCTAGCGTTCAAGGCTTTCTCCAATCTTCCTAACCTACCTCTGTAACTTTACTTCTCAATGTTTCCTTAAAATCGCGGACTCTCTGTGCAATGAGAATATGCCATAATTATCCATGCTACTTTCTACATATATCTTTTTTTCTTCTTGTTTCTACTGCTTAGAAATCCCTTCTCTCTTCTCCCTTGGTGTACCTATGATGCTGACCCAAAACATCTATTTGTGTCTTTGTAGCTTAGAGGGACTTTAGAGACCATCCTGTATTTCTGTACTACTCTTTCATGCAGGCCTGGAAAAGCTTTATGGAAGAAGCAAGGTTGCCAGGAGCCTCTCAGAGATATAGGGTCTTTAATAGGGTCTTTTATCTGGATTCCATCAAGGTCAATACAGCTGGCAAGGCCCTATACTGACTCGGTTGGCCTGAAAAGTTGGCCATAAGATGGATGGCTTATCTGAAAAATCTGACCTCTCTCTGGGACTCCTTTTTGATCAGCATCTTTTATTATTGAAATCATTGTAATTTAGATTTTTAGGATAACCTCAAGTCTTATAGAAAGCTCCTAAGTACCCTATAGTAAACCAGCATTTAATGAGTTGACAGCCTTTTCATTCAGCAGAGAACAGCTGAAGTTGCTGATATATCTCTCTTACTGCTCCAGATGTCTCTAGGACAGAGTGGTAGGCCAGGCAAATTCCCCTCTCACTTAGGTACTTTCCCATGACAAAATACACCCCACAATCTTAAAGGCTCATTCTTTACATACCTTTTGAAGTATGGAGACTTTTACTAAAGTAAAACTGAGATAAAGTAAGAATCATCCCTTAACCTTGGATACAGCCTCATCCAAGCATAATCTACATGGGAAAAAATTTGTGTGTTATGTGCCAACTGTTATGTAATTCTTTTAACCTTGGGTGTTTCTATACAGCTTTTGATTTCAAATGTACTTGGTAGAAAAAACTGTTCTTATAATAATGTATAAAATAAACCATAAGCTCAATGCCTGGGAGAGCAGTCATGAGCTAACATATTGGACTGACTGTTCCCAGCTTCTGCTTTGTTCTCTTTCACCTAAATCATACACCTTTCCAGACCCCTGGAGCTGCTGGATAGCTTCTGGCACTAGGGAAGCCAGGGGATAGACATGAAGAGGGAGAAAATTATTGGTGTGGAGGATAGTCAGTGAAAATGCTCAGAGACAAAAGAGTAGTATAGAAATATGGGGATTGTGTAGAATACTGTGTATGGGCAACACACACAAGAGATCCTCAAGGAATCAGATTTAGAGCTAGTAAGGACTGAGAGGCCATCAAGTTCCTCTACTTTAAAGAAGAGGAAAATGAATTATGATGACATTAAGGGGCCTGTCTAGCATCACACAGTTAGCAAGTATTTGAGGTGGGGTTTGAACCAATTTCTTTCTGATGCTAATCCCATAAACCCATACAGCACCCCCCAAATGATGATAAAAAAAAGAACTCAAACTTGAGAGACTATGGAAATGACAAACTTCATTTTAGCCTTGAAAATTCCTATTATCCACCCTATTCCTCCCTTTAAGGTTCAGAATAGCTCCTTATGGCCACCAGAACAAATTAGATGAAAAACTTCTGCTTTTTTGGAAATCTAATAGACTTTAAAGTCCCGGAGAACAAGAACTTTTTTTCCTTTGTATCCTCAGCACCAAGGATAGTGTGTTGCAAATAATAGGTGCTTAATAAATGCTTAATTTTTTTTTGTTTATAAAAGTACAGGAGATCTTGAAAGGGATATTCTGCTAGAGTGGAGTAGGTAGGAAATTTTGCTTTGAATATCATTCATATATTATATTGATAAGAAAAAACCCCATGGTTTATTTATTTGTGACAGACTTGCTATACAGGATGCTTGACAATAAATGGAATTAGCTTAAACAAAGCTCTACTTTCCTGCCCTGAAGAACTGATTAGAAAGACAAGGAAGTGCAGGGAATGCAAAATAAGCCTGATTCAGGTCACAGTGAGCTGCTGCTCCACATCTATCCCAAAGTCCATTAGACAAATGGCAGCATTCATGACTGTCAGTCATTCAGCATTCTAGAAGCCAAGTTGTCATTTGTTTTAACTTTGACACACGTTTTCCATGAATGACTTTGGTATTGATGTTCTGAGAATAATATCCCATATATGAATAGTCTTTATACAGTATAAATAAAAACTATCCCTGCCACCTCCCGAGAATGTAGGTTTCGGTAGCAAATCCTTTGAAAAGGCAGTATATCACAGTGGATAGATAGAGTGGAATCTGAAAAATTCGGGTTCAAATCCTATCTTAGTAATTTTCTAGCTGTATGATCCTGGGCAAAACAGCTCTCTAAACCTCAAACTCCCCATTTATTAAATGGGGATAACAATTAATACCTTGCTCACAGAGTTTTTAGGATGATTGAATGTGATATTATATTTATATTCAAGTCATTCACCTGTTCTGAATTTATGTTGGTGTAGTGTGTGAGATGTTGATCTAAACCTAATTTTTCCCATGCCATTTTCCTGAGTAGTTTTCTGAGTAGTTTTTGTCAAATAGTGGGTTCTTGTCCCAAAAGCTAGGATCTTTGGGTTTATCATACATTATCTTGCTGAGGTCATTTACTCCAAATCTATCCCTTTGATCCATCCTCCTATCTCTAAGCCAGTATCATATTGGTGTTTTTTTTTGCTTTTTTAAAAAACATTTATTAATATTCATTTTAACCTGTTTACATGCTTCATACCCCTACTTTCCCCTTCATCCCCCCCCCCCCCCCCCCCCCCC